>NW_017728992.1:84433611-84476567 GCF_001723915.1 Gavialis gangeticus | reverse complement strand
TGGACCCTCTCCACACTGTCCACATCCCTCTTGAAGTGCATATCATCCAGAGTCATCCACTCCCATGGATGGAATCAGGCCCGTTGTTTTGATTTTGAGGAAGAGTTGGGGAAACGGACATGAGCTATCTTTAACAAGCAATTCAAAAGTGTAAAATGGCCAGATAAATATTTACATTCTTGATTTGAATAGAAGATTGGACCTTATGTGATGCTGATGTGCAAGATCATAGGTTTACATTTATTTCAAGCCAACCCATAACAGTCTTCATCCTCCTAGCATCTTGTATTCCGTTGTGAAAGAGATTCCATTGGAAGCTGGACATAACACATTCTGTTGGTAGTGCCTAGTTAACTTAATTGAAATCAAAATGATGAAACTGAGGGTGGAATTTGGCCCAAAATTTCACTTGATCATAAGTAGTTATTAGAAATATGCTTACTTTAGTTTGCGCTAAGCCTGTATCCATATACCATGTATACAGCAAACCTTTTAGTTTAACTCCTAGTTGGTCTCAGGAATGACTGGAAGCTCTGCTGAACTTCTGGGTACCAGGTCAACCCTTTTGCTGCTGAGTTTCTCTCCTTTCTGCAGTTTAAATTTACCATATGCTGCAAGCCTTGAGAACAGAAAGTCTACCTGGAGTATTCTTATCACAGTCCTTGCTGACTTTCAGCCATTCTGTTCTCCACTGTTTTTTCTACTGCCCACAGCTAAAGACAGCCTGGAAGGAGATATACTAATCTGTAGACTGATTCTTAGAAGGTTTTCACTTCACAAATAAGCAGCATGTTGGGAATATAGATGGAAAAGTGTGACTCATGTGATTCAAGCTGGTTGAAGGCACCTCAAAGTACCAGTGTAGAAATACCCAAATGATCTGAGAAAAGGGCATGTCCTTTATGAAAAAATAAAGAAAGCCCTGGCAGAATCATATGTAAAATGTTTACTATTGCAAATAGGCAATTAATTGCAGTTAATCAATATTCAGTGTCCGTAGTCTGCTTTTTCAGTGCGAGAGAAGGGAAACACATTACACTATCCATTCCTCAGTACCCAGAGCTGGCAAAATATTTAATTGACTTTCCAAACAGATTCACTCTATTAAAACTTGTGCCTAGACTCTGAAGGCATGTCCACACATGCAGGCACTCTTGCTTGCAGCAGCTCAAATAGAAGTGGCATAAATTTGAGTTGGGGCTTTTTGCCTCAGTCTACGTGCCTGGACAGGCACTTTGGTGTGGGCCAAACTGTGCCACTTGAGGCAAAATAACCTTGCCTGGCTCCTCCCAAATCTGCAGCCAGTGGGAGCTAGAGGCTGTATAAAAACCTACCCTGTGCTGGCCCCAGCAGTATAAAAAGCTGCCCTGGCAAGTAGCTCAGGGCTACTCACTGTCAAGAACTTCTGGGGAGGTCCATGGCTGGCGCACCCCAGTGGCTTAGTCTGTACCCCACCCTCATGCCAAGAGCCACTGGGGGCCTCAGCTGGTGTCTCCTCTATGTATGTGGCAAGCTTCACAGACACCCTGGTCTCCTGCCCCTTCTGCGGGCAGAGGGAGACCCTGGTGTACATAATCCTTGAGTGTGCCAGGCTGCAGCCTCTCCACCTCCAGAGCCTCCTCCTCAGGTTCTAGTTGATTTTCACCCCCCACCTTTTTGTTTTTGGTCACTCCACCTGTGGCCCCACCAAGTCCTGGGACCTCCAGGTCAACCTCCTCTGGGCCCTAGCCAAGTGGGCTCTGTACTTGACCAGGAAGGAGGCCCTGGCCGGGAAGGTGCCCAGAGACTACGAGGCCACTATCCTCTCACTTGTCTGAGCATATTTCTGGGCAGACCACCAGTGGGTGGTATCCACTGGATCCTTGGATGCCTTTGGGGACTGGTGGGTGTGGCCCGGGGGGCTCTGCTCAATGTACCCCTCCAGAGCACTTGCTTTCATGTTTTGATCCTTTGACTCCCATGTCACTCCTATCCTTTTTTTCCCCCCTTAGTTGTCCCATGGAATCAGTCGTTCTATTCATCCATTAGTTCCCATATAGTGGGGGCTACTAGTTTACTGGCCTTAGAGCCCATGACAATTTTGAATGGACAAATAGACAGGAGCTTCTGGGCCCCGGCAAATTAGTACCTGGGGACACTACACCTTGTGCCACCTGGACTGCTGAAGCAGCCCTGAGAGTTCCCTGCACCCTCTACCCACTACAGCAGTCTGGCAGTGGGGGCTGCTGCCTGGCTGTGACCTGCTACCACCTCCGAGAGCATATGGCCCCAAGACTCCATGCCTGCCAGATCCATATGAGGACTGCATGGCCATTAGAGGCATCTGCCAGTGGGTAGTGCCTTTGTGCGGCACTACCTTGCGTGCCACTGCTTGGCCATCTCAGCAGCTATCACCTGGAAGATGTTCTCTATGTGGTGGCCTGCTTTGAGCTGTCAAAGCATATCCTCTTGGCCTCAAGTGGCCAGGAGGTCAGTCACCTCCAGCTGGGTCCCTGGTGCCAGCTCTGAGCAGGCTTCTCTGCTTGAGTCCTGCCGCTTGCCTCACTAGCAGGAATTCTGGTGTTCCCTATTTCAAAACTGAAAAATCCATGATAAAAAAATTCCTAAGTCAGTCTTTAAAATACCCCAAGATCCATGTTCTTCCACAATTAAAACAAAAGACCACTAGACATACAGACATGCACACACACACCAAATCAAATGAGTTGGACAATGTTTTATTTAAAATTTACAATTTTAAAGCATTTTGGGTAGGTATTCTGCCCAGGTAGTGCTGGGGAGAATAGGACTCTTCCTATTTGCAATTTTAAAACATTTTGGGTAGGTATTCTCCCCAGGCAGTGCTGGGGAGAATAGGGCTCTTCCTATTTGCTGATGATCTCCCCTGATGAGTTTGTAGGCAGCCACCAGGTCCCCCCTCAGCCTCCTCTCGCTGAGGCTGAACAGGTTCAGGTCCCTCAGTCTCTCCTCATTGGGCCTGTTCTGCTGCTCTCTCACCAAACAGGTGGCCCTCCTCTGAGCCCTCTCCAGGCTGGCCACATCCTTTTTAAAGTGCAGCACCCAGTACTGGACGCAGTACTCCAATTGTGGCCTGACCAATGTTGCATAGAGGGGGAGTATCACCTCTCTGGACCAGCTTGAGATGCATCTTTGGATGCATGACACGGTATGACTGGTTTTGCTGGCTGTGGTCTGGCATTGGTGGCTCATGTTCATCTTGAGTAAATATAGTAATAAAGCTGAGGTGTCATTGAAAAAAACATATGGGCAACCTAGACATCTTTTGTTTATTTTCCCAAGAAACCTAGAGACCATCTTTGGCTAAGATTCAGCTCCCCAAAGCACCGTGGGTGTAAAAGATTTTTTTCTGTTGTTGAAGACTCCAGGAAACATTATCCAATGGTAATTTCTATAATCTCTTTTTAATGTACTGGATTTGATAGTCAGCACTTAGCTTAGTTATTGTGGATAAATTCTTTCCCCCCAGTGTTTAAATTGTCTTCAAATCAATGTATCTCTTTGAAGTCATTTTGCTCGTAGGCGTTACTCATTTTAAGGGGAGAGGAGGTGGATCAATAGAGCTCTCCCATCAGTCTTCATCTTTCTCAGAAAATCATACTGGATCTGTGTTTGAAAATGAGAAAAGAAAGGATGAATGCATTTATTCCTTTAGAACTCTGCTTCAGTGGTGTTTTCCCCAGTGCAACACTAACTGAGTGTAACAGTGTGTAATAGTAAAATTTCAGTGTTCAGTTGGACAAGGAATGGCAATCCTAGAAAGTCCCCTAAATACTGACTTTTATGATTCTTATACAAACAAAAGGGCTTTAATGGAATTCATAGTTCATAATTACCCTTAGCAAACTATAAGTGCATAAACAATATAAAGGTAGTAGTATACAGCTACTTCCTTCAATCCATGCAAATTGTTACTACTAGAATATACGTGTGTATTATATTTGTCTGATTTCAATCTGGTTAACAGAAACACAATAGTTAGGATCTAGAGTGGGCCAGGACAGAAACAGAGGAGAAAAAATTACAGATTGTTTTCACAGTTATAAATTAAATTAAATGCTCCTGAATTCCTCTATTATTCTCAAAGCTGGTGCAATACAAATACTGGTAATTCAAGCTACTGTTTTGTGCAAGATATTTACTTGTTCTTATCTGGAGTGGTCTTGTTCAGCAGTGGTCAGGCAAGCTGCAAAATAATCCACCAATATTTTTCTGTCTTAACCTAAAGAGACTTGAGATGCTGCGATCCTCATTCAGTTCTCTGCTTCTGTGTCTTTTCTGCAGGACTACCAATTTCATGGCAATTTTCTACATGACATAGAAACTTAACCTTGCAGAAAACTTTTTATTTAAAATGATACAAAGAGCATGCTTCTAAGTACTTAATAGAATCTGTATGTCCAATGAAGTTTGTGTTCCCCCTGTAGCAGAACAAAGGAGTCGATCATGGTGGACTCAGGGTTTCTTTTCCCCCAACTCTTGCAGTAAATCAGGGGATATGTGAGAAGGCCCCAGCCCTATGGGGTAACCCATGGGTGGGTGGGGACAGAGCACCACCATCCCATGCCGGTGTCCTCTTCCCAGCCAGATATGGGGGGCGGGGTAGGTCGCACACAGTGGCTGCCACTGCCCTGCATTCAAATGTGTGCCACACCCCCCATTCTGTATTTGATCATGTGCCATCCTTCAGCTCCACCCACTCTGAGTCCAGCTGCCAGGGGTACACTGAACCAAAAAGGTTGAAAACCCCTTTAGTAAATCATTATATCAGAACACACCTTTGAAGCACATTAAACTGTACACAAAATTCTCATTTGTATGTCAATGGAAAAAAGAATTTGTGAAATATTTGATGGTATAGAAGAATATATAATTAATGTTCAGTTTATTGATAATCTCTATTAGACATAATCTAAAATTAGCAAAACATTATTTCCTTGCCTTTAGCACATGCAGAAACTTTGTCACTGGGTATCAAAATACAGGAAGACCAGGGGCATGTCTCATTCAAGTGAAATTAAGCATGTGTACAAAAGATACCCATACTTTAAGCAAACATCTTGGACTATTATTAGTTTGCTTAAGAGTGGCCATCCTATAGTTATAAAATAAGCAAATGTTCAAACATGGTTTTCACTGTGGTTACTAGAAAGTTTTAATATCTGAGTTTTATGTTATCAAAAATCATTGCATACTATATATTTACAAACTAAAACAAATATACAGGCCAACCTCTCCATTATACTGTCATTATTTTGCCATTTGTACGTTTATTTTATAATTTAGACCATTTTTGTGCTCCCTAAATCTTTTTTGTTAAATAAATCTGTTTTTCTTCCTGTTATTGGTAATGTCATAGATCAGGGGTTTTGAGTCCAAGTACCAGGCAGATGCCAAGCACCGGGGGGGGAGAGGCTGCACCTGGCTGGACACCCAGCAGGAGGGAGGAACAATGGGGTACGTGGCTGGATGCCAAGCAGGGAAGTGGGGACAGTGCACAGGTGAGCAGGGACGGAAGAGCCACCACCTCCCAAGAGCAGGTCTGGGGCAGGATGAGGACAGCAGCACCCTTCTGGGGAAATTCACTGGGTTCGTGGGTGGCAGCAGCTGCTGCTGCATGCCATCTTTCCCACCCTGAAGAGGGGCACTGCTGCCCTTACCCTGCCCTGGCACCTGCACATACCCGCTAGGACCGGTTCGGGTACCCCCAGGGGTACATGTACCCCTGGTTGACAACCTCTGCCATAGATTATAAAGGTACTTCAACCTAGGCAAGTGAGGCAGAGACCTTAGTGGGATGTCAGATGCCATGTACAGATCAAGAATCAAAGATCAATAGCTAGGATACCAAGTTGGGAGGCAGGAGGAAGAGACAATGTCTGAAAATGCAGGATGAGGTCATATGCCCAAGATCTGATGTAAAGCAAAGGGTCTAGAGCTAGACACTGGATCCAGAAGAGAAAGAATAACTAGAGTCAGAAAAATGGAAAATAAGGCAGGTTCATGAGTCAAGAGCAGGAACCAGGAGCCAGAGTACAAGGAAGTGATCAAGAGAGAAGGCAAGGAGATGTGAATACGACATGTATTAAGTATGGATTGGAAACTCAGTGTGTTGTGGCAAAGGCCATGTGCTGGGCTGGTTCTTTAAATGAGGAGCTGGAGCCAATCTAGTAACTAACCAAAGGACATTTTGGAATCCAGCTGGGATATCTATTGTAGACTTGAGAGACTGACTAACTTAAGGGAAGGAGGTGCAAAAACTCAGCTAGGATAGTGAACCCATTGAGCCAGGGAGCTGGATTGACATTTATGGATGGAAGTGAAAATGTCCAAACATTTTAAGATAGAAGATAGGACCCAGATAAGTAAGAATTATTGAACATATCCTGTCAGAGGCTCTAGAAATACAAAGAGTTTTGGGGGAAATAATCTAAAAGTTATCTCACACGATTCATACTATTAAGTGCTTATCAAAACCTGCTTGTTGAAAGCACAGGGAAATTTCACAAGATAATGGTTAGCTTATTGTGATTCTAAACAGAAATAAAGAGAGACCGTGGAAAGTAAAATCCATATATCCAATAATAGTATTGTTACAAGTGTCCCCTACAAAGATTAGAACAAAAGATTTTTAAAAACCCCATAATTTCTTGTGTTTCTTCAAGTCATACATATATTTGCCAGCAGTTAGCATTTTGTGTAATATCACTTTTCCTCTTACATCATTCTTGGGCACTTTCCTGAATGACCCTGCACTCTTACAGTCTGAAAAGGCCTTGGTTTGGCCCAGAGGTGGCTTGGTTTAGCAGGATGAAAGAATATGTCTTAATAATTCAACTTTGATTCCTTTCAATAGAACATTGCTTAGAGAAGTAAATTGTGCTTGATGGTTGTTTGGGATTGTGGGAGTTGTACATTTGATCTCATATATTTTCTAACAATCTCTTCGGCAAAAGTCTAAGGAATTTTAAAATATTAAAGAAGTAGTTAGAACTTATGACAGCTTTCCTCATGCCATACTGTATCTGAAAAAAGCCAAAGGATTTAAAATCTTTAAAATTAATTATTTTTCACGAATCACTACATTCAATGTGTATTGCTGGAAACAATAGGTATTTAGAATCACCCATGGTAGAATTTTGTTAAGTTTGATTGAAGTTAGTTTTTCATAATATTTTGATATGAAACTGACATGGGAGAAGAGAGGGAAGATTTTTTAATTAGATAGGTGCTTCTGAATATGGTGGTTTATCAAATATTAGTAAAAAGGTCAGGAATATTATTTATCCAATCAACTTCCAGCTGGTGGGTGACGCTGTTGATGCTATACCAAAGTGGTACTTTAATAAAGAGCATCATAACACTTGAAAATATAAACTGCTACATGCTGTGACATCATTACAGCAAGTACAGAGGTGGGAATTATGGGAATTATAGAAAATAAACATGGAAACCTGCTGTTTCCAAATGCCTGCTGATAGTAATCATTTTTGCTGATACCTTTCTTTAAATATCTTTCTATGCTGTATCTTTCTTTATGGAAGTAAGCAAACATAGCCAACAAAAATAAAGACTTCTTTAATTACTGAAGTGGTAGACCAGATTGATTTCAATTTGCTTAAAGTTGAGCACATGCTTAAGTGCTAAACAAAGATACTTTCATGAATCAGGGAATATGAATAATACTGAAACTTGGCAAGTTTTGAAATTAATATTTTCCAAGAGTATGATTAATTACAAGCTTCTTTGTGGGATATTTCAAATATAAGTAGGATTTATCCTCTGAAAGCTGTATAATAATTCATCTGTGGTAAATCTTGTATAGAAAAAAAAATCATATGAAAGGAAATTTCAGTATCAGTCTGAAACTCCAGTAACATTTATTTCTTTTCAATGTGAAAATGTTATACATTAGAGAACTTTGGTCCAAGTTATTACTAATTTCAGGAAACTATATAGAAGTAGTGGTTTCAGTGAATTTCGTTATGATGTTTCCAGTTTGTAGAACTCCAAACCAAAAGGAAAACTTAAGAATATACGAAGGGATACAACTCAAGTAATACCTTGAAATATATTTGTTGATGTATTGGATCTAAAAATCAAGACCAAGCAGATAATATTGTTTTCAAACTGCTGGTGATGTTATGGGACAAGCAATTGCTGTTTATTTTTAACTTAAAGTCAGTAAGGAAATTAGAAAGTAGCAAATTGAATGTTCTGAGTAAAATGAACTAAACTATATCCTGACTAGCAACACTTTCATTTATGACATAAAAATATTGACCTTTACAGCCCATTACAGTAATTGAAAGGTTGATATTAACAATTAGATTTTCATTTAATTAAAGACTTATTATGAGTTCACACTGATGGTGATTAGTTATTATGATTTGTGAAGCCATTATTGACTTCAGTAAATTAAAATGGAAGAAATCAGCTAAAACATTAATTCTAAAATTCATCCAGTTGATCAATATCAGGATACTTATTAAACATGCTCGTGTTTTTGAAACAATAAATAATAAACATTATCACTTATATTCTTTCCATTCTGTGGTATCCTGTGTTATCCCCCCTTTTCAACCATTGCACCCTTCATTTGTTGAGACATCCTTGGTTGTGTATACTTCCCTTTGATACATGACCATATCATTCCCATCTGATCATGTCTCACTTCCCTTTGAGTCTTTCTTTAGGCTTCATCTTCTCTATTGGGCCATATTTAAAATGTTCATTTTCAACTAAAACAACCCAACAAAAAACGTGGCTGATTACCTAGCTATTCACCACTTCTGCCTCCTCTATTCCAGCCATTCCATCCAGTCATACGATCTTGGTTTTATGAGTCTTTCACAACCACCTGAAGGCATTTTTAATACACCCTCTGAAACATGAAATGCATTCATGTCTCAAACTGCCACAAAACCCCTATCTCATTCAAATACATTTTTAAGATCACGTTTTTCATAGTGTTCATAGGAAATGAAATTGTAGGCAGATACATTTATAAGTACCAGGCATGAATTTTATGTGGGAATGTGCATTTTTATTAACCAAGGTTCATGGTACATTATAGCAATCACATAACTCTCAGTACAGCATGGGAAATGTAGTTGGACTGGAAGCCCGGCATATGTAGGGGAAAAAGAGAAGACAATGCAGGTGAAAGTTGAGCTGATTTGAAATCTACACATACAATTTATGTGAACTAATCCTTGTGGTAGAATGCCACCTCCGTTTCTCCCCAAAAACTCTGCTCTGTGACAATTTGGTTAGTATGGGCCCTGCAGAGGGTACACACCTTACCCTATCTCTTTAGGTAACCTGAGCTGGATACATTCCTGAGGGAGCTGGAAATAGGAAGTGCAGAACTGCACAAGTAAAAAAAACCAAGAAAATTATCAAATATGCAAATAAATTCAACACATGAAACAGTCCTCCTTTAAATATTGGGTGAAGGACTGGGTGAGTCAATTTTAACTTTAGCTCCAGTGGTTGACCTCTTATTAACTCATGTTGCCTTCCTCTTTCATTTCCCTCCTACTTGACAGTCTTTAATTGTTCAATATGTTCTTACAGCAAGAAACCTTTTTTTATATTCTATAGACTATTAAATCTCAGTTTCTCCCTGCTGTTCTGCCCTTACTTTTCTCTTCAAATTTTTTCCCCATTCCTTATGTCTCCTTTAATGATTGTACTTGTATCAACTCATTCTCTTGTGTCTGTTCCTTGCTCATTACATTGTTAGTGTTTCCCTATGAATGTCCTCACAACGTTATCTCCAATTTGTCCCACCAGACCATCTTTATGTGTGCAGCTGGTTAGCTTCCTTTAGAAAACCCCAAGCTTCCTCTTGATTTCTGCCCTACTCCAACAGTTTATTCCTTATTTTGGCATGAAACAAGTAGGCATATAAGGGTACTCTGCTGGGTTTGCTTACTGCCTCACTACTGGAGATGTAAAATCTCAGCAGGAACAGAATACCAGCTTTGGATTTCTTTTTGTTGTTCCCACCATGCAGGATGTTACCATGCTGTTAAATTCAGCTGACTTTCTGGAAGATGTAAATTTTTCAAGATCTGAGGGAGCTAAGATTTCTCACTTCTTGACTGCCTATGTTCCATTACACATTATAGCTATTGATATAATTTGCTTATCTTCTCTTTTTCTGGCATAATGCTATCCCTTATTTGTTTCTGCTAATGATTATGAGAGCTAGATGAGATTCTTTC
Source organism: Gavialis gangeticus (assembly GCF_001723915.1). NCBI lineage: Eukaryota > Metazoa > Chordata > Crocodylia > Gavialidae > Gavialis > Gavialis gangeticus. Next base: position 84,466,317 of record NW_017728992.1, on the reverse strand, counting down.
TTTTTGTATTCTACTTCCTTTTACACATCAACTTATATAAGTGTACATGTGTACTAGGGTAGTGACACGAAAACTCAAAACATTTTCTTCCAAAGGAACACTTAATTTGATCAAGAGTATTCCTCACTGGTTGTCTCAAATTCTAACATTGACCTACAAACTTTCCTTGGATATTTTAAGTGGAGCACCTAAAAGGCCCTTTTGTAACTGCCTGCTACTGGATAAATCTTCATCTTTCTTCCCATCTAGCAAACATTCTCAATTCTTGTTGTTTTGGCCTGGTCTCATTTTCCTGCTTCCAAGAAGACAGAATATTCATATGGCAACCCATTTGTGTTTGCCTTAAATTAACTTTCCAGATATTCAGTTTAAGCTCATTTAAATATTTACACAAGTCCTTGTTAAGCAACCTTATTAAGCAACACCACATTTAAAGATCTAGGTAAACAAAGCCTTGGTTGGGATGATATAGTTGGGGATAGTCCTGCTGTGAGCTGGGGGTTGGACTGAAGTCCCTTCCAACCCTGATTTTCTATGATCTGTGATGAGTCATGTTGCAGCATCAGAGCTTAAATTCAGAATACTTTTGGTGAGGCAACATAGCAATTGCAAAGACAGCCATCAAATGCCTCACAAGGAAAAAAGGAAACCACAATCAAATGAATTTTGGGGTCTGTTCTAATTGTTACTGATTATGTGTTTAGCAATATATGTGTATTTTGGGCTTGGCTTTCTTAGCCTTATTTTGATTTAATTCTTCCATCCTGTTTAGTTTTCATTTTGCTAAAGACTGCTAAGACTGTGATTCTGCTGTTGATAGCATCTATACACAATGAATTCAAGCGGGCCTGCTTATTAAGTAGTTCACTTGCATGCTGTCAACTGCAGAGTTGTGACTTTAAGTATAAAACAGTAGCATGAAGATTCTACCAAATGCTTCCTTGTTCTTGTGGGATATTCTCAAAGAGAGGAGGTGCTTGTACAAATGATTTACCCTATTGTTCTACAGAATTCTATGTATACAGAAGGTCCCATTATAATAGTAGCTGAGTAACTTCACAGCAATTAACACATTTTATCTTCACAATACTTCCCTTCAGTATGATACTCATTTTGCACCTTGGAAATTGAGGCACACAGTAGATAAAGTGACTTGCCCATCACCATGCAAGAAATCTGTGGTTTAGACAATGAATTGAAACAAAGTTTCTTGATTCCCTGGCTGTTTGCTAATTTGTAAGACCAAACTTCCTTGAGAAAGAAATAGAATACGTCTCCTGCCTTAACTGTGATGTGAGGTTTTTGTAGGTGCGGGGAGGGGAGGATCGATTTTTCTTTAATTTGCAAATGGCCTTATTTTCACTTAGAAACACATTTAAGCTCTAAAATTAATACACACTTAGGTTTCAGATGAAATGTCAATGTTTTATAACTGATACTAAGAGAAATTTAAGTAGCATTGACCAAGTGACATGAACTGAGTAAAGAAATTCATTCAAAACCATGGCAAGAAGAAACCAATAAAGTTAACCAGTAGTCTTGGAAAATTATACTATATCAAAAACTGATCTGTTATGAAACTCCTCTTTTGAATATTCCCTCAGCTTATGCTGACTGTCACCAACACTATACATAAAGAAACATTTTCTGGTAATCATATCTTTGAAATAAAATTGTGACACATGATTGCTTCTTAGCTATAAGGAAGCCACATAGATGTGCCATATCCCAGTTACCTTTTGATAAACCACAGCCTGAAGCAGATGTGTGTCATAGTTTTCAGTTCAGATTCATGCTTCCTTCAAAATATTTTATTTTTCTTTTCATTTTGCATGCATAATTTATTTTGTTGCACATGTTCATAGAGTATATACAGAAAATACATGAAAACTTGCTCACCTTCAAGATCTTAAATTTGAGTGATGATGACACATTATATATATTTATATTTATATTCTTGGTGAAAGGTGTTTGTGATCTTCTGAAATATCAGAAGTGTTTTAAATCAAATGGGTTAACATTTTCTTTGGAAAAAAAATAAAAGATGTATGAACAGGTATATATTTTAGATATTTCTATTTATTTTATTTTTAGAGATTAGACTCATCCCATCCTAAAATCCATTTCAGATTCTTGGATGCTGAAATGTGTGCAGTGTATTTAGATATACCAGTATTTGGTTTTAGTCATCTACTGGCTGCCCCTCATAAACAAACATTTGCATCCTTCAAGTGTGTTTTGGATAGCACAATTTACACTCATCTTTGCATTCTAGAAACACCATTATTTACAGTCAGCCACCCTAGAACTTTGTTTTCTTGCATGAAAAGTGGAATTAAATGCAAGTGGAAATGAAGCACATTTTGATATAGGAGAATAATATAAGTTCTAGTAAACAATATTTAAATAATTTTTCAAAAATAAGCATTAAAGACTGAACAGGAGAATTCCACTCTAGAACTCTTAATTGTATTGTTTTGTTTGTTTGGGGGTTTTTTTGTATTAATAAAGGAGTTTTATTTTTCTTTATTTGGTAATTATGTCTAAGAGTCATGTGATATTCTGAGTTCAGTCCTACAAAGCTATATGATAATATCTTTCATTTAAATCTTCTTCATGATAATTACTATGACAGACCAATAATGATAAAAAAGTCAAAATAATTACTATCAAAATATTAAATTCATAACAAATACTATGTAGAACATATTATCTATTTCAGGCTGCAGTACCGTTATTCTTTGTGCCTAAGGTTTTCTGTGAAATGCATCACGATTGTTATCTTTTTCCACAGTTCAATTCAGACACTATGGCTGGATTCAAATGTGCAGGCATGTGTGGTTTGTGATGCCGCAGACTTCCTGGTAGCAAGATAAATAAATAAATAAATAAAGTGTCCATAGCAGTGTGGCGCACACTCTGGAAGCATGCGCTGGCAGGCACAGAGGTTTGGTCCTTCTGGGAGAAGCCCTGGCTGCCAGCCACAGCGTGTCCCCTCCCCTAGTTGTCCCCCAACTCCCCCAGCATGCTGGGAACTGGGACAAGTGGGAAAGTGGCAGTTTCCCCAAAGTGGGGCATTTTACCCTGCACCAAAGTCCATGTGCAGAGGCACGTGCCGCAGCAAATGTCTGCTGCTACTTTTCTCGCTGCGGCAAGTGCACGTCCCTGCATGTAAGAACATGCCCTATTTGAGAAGATTCTATACCCCAGCTAGGGGCTGAGTCCTATGTTTGAGTCCTCCTCCTTCTTCTGAAGCTTTCAACTTCAGTGCTTAAGCACTTTGGCAGTTGCTTTGTGGCCCTGGGACTGGCTTAGCCTGGGTCTGACTTGGCAAGCTAAAGAGTTCCTCTCTATAGACTGGGCTGGAAGGAGAGGAGCTCTCAAGTGCCATGCCTTGCCCCTTCCCTTGAAAGAGGCCCTGGGGACTCCAAAAGGCACAGCCAAGAGGAGTTTCAAACACAAGGCTTATCCTGTGGGAAACAGCCAGGCAACCATGAGGCCAAATACTGAGATGGTAGCTAAATCTGGCCATGTTTTTCAGCTGGCACAGATTTTCACCCTACTTCCTTTGGAATAGTGCCAGTCCACTGGGGAATAACCCATTGTAAGTGCTGGATCACACCCTGGATTAGAAAACATCTTCATTTACAGTTCTTTGTGTGCTTTCATGGCCACTCTCTTCTGACCATGTTGCCTTTTGTAATCTCCTAGAAATGAAAATTAAATTTTAGCCTTCTTTATCCCATTGTTTGCATACATAGCTGGGAGGAGGAAGACTTGAGTTCATGTCTCTACCTGATATAGATTCTCCAGCTGATATAGAACAGAGTTGACTACCTGGCTCTCCCATGGCTGCAAGGATGATCTTGCCAATCACGGTATTGAGCTGCTCTTTCCCAGATAGAACTGTGCCTCAGACCAACCTTTCAGTCCACTGCACTAGGGGTACCCCTCTGGAGCATAGCATGATAGGGTCTAACTTCCTATATGAAGTCCCACCAGAGAAGGTGAGATGAGTAGCCAAACCAATATTCTCTAGTGTCCCTGTCATATAAAAAAGAAAGAGCATCATCCCAGCTTACAGTTTGTGGCAGGTCTTGTTCTCAGAAAGACTGAGACTTTGTCTCTCACTCTAAGCTCTGTAGGAGACAGTGGAGAACAGGTTTGAACCTAGGTCACCCCTTGTTCCAGGCAAGTACACCAGACACTGGTTTGGTTATATGCCAGGCTTGGGCTAAGTCTGTACTCAGTTCTTCTTGTCCTGCAGCTCCCAGCTTCAGTTATTTGAAACAGAGATGGTGCCCTGGGGCTGGACCAACCCATTTCTAACTCAAAGGGCTTGAGAGTCATCCTCTAAACTCATCCTTGGGGAGAGGATCAGGAGCCAGAATTTATGGAAGTGTTATTAACTCATTGTGTAATTGAATTTATTGTGACCTTAAGCATGTCACTGGGCATGTCTACATGAGATGCTTAACTGCACAGTAGTGTAGTTTACTGTTCAGTAAACATATGTCTACACAGGAGCAAGCTTACTGTGAAGTAAAAACCCTTAATCACAAGTACATTTTATACACGCAAATGAAGGTATCTGATTTACTCATGATTTGTTACTGTGCAGTAACATGTGTAGACACAGCCTGGGAGCAAATTTACTCCCAGGTGAGCCCTGCCACTAGGGGACCAGCCTAAGGCTAGCCCCAGGGATCTGAGCTGGAAGCTTCTCCCAGGGCTGGACTGCCTCTATGGCAGCTCCTGTCCCAGGCCCTTAAAAGCCTGAAAGCATTTTGAGCCCTGGGGCACACCACAGGGAGCCTGAGGGCACTGCAGGCCCTGTGTGTCCCCTTGGGCAGTCCACAGTCTAGCTGTGCCAACTTGCCTGCACCCTAATGCTGCTGCCTGGCACAGTGGTGCTGTGCCCCTGCCAGGCCTGCGCCATCCACAGGTACCTTCTGGCTGCTGGGGCCAGCTCCAGCTGCCCATAGCCCACCCCACCCAGAAGCCTACCCTAAGCATTGCCTGAGCCACACAGCTGTCACTCCCACATTGAACCACTTTGCTGGGCACTGCAAACATATGCCCAGGCCCAGCAGCAGCGGGACAGCAGGAGAAGGTGTGGTGGCAACCCTGAGACTGAATCCTGACTGCCAAGTGCATCCTCTCCCCTACATGCAGCTGCAGGCCCTGCAGAGCCATAAGAAACTGTTCGTGTGAGTTTGCAACATGGATGAGATAAGATGCTGCACCAGGCCCACACTCCTGCATGCAGCCTGACAGCCCCTCATAGACATGGGTTTGGAGCACCCACCCCAATCAAACTGGCACTGCAATTCCACCTCCCCCCATAGTACAACAAGTTCACCAGTCTTCTGTGACCAGTTGGGGCACTGGGTGACAGGCACAGGTGTGGGCAAGGATGAGGCCATAGTGGGTCCTATGCCATCTCTCTGGGCCTTGGTGTACAGTCAGGGTCCTGTGGATTTTCCAGCTCTGTCAGAGGAGGACCCTGGACAGGACTCCTTCTGGACCGGCAGGTGATGGCATCGGTGGACCAGCTGCCAGATACTCGAGCTTGGTGGATGGAGGATGTGGTCCACCAGGACACTTAACAGGCACAGGATTTGGCCTGCACGGATGCATGGGACCAAGTGGATCATGAGTTCCAGACAGAGCCCCTGGCCCTGGAACATGAGCAGGTAGAGGCACTGCAAGAACAGACTGCGAACAATGACCACTGAGTGCTGGACATGATTCTGGCTTTGGCAATCACCTTTGTGCTGGCTTCTACGTGGCCCCTGACCCTAGCCCTACCTGTCTCCTGGCAGCCACCCTCTGCCCAGAATCAGGCCACTGCATAGGCCTTGGAGGAGGTCCTGACCTGCCTCCAGCAGCCAGGAACCCAGCCCCCACCCCAGGTCTGGTACCACCCAGCCCCCTGCCTGATCTCATCTCCACCACTTCTCCCTTCTTCATGCAGAAGCAGAGCTGAAGCAACCTGCAGTACAGCTGGGACCACACACCAGCCCTGCTGGTCCTGGATACTGGCTGCTGAGGGGGAGCCACCTGTGTTGGGGAAGCACCGGCTGCCATCACCCCTATGGGTACTCTCCACTTGCCGCACTTGCTGCAGCATGTGCATCCATGGCGAAATGGCCAGAAAGTGCCTGCCTGGCACCTATCCCTGGGGTCTGTGCCCTAGGTGCCCCCACCACAATGCCCCCCATCCTAAGCTGGCACACATTGTACATATAGTTTTCATGGGAAAGAAGATAATTTAGTGTTGGTCGATGGAGTGGGTTGTCAGGGGGCTGTTTTTTGAAGGTGGGGAGGAGGGCTCAGATTGTTGGGGAAGGAGGTGGAGGAGGACTTGTTGGAGAGGGAGGTGGAGTTCTGGTTGATGTGAGGGGAATAAAAACTTGTTCTTCTGAGATGTGTCTATGAGAACATGATGCTCAAGGTAGGCTAGGGGGTGGGTGGTCCATGGACTGTGGTGAAAGTGGGATAAATTGGGGAGTGCAAGAGGAAGTGGTCTTCGAGCACCTCCCACATCTGGTGCCCTGGCCTCTGGTGGCAGGTGTGTGGCTCTCTTAGAAACTCACCAGGCAGGGGTCACCGCTGTCACTCTGGCATCCTCTGCATGATGCATCCTCCTGCTACCAGGCATCCTCCTCGTGCTATGCGTCTTCTACCCAGACCTTATGAAACAGCTGCCCCCAAGCTTCACAGATGTTATGTAGCATGCAGGCTGTGATGATGACCCAAGGGAAGTTGTTCTTAATGAACTTGAGATGGGAGGGGAGGGTGTGCCACCGGCTTTTCAGGAAACCAAAGGCACACTCCACCAGGGAAAGGATTCAGTCCAGGCAGTGTTTAACATGGGCCTGGCAGGGTGTAGGGATGTATGAGCCTGGCCTGTGTAGAGATGTATGAGCCAGGGCAGGATTGGGTAGGTGGAGCCCCCAGTGATAAGGGGTAGGACCACCACAGCAGTCAGCTGCAGGTCCAGCACCACCCATGTGAAGTGGCTGCTCTACATCAGGTCTAGCAGGGTGGAGTTTCTGAAGATGCAGGATTCATGGGTTCTGCCCACCCAAACAGTACTCATGTGCATGAAATCCCCACAGTAGTCCATGATGGCCTGAAGGACCATGAAGTGAAAGCCCTTCTGGCTGCAATAGGAATAGCCTCTGTGGAGTGGGCAGATGACAGGGATGACCCGTCCAGAGCACTAATGCACTGGGAGAATCCCAGGGAATGGAACCTTGTCACCACTGCCAGGGGCCATGCATGTGGAGCACCATGTTCCCTAACATGTCCTGAAAGGTGCCACATACCTCCAGAATGGCCTCCCTGGCAGTGGCCTTGCCACTTCAGCAGGGTGAGGGCCAGCCAGGTGTCTATGGGGACGAGTAGCCACATGCTGGTGTCTTGCTACTCCAGGCATAGCTAGAGCTGCTCCAGGAGATCCCAGAAGGTGGCCTGGGTCATCCTGAAGGCCTCCAGCCACTGCTCATTGTTCCAGGTGTGCTGGGTGATATGTTAGCACCAGTCCCAGCTTGTCTGGTGGGCTCAGAGGTGGTGGGGCTGGAGGCTTAGAAGGGTAATAGCAGACCCAATGGTGGCATCTTGGAGCCCATCATTGCTGTCCCTCCTGGGATCTAGCCAGGTGGACAGGGTCGAGGCAGCAGGTGCATAGTGATGGCCCTGGGATGGCATGTGGTGGGCAGTTAGTAGGAGCCCAGGGCGATGGTCATGGCTGCCAGAGACACGAGCTAGGAGAAGCCATAGCATGGGAAAGCACAAGTGGCAAGGAGAGTGCTGCTGCATGGTGTCTCTGCCACTGAAAATGTATGTGCTTCAGTTTGCGCATCTCTAAGTAAAGTTAGAAAAAGATAGGCCTATGTCAGACAGTTGATATTAAAGTTAATTCACTTTTCTTCATGCACTATTTTGATAGTCATAGGTGAAATAACAACAACAACAATTGTTATTATTATTATTGGGTTTTTTACTGGCTTTTCCTAACCTTTTATCATATATCATTTTTCCTAATAATCACATGTTTATGATTTGGACAAGAAGTATATCTAGGAGCTGTCTGCAGATTCTATAACTGCTGTTGTGGTTCCTTCAATGTGCTAGAGGCAATTTTTGTTGCTACACATTACATCCCCTGTCCAACTGCTTCTGATCTTATTTTGGCTTCTGTGTTTCCTAATAATAGTTTAGATTTTTTAAGTTTTTTATGATCTAATTTCTAATTGATACATGCCCTTCCTTTGGTCATTTGCTCATTTTTGTAAAGTTTTTCATTTTGTTGTAATTTTGTCACTGGTTTATCAACCATCCACCCTACTAATTTTCTTTTGGTTTTTATTTCTTTACTTGTCATTGTCTCACATGCATTGAAAAGAAATGATTAGACTAGTTCCATCAGGCTTAGAATCCACCTCAAAGACCAAATTTTTCTTTCTCTTATGGAGGTTTTCTTTATGCATCTGAAGATATTGGAAAATAAACACTTTTTGTTCTATCATATCCTCATTTATAATTAACCTAAAGAAAATATTTGTTTTGGTTGAGGCAAGTGCTTGGCAATCTGGGCATATAGATCCCATCTCCCATTCTGGATTCTTCAGTGCACGAAGGGTGCTGATAAATTGGAGAGCATGCAGAGAATAGAAAGGTAGTTCCAAATGCTTCAGGAAGGCCATTAAACCCAATCTTAGTTTGCCCATTTTCTAGCATGGCATTGCTATAACAATTAATCCTTTGAAATATGTATAGAAAATAATTATTTAGAAAGTAATTATTTCAAAGACTTGAGTTTATATCTCCTTATATAACTTTAGTATTCACTCCAAAACTGTAGGTATTTTATTTGAAGAGTGATTTCATTGTTAAATGTCTAATATTTGAACTTGGTAACTATTTATTTGGTGACTATTTACAGGATTCTACAATAGCTTCTGTAGTTCTGGGAACCCTAGGGTCCCTGAACCCTGGGGAGCCTTCATGTCAGGTTGCCGTGGAACCGCAAACCATGGGACCCTTGACTCTAGGAAAGTCTGCAAGACCAGATTGCTTTGAAACCACATACCTTGAAGATCTGGAGTCCCAAGCAACCTGACAGATAACCTGGCGAGACATTACCTAGGTTTCTAGCAGAACCCCATCTGTTTCATCTAAAGTTTGTCAGAATGATGAGGTTTTCATGGAAGTAGTCTTTGCTGATCATGGCCCTTTTGGATGTAGAAGTAACTGAGGGCAAAAGAAAGAGAAATAAGCACATTATAAGCCTGATGAACTCCTAGCTCCATATATTGGTAGGTACCTATCAAAATTGAGGAGGAAGGTAGGTAATTTTGTGGGACAATCATAGCACCTACTGCCATTTTTGTGTTTTTTCTTGATTTTAGGTTTTTGTGTTTTTTCATGGTTTTGTGGCTTTTATGATTTAGCATGGCTCTCTCAGCCAATGAACAATGAAGGCGGGTCTCGCCTCTCATTGGCTGAGAAGGTGACCCTTCAGGCAGCCCCACTTCTCACTGCTGATTGATCAAGAGGGATGCCACTCATATGGTTCCACCCCTTGCTGCTGATTGGTGGACAGGAGCAGGGCCACACAATGGGCAGCCCTCTCAGCCAATCAACAGTGGAGGGAGCAGACAGCCGCCATCTTGGCTCCTTTTCTGTGTGCCGGTGACTGTGAAACTGCTGGCTCCCACTAGGAAGCTAGCATTTTATTTTAAGTAAAGCTTTTTTTTCTGGCAATTCCATGAAAACTCACAAGGAACACTGCTTCTTACGGAAACCACCTCAAATTGTGGTTTCCATGAAGAACACAAAATACTGTGATTTGAATAGGTCCTACATATTGTTAAACAGAATCTGACTAGCTCTTTTGTGTGGCCTCTTCATCTTTAAAAGTCAGACCATTTGATGATAATTCCTAGATAATGTAGGAATGCAGCTTTGAAAACCATGGGAGCTAGAGATCTTGGGTGAAAGGGACAAATAGCCAGCTAAAACAAGGAGGTAGCTTCAGGCTAGCTAGGGTTTTAAAGGTCATCTTATATCTGAGCCTTCATGTTGGGTTAAACATAGTTCACTGAGAGTACTGCAGTCTTGTATGAACTAGCTGACCTACCCATAATAGATTTGTCTCTAAAAAAGCAGCAAATTTTCTAACCTATATTCATGATCTGCCGTGTTTCTATTGCTTCTGCCATGGGTCCTTGTAACAGTGCATGGTGCCATTCTCTGCAAACTTTAATATCATTGTCTATAAAATGAGTTGCTGCCACTGCAGACATTTTTACAATTGTGTGTGTGAACTTATCATACCAGCTGGAGACTAGCTGACTGCTTTCAGATTAGCTGATGATTGTCATTGTTTGATGGAACAGCCCTTAACTGTTAAAGTCCTTGAAGTTGAAATTATTTTCATCTTGGAAATATCCCATGCCCGACATAATTCTTCTCTTGAGAGCTATTTCTCCCCAACAGTTTTCCTAACTGCAAAGTTCTTTTACTGAAGTAAAAAAAGTTTTTTGCTTTTTTTGTCAGTTGTATCAATAGCTGATTCACTCATTACACTTAAATAACACAACAACATGTAAATAAATCAAATGCTAATATAACTCCAGGAAGTAAGAATGTAGTTCATTGTCTGAAGAAGAGAAACATCTTTGGCACAGCAGGTAACTCTTCATAGCAGAGATTACACTATATATATATATTTTTCAACAACAATATACAAAATGTTTCCTTTATTTTCCTAATTGTATCTCTAAGTGTTTTTACAACTGAAAGATATAAAACACAGTGATTCTAGTGTGCCTTCATCTATTTTAGAAAAACACTTATTTGTACTACCTACATCTAAATAAAAATAAATTATAATAATATATAGTTTCTTTATCTGTATTTGGGAAAGTTTTTTGCTTTCAGCAATTGCAAATCATATATTTTTTTAAAACTATAGGTTTTAAATGATTACATCTTATTTCAAAGGATAGATTCATTTCTTAAAAACATTAGAAATATTCTACAAGAATCGATACTTAAAAGTGGGTATTACATACTGATATTGGTATCTGAGCCTATTAATATATTTTGGCCCAGTAAATGTACATATTGTCATTTTAATTCACCTCCTTGTTATATCCAGGAACCTCTAAATTAAATATGCATCTTTGAATTTACAGAATGATATTATTTCTCATAATGGACATTTTGTTTCTGCAAAGCATCTTTCTGAGGAGGCGAGAACTGCATCAGGAAAAGATAAATCGGCACAAACCTTTGTTAATTTTGGTTGTACAATGTTAACAGAGATCTTTTTAAAAAATAGACTAACATTCTGATGATCTGTGTCCAGTTCCCTGCTTTGCCACAAATAGTCTTCGCTATCTTATACAAATTACTTAACTTCTCTGGATCTGAATGTGTAATCTCCAAAATGCGATAAAGTTTCCTTTCTCTCACCCTTTTTCTGTCAAGTCTATTTATTAGAGATGAGCAAGAACAGGATTTTCTGTTCCATACATGAAAAATTCTGATTATTTGAAAACCAGTTGGCATCTAAGTAACATGATGGTATATTCATTCTTCTTCAATTAGAGAAAAAGTCCATGCCAGGAAGCGGCTCTTCCATCTGGTGGGAAGCCAGTCATGGAAATTTACCTCCAGGTTCCCTAGAGAGATGATGGGCCCACATCATTCCAGCTTGCAGGATTTTCAGGAAAATCAAAGTGGTTTAAAATAAAAAAAGTTCCCTACTGAAGTTTTCAGTAATTTGAAAACTTCATTGTCCAATGGAAAATCATTCACTTGGACAATTCTAAATGAGCTCTATTATTTATACTATCAGTGTAAGGCAAGGCAGGGCACGACCTTAGATCTAAGCTAACTCAACACAATGTTTAGGAACCCTCCAGTATTTCATTCTTTCACATCATGCTTTTATCATATCAATGTTATTAAGAAAATGATTTTTTAAGAACACTATACTTAACTGTTGATATTTCCAGGTTGATCTAGTGAAAAACTTGGAGTCTGGAAGTTTGATCAACACAGCACTTTAAGACAGTTTCTTAAGACCAAACTGGATACAGCATAAAGTAGGAGTGACCAGCTCAAAAGTTTATCTCTAGCTAGAAAAAAAAATGACTTATATTTTTATATTCTTTAATCACTGAGGTTAGAAAGACCTCACTGTGAGGGTCTAAATTGGGGAAGGAAAGAAATACATTTTATAATCAATTGCCTAACATTTTAATATGAAAAAAGAAAAAAAACAAATGATGTGTACTATCATCTTGAATTAATATAAGTAAAATATACTAATTAAATAAGTAAAAGTAGCCTTTGAATGATTAGAACATAAGAACATAAGAAGTGCTGTAATAGGTGTCCATCTAGTGCAATATTCTGACATTAAGCCGTTAGTGATGCCCTTAAAATATTCTATATTTATTCCTTGCATTTGGTGGAAAGGATGGATTTGGACCTAGAGGTAGTCAGCGGAGGTTTTGCTAAAGGCTAACAGTAGGAAAAACTCAAGGATCTCATTTTGAATAACAAATCAAAATCCAACTCTATGGGTATGTCCTGATAAGCACACATCTGTGGTTTGCAGTGCCTCAAACCTTTTTGAGGCACTGCAGGCTGCATGCGGTGCGTGTGCATCCATTCACCACGCTGCAGATTTGTGGCAGAGTGCCAAAATTTGACACTGGGAGATCCTGGTGTCAAAAAACAAAAAACACCACAAAAAATGGTGTGGTACACATGGCAGCAGTGTGAGTCACCAGAAATGGAGCCTGGCCAGCCAGACCCATGCTCTGGCTGCCGGCTGGGCTTTGAGCAGTTGGGTTGGTACCACTGCTCTGGGAGGCCCCAGAATCCCCCCAGGATCCCAGCGCAGGTGCTGGCCCCAGCCTCCCCTTCCCCACCCAGGACAATTTATCCCACACTAACCCCACATGCAGAGGCATGTGCAGCAGCAAAGCTACTATTTTTGTCATAGCAACCACATGCCTCTGCATGGGGGGACATGTTCTATGGGTGTAAAATAGCTGGGGAAAGCAAAACTTTTGTGAGTAGCACCCATAAAACAAAATTTGTAATAAATACCTTATAATACATGATTCATTTAGTCTCTTTATAAGACAGTTTTATATTCAGTCTATAACTGAAGACCATCTGGGTGCATCTACACGTGCCATTAAGGTCATATGACACAACTGCTCACAGGCACAGCAGCTACATGTGCGCCCAGGACTGCAATGCTTTGAGTCAGGAAAAAGCATCCCTGGGCTGGCAGGAGGCCCAGAGAGTCAGCCCTGGGCTCTGGATGGCAGCATCAGGCAGTGGATGGGCTGGCTGGGGCACAAGGGGGCTAAAGTGTGGGGCTAGGTGGCAGGTAACCCCCTGCACTTTAGCACCCTTGTGTTCTAGATAACCCATCACCATCTAAACATTCATTTCAGTGCAATTAAGTACTTGACCGTAAGAAAGTACTGTCCTTGACAGTACTATCTTACAGTGGAATTAATTTGCTACGTCTTAATACCTATACATGGTGTTGCTACCCCTTGTGGAAGAAATCAAACTTCGTGTTGTGGTTGAATGAGAACTGACAGAGCCAGCTTTTGTTTACTTAGGGCGATACTGTGATCACAGGGAGAATTCCATACAGCAAGGGGAATCACCCACTTGTCTGTTTCAAAGGATTTCTCACACTCTCTAAGTTTACAAGCATATTTATACTCAAGACAGAGAAAGAGAAAAAAAATGACCTTGGAGAAACCAAAACAAGTTTACTTAATTGGACATCTGTGCACAGGGTAATAAGACATGCAGGATTCCTTATCTCAAAACATGTAACTGAAATAAGCAGTATCAGCTCTTCTGGTCTTTGTCTGTTTTTCTAGTCAAGTAGGCCAGAAGCCCAACTAAATTTACTACCACACCCTTAATACATGTATAAATAGTGATGCTTTACTGCAGGGTTAATTAGTTGACTGCAGGAAAGTACATGTGTAGATGAACCCACTATGCATCTGGACTTGCTATTTTGGGTTTATCTATCAAACTTAGGTTAGGGATAATAGTAAATGGAGAGCATAAATCAGTGAAATATTACTACAACGAGTTACATCTAACTGCTGATTGATATGGAAGGTCTAACAGGCTGGTGGCAAGCTCTGTGAGGGATGAATACAATCTTGAATTATCATTGTATAAATTAAGGGAGCTCACCTTTAAAAATCCATTCATCTTGTCTGCATAATGCCAGTGTGATCTGAGCAGCTGACTCACAGCAAGGGCTCAAAAGTCCATTTTTAGATTTCAACAAAACATGGCTCATTTTGTTCTAAGTTGTATTCTATAGAACATATCCTTTTTATGGAGGTCTTTAAAATATGATGAGTTGTGTATATCCATAAAGGCCACATTATTATATTGCTTGCTGTCTGGTTAGTTGAATCAAAGGAATAATAGAAATTATGTTTATAATGCAATTTGATAATTATGTTGTACTTCTTAAGGAGTTTGGTTGCTAGAACTGTTTGTAAAGGCTTCAGTTAATGAGTAGGGATTCTCTTAAAATGAGCTAACCCTTAACCATATCCACTTATTATTCATTTGAAGCATATATCTATTTTGCTTCTTATATTGAAATGCACCATTTTCACATGATCCCCACAACAAATTGCCTAAAAAAGACACAATAATTTTAGACTGTTTTCCTACATATTAGGTGACATCTCTGCAAGCAATAAGAACATGCATAGCTTTATGTATTTAAGCATCCCATTAAGTCCCCTACTTCCAATTAAGATAACATAGGCATTTTTCTTGGGTGCTTAAGTGTTTATAGGAAAAAGCCCTCCAACTGCAAGCTTATGTTCATTACAGATTTTGAAGTGCCTTTTTTTTTTTGGTTAAACAAAGTATAATGCAATTAATCTGAACACGTCATGATTATATGATTATATGCATTTTGTACAAAAGAATGTAACTATAGGCTAATGCAATTTTCTCTTTACATTTGAGGTGTTATCTTTCTCAGATTAATAACAAAAAAGAGACTTTTGCTATTGTTCAAAGACAAACCTGTTTTAATCCCAATTAAGAATCCATAAATATTTTAATTTGGGGTGAGCGAATAAGTATAAGATGCTTCAAAACCACATTGCTTTAAAACAATAAAACAAAATTCCACAAATTAGATGTCAAAATTAAATGAAGACTTTGAGTTTTTTAAATATTTTCAAAGTGATTCTTATATCTGCTTTAAAACATTCATTAAAGGCTCAGTCTCACCATTCTTACCCATATTAATTCATACCTTACTTTGCAAATAGTCACCTTGAAATAAATGTGACTTGTTAAAACAAAGGATGCTATGCTATATTAATGTAGATGTCATAAATCAATGCTGAAAAAATAACTATGAATGTGTATTTATACAATATCTGCAGACGGATCTTTTATAGACAATGCAGGTAATGTAACTATGAGTGCATATAGCCACTCACTACACCTGGTCTTCATCTACACAGTTTACTTTAAGCTGTGTGAACACAGTCTCGGAATGACACATGCAGTTGTTTGATGCTCCTGGGAGCTGTACAGAGAAACCAGTGTAAGTAACTTGGGGTGATGTAGGTGGGTGGGATGGCGGAGAGCAAACTGACCTGCAAACTGCTTACAAACTACATGTTTGCTGCTCCTGTTAACTCACTCCCTGATAACTTGGAGAATCTCATTTTATGTTCTCCACAGCCTAGACTGACTCTGACTTCTTGTTGGGGCTTTAGTTAGACACAGACAGCAATCACAATGCATTAGAGGGGAGTTGGAGGTTGGTTGGTGGGATCAGGGGAGCTGGTCGGAGGGTTAGTGGGAACATGGGTGTGGAGAGGGGGGATTGTCTAGTAAAGGGAAGTCAGGGGGCCAAAAATAGCCATTCAGGATCAGGGGAGTGGGAATAGCACAGCTCCAGGTCTGGGGACAGAGGCAGTGATATAAATATATATAGGTATCCATGAGATCAGGTAGCTATTTTAAAGATTATGTTAACCTGATCTCAATCTAAGTTAATGCACCTACTCAGGTAAACTAACTTAGATGAGGCACACCATGTTTAGGGAAATATAAACTCTCTGCGCATCTGTACAATTGGGCACTTAGAGTGACCTAACCTTGGTGTTAGGTCACCCTAAATGTAATGCCTGCACTTACCCTATAGTTTAATATTGCCTAACATTTTCCATTACAAAACTCTTCTCAGTTGCTTATACCTTTACCAAACTTAAACTATTCAGTTGTAATGTTTTATGTTGGATGTTCGTTGGGATCTTATGTTTCCAATTGTAATAATGCAACTAAACCCAGTATCAAAAAGCATAGGAATGCATCAATATGCCTCACAGTGGGGGTAAACAGCACCGAGATATAACCAGATGGCAGAAGGGGAGGGGGTGTAAGTAACCTGGGGTGAAGAGTGACGCAGGTGGCATGAGGGGCTAAAGGATCTGTTCTTAAGGGGAAGTCTGGAGGCAGGATCAGGGGACATGGCTGGTTCATCAGGGAGTTGGTAGGTACACAGAGAGCAGGGGTATACACTGGTCCAGAGAGACCAGGGGGCTAAAATAGCCAGTCACAGCTCTCTTTCCACTAAGTTTCCTGGATATTGCAGAATAAGTTGCTGTGAATCAACTTACTCAAGAGAAGAACAACTGTGGTTTCAGACCTAGGCAGGCTGAGTTCATTCGTTTTGTCCAGCAGTCAACTCAGAAAATGAAATTAGTTCTACAATGGAGCAAGTTGGGCTTTATAGCTTTAGACAGAAAATCATCCAGGACAGGGTTATTCTGGAAATCAATCTGCTTTCATACCAATTGATTAACTCATGACAGTGATTGTAGCAGTTTGCAGTTCACTCACATGGATGAGGGAGTGAAACTGGGACTACACTAATTTCTGCCATTATAGAATCCATTCCTTTGTTTAGGTCATTCAACAATTTTCTACCTCCATGAGTTGTAAAGTAGTGACAGGATTGAGATGAGGTTGTGCTAGATATTTATAGTTATGAATCTGCATCAAGTGGCTCAGTGATGATAACTACCACAGACTAGGTAAAATAGTGGCATTGATATCACTTTAGTATCCTCTTTGGACAACTGAGCACTCATCTCACAGACAGCACTGCCCTCCCCAAGGCCAGGTACAGACATTACACTTAACTAAAATAAGTGATCATTAACAGCTCTATACCCATAACAGAACAGAAGTTCAGCAAACATAGATGGGTTTTAAAATGGTGGAATCTGGTCAAAGACTTGCACCCCACACCAAAAGGTGAATGTGTGTTCTGTTTACTACCAATCTAAATTATGCCACTTACAGAAAGCCATGTAACTTAGATTGATTCCACCTTGAGCTTTTTGAATATCTGTACCTAGCCCAAATGAGGAGGGGGGACTAAAAGAAAAACCCTAAACGTTGTCGTCTTTGCCTAGCTCCTGTCAAATAACTGCTTAGTTGCCATCCATTTGCGTGTCTGAACTATGAACATTACAAAATGCAAAATAAGTTTTGGCACTTGCAATGCACCCTACTTGATAATGATGAAAAAGCAAAATATAGAACACTTTTAATCAGTAAGAATCTAAGTAGAATAACTTCAATAAACTCCTTTCCAAGATGAGATTCTGTGATGAGGCTATTTTGGAAGCAGATGGACAAGGCTGAACATATTACTACATTGCTAATTCCAGAGAAAAGCCAAAGCTCTTTGGTGTGAGTCATCCCTGGGACAACACTCTCCATTCTGTGTTCCCTGGGGCTTTCTTCCTGTTCTCTGTTAGAACCTGATTCCATGCGGCACCCAACAACTAGGGAGACGATGATGCAATTGCTCATGGAACCTGTTACTCATTAGCCAGAGCAAGCAGGGAGCAAACACCAACACACATTGCTCACAACAGCTTTATTCAGAATGGAAACAAGTTCAGACAAAGGTCCCTTACAGACACACAGCCCATGAACCAGGGGTCCTGCCATGAACTATAGTTCTTTCCACCTTTATACACCTTGGCTCATGCTCATTAACATTTACCCCTTCTTTGCCCCTACTTTGGTTCCACCCATATTTCCTCCCCTTTCAAGCTCCGCCTCTGTTTACTGTTTACTTCATTAGCATGGAATTGCCTATGCATTTTACTTATTTACATGGATATGCATTCATAGCAAAAATACAAAGCCATGAACCTACTTGTTTCCATCACTGGGCGGACTTTGGAGGCTTTTTTATTAATCACCATTCACCTTTTCACACGTTTATTTTGGATCCTGTAACCAATTACATGCTATCTTTCACATTCCAATCTGTTTTTCTGTCCCAGGTTGTACCATCTTCCACATTACTTCGACCTATGTATCTTATCTCATTCCTTACTGTAGCTGGTTTACAGCACACGGACTTACTTACTGCTTTTTCCAGAAAATGGTTGAGACAATTAAGAAGACTACTTAGCATAAGCATTCATAAGCAAAATCTATTTTTCCTTCTAACAATAGCGAGTGGTTTACATCCTATTTCTTTTATATAATGATTATAAGTTTTACAACTCTACCGTATGGTTAAAAACTACTTGCTGAAGCATCTCGCAATATTACTTTTAAATATCATTTTGCCTTGGGTTAGCAGCTTTTGCTAGGCCACAGATTAAAGCCTTGTGTCACCTGCAAATCCAGTGCTTCCCAAGATCCAAATATTGTAACCCTAACATTCTCTTAGGGATATTTTTTTCTGTACTCCTTGGGAGTACCATTTCCTCTACTTCCCAGCTCTCTCAGTCTTGCCCTTTCTTTGGCAAAGCCACCCTTGCAATATAACCATTACAAAACTATAGTATTTCATAGACATTAGGGCTGAAAGGGACCTCACAAGTTCATCGGTCCAGCCTCCTGCCCCAGGGGCAGGAAGTCAGCTGGGGTCAGATCACCCCAGCAAGATAAGCATCCAAGTGCTTCTTAAAGGTATCCACAGTATCTGCTTGCACCATTTCTAGGGGGAGTCTACTCCAGACTCTGGAGACTCAGACAGTAAATAAGTTTTTCCTTATGTCCAATCTAAAATGGTTTTCCAGCAGTTTGTGACCATTAGACCTTTTGTTCCCTTGGGGTGTTCCCCTCCTACTTCCTGAGCACACCCCTTATATACTTATAGACTGCCACTAAGTCATCCCTGAACCTTCACTTCTCCATGCTGAAGAGTCCCATGCTTCTCAGCCTCTTCTCATAAGGCCTGCACTCTTGACCTCTAATAATGTGCATGGCTCTTCTTTGGACTCTCTCTAGCTTCTCCACATCCTTTCTAAAGTGTGGAGCCCAGAATTGGATGCAGTACTCCAGCTGTGGCCTCACCAAGGCCAAGTAAAGTGGAAGGAAGCCTTCTTGGAATGCATCAGTAGATGCAAGCCATAGTTTTATCTCTGACCCTTCAAGTCTCTTTTGGTCATGGTGCTAGTGAGTGTAGCACTGCAGAGCCTATAAGTATGATGTGGGTTTTTCCTCACAAGGTGGAGCACCTTGCATTTCTCCATGTTGAATGTCAGGATTTGATCCACCCACTTTGTGAGCCAGGTCGGCCTGAATTGCCAGCCTATCCTCTAGCGTGACCACACTTCCCATAATTTGGTGTCATCCATGAACTTATATTAAAGTATAAAAATTACTGGTCCGAATACTGAGTCCCAGGGGATGCCACTGGTCACCATGTACCACGTTGACTTGGTTGCATCAACTGTCACTCTTTGGGTCTGACCACAGAGCTAGGTAACTGCAACATTGATGCCTACACAGATGGGTGGCAAATTCACTTGATGGTGGCACCCAGAGAGTGGTGGTGGATGGGTCATTTTTGACCTGGAGGAATGTGGGCAGTGGAGCTCCTCAGGGCTCAGTCCTTGGGCCTGCACTGTTCAACATCTTCATCAGTGACTTGGGGGTGGGCGTGGAAGGCATGCTGTCCAAATTCACTGATGACACAAAGATGTGGGGAGAAGTAGGCACACTGGTGGGGAGGGACAGAATCCAACTAGATCCAGACAGGTTACAGAGGTGGGCGGATGAGAATAGAATGGAATTCAAAGCAGACAAGTACAAGGTGCTGCATGTCGGGAGAAGGAATCTGCAACATACCTATAGGTTGGGGAACACCCTTCTCAACAACACAGTGGCTGAAAGGGATCTTGGGGTCATTGTTGACTCCAGGATGGACATGAGCCATCAATGCAAGGAAGCAGTCAGTAAGCAATCTAACCACACCTTGTCGTGCACCTACAGATGCATTACAAGCAGGTCCAGGGAGATGATCCTTCCCCTGTATGAGGTGCTGGTCAGGCCACAGTTGGAGTACTGTGTCCAGTTCTGGGTGCTGCACTTCAAGAGGGATGTGGCTAACCTTGAAAGAGTCCAGAGGAAGGCCACTCGCATCATCAGGGGGCATCAGACCAGGCCCTACAAAGATAGACTAAAGGGCCTGAATCTATTCAGCTTCCACAAGAGAAGGTTGAGAGGGGATCTGGTGGCCATCTCTAAACTCACCAGGGGGGATCAATGAAAAATAGGTGAGGCTCTGTTCCACGGGGCACCACCTGGGACAACAAGGAATAACAGCCACAAATTGATAGCTAATAGGTTCAGGCTTGATATCAGGAGGCATTACTTTACGGTTAGGGCTGCCAGGCTCTGGAATGGGCTCCCAAGGGAGGTGGTGCTCTCTCCTACCTTGAAGATCTTCAAGAGGAGGTTGGATAGATATCTGGCTGGGGTATTATGATCCCAGCACTCGTTCCTGCCCAAGGCAGGGGGTCAGACTTGATGATCTGTTCAGGTCCCTTCCGACCTTAGAAACTATGAAACTAAGTTCCCTAGCCATTTGACCGTAAGGTTGTCAAGGCCACAGTTCCCCAATTTTACCATGAGGACATAATGGGAGACCAAGTTGAAGGCTTTTTTGAAATCTAAATATATGACATCAACCTTTTCTCCTTTGTCCAGGTCACCTGGTCGTAGACGGAAATGAGGCTGGTCAGTCAAGACCTATCTATTACCTATGGGGACTAACATTTACCCAATAAAATTAAACATAATGTCATAAGGAACCAAATCAGGGAGAAGTCTCTGGGAACTGCTGCTAAGCCCAGACTGCTGTTTTCTCTTGGGGTGATTCAGTACTTGAATCTCCCAGCTATTGATGTTGATACTGCAGTTTTTCATTTTGGCTTTCAAGGCATCCTTGAATCTCTTCTTTTGTGCACCACTAAAGTGATGACAATAGATTACTTGGAATATAGGACATATTCTTATCAGGCATCGTTATGAAATGTCCTGTCCAACAGAATTGGTACCATATAAACATAATGTCAATATCGGTAGAGTTTGCTTCAGCCAGAACAGTGGCATTCATTCCTCTGCCCTTCCAATTGTTATTGGGGATTTTCCAAAGACACCAACATTCCAAATTGTTCAAATATTGCTCATACATTATCCAGGTTTTATTCCTGTGCAACAGGTGGGGATGACAATAGCCTGGTAGATGAGAAGTAAGCTCCACATGTAATGATAACTGAATACATGGTTTTGGAGACATCCAAAAGCATCACTGGTAAATTTTATCTGGATTTGAATATAGAATCATAGAAAATTAGGGTTGAAAGGGACCTCAGAAGGTCATGTATTCCCCCTAATCAAAGCAGGACCATCCTCAGCTAGGTCATCCCAGCCAAGGATTTGTCTATCCAGGTCTTAAAAACCTCCAAAGACAGGGATTCTAAAAACCTCTCTGGGTAATCTGTTCCAGTTCTTTACTACCCTCCTAATGATAAAGTTCTTCCTAATATCTAACCAAAACTTCCCTTGTTACAACTTGAGATCATTGCTCCTTGTTCTGTTATCTGCTGTAACTGAAAACAGTGTAGCTCCAGCCTCTTTGAAGTCACCCTTCAGGTAGTTGAGGGCTGCTATTAAATCCATCTTTAGTCTTCTTTTCTTCAAACTAAATAAACCCAGTTCCTTCAGCCTCACCTCAGAAGTCATGTGCCCCAGCTGCCCAACCAGTTTCATTGCCCTCTGCTGGACTCTCTTCAATTTGTCCGTATCCTTTCAGTAGAGATGTGGCCTCACCAGTGCCAAATGGAGGTGAAGAAGAATCACTTGCCTCACTCTGCTGGCAACAGTCCTATTAATGCAGTCCAGTATGTTGTCACCCTTCTTGGCAACAAGGACACACTGCTGGTTCATATTCATCTTATTGTCCAGCATAACCCACAGATCCTTACTTGCAGAGCTCCTGTGTAGCCAGTCAGTCCCCAGCCCATACCAGTGCATGGGATAGTCCCCTCCTAAGTACAGGATGTTGTACAGGATGTTTCATGAAATATCTTTCTGTCCAATACTTTAATTTAACTAGGTCTCTTTGAATCTTAGTCCTACTGTCCAGCATATCTACTACTCCCACCAGATTGTGTCATCTACAAAGGATGCACTCCAACCCATCTTACAGCTTGTTGATGAAGACACTGAATAAAACTAGCCCCAGGACCGACCCTTGGGGCACTCCACTTGATACCAGCTGCAAACTAGAGATCAAGACATTGATTACTACCCTTTGAGACTGATGATCCAGCCAGTTTTCTATCCACCTTAGAGTCCATTTATCCAAACTGTACTTCCTTAGCTGGCCTGTGAGAAAAAGCCTTTCTTCTTCTTGTCATGTTGTCAATCCAACCATCCTATATGGTCTGTGCCTAATATTCTTCACAGGCCACTGCTTCTGGTATTCATGTTGCCAGATCTTGTTGGGTGCATTGTGGTGCACCCTTGGTAAAAGCCTTGCTAAAGTAAAGACATCACATCCACTGCTTTCTCTGCATCCACAGAGCCAGTCATCTCATTATAGAAGGCAATCAGGTTGGTAAGGTATGACTTGCCCCTGGTAAATCCATGCTGAGTGTTCCCAATCACTTTCTTTTCCTCCAAGTACTTAGAAGTTGATACCTTGAGGACCTGCTCCATGATGTTTCCAGGGTCTGAGGTAAGGCCAACCAGTCTGTAGTTAATCCTCCTTCTTCACTTTCTTAAAGATGGGTACTATATTTGCCCTTTTCCAATCATCTAGTACCTCTCCTGATTGCCATGAGTTCAAAGATAATGGCCAGTGGCTCTGCAATCACATCAGCCTTCTCCCTTAGCATTCTCAGGTATGCTGGGTCCAGCTTCATGGACTTGTACACATCCAGCTTTTCTAAATAGTCCCTAACCTGTTCTTTTACCATTGTTCACTGCTCACCTCTTCTCCAAACTGTGCTAACACATGCAGGAGTCCAGTAAATGACCTTGTCTGTGAAGACTGATATAAAAAAAGTATTGAGTACTTCAGTGTTTTCCACATCATCTGTCCCTAGTTTGTGTCCCCCATCAGGATGGTTTATTCCTGTACCCTAATTAAGGTTTATTTAAGTACAACTAGCTCTCATGGACTCCTTTTCCCCTCAGACAGGTCTTCCAGGCAATTCTGCCCATCAGTTCCCTGGGTGAGTTGAAGTCTGCTTTTCTGAAGTCTAGGGTCTTTACTCTGCTGCTATCCTTCCTTCTGTTCCTCAGGATCTTGAAATCAGTCATCTCATGGTCACTGCTTCTACATTCCCCACCAATTATTCTCTGTTTGTGAGAAGCAGATCAAGAAAAGCATGGTCCATAGTTGGCTTCTCCAACACTTGCATCAGGAAGTTCTCCCCAACAGTCTCCAAAAACTTCCTGGATTGCCTGTACACTGCTGTATCACCCTTCCAGCAGATATCAGGTTGAATTAAGGTCCCTATGAAATCAGAGTCTGTGATCTGGGATTTTCAGCTATCTGTTGGAGAAAGCATCATCTACCTCATCCTCCTAGTCTGGCAGTCCATAGCAGACACCCACTGCAATATAACTGTTCTTGCTCTCCCCTCTGACAGTAACCCAGAGACTTTCAACAGGCCTATCTCCAGTTTCATACCTCTGAGAAATAATACAGCTCTTTTTCATGAAGAGTGACTCTTCCTCCTCTTCTCCCCTGCATGTCTTTCCTGAACAGTTTATGTCCATCCATGACAGTACTCCAGTATTCCACCAAGCCCCTTATTCCAGTCACATCATAATTCCATGACTGTGCAAGGACTTCTAGTTCTTCCTGCTCATTTCCCAGGTTCCATGCATTCATGTACAGACACCTGAGGTAACTAATTGATTGCCCTACTTTCTCAGGAAGAATGGGAAGACCTACCCTGTTGCCCCCTTCCGCTTGTGCTTCTTCCAGGTCACCCACTTCCCCACTTACTTTAAGGATTTGGTCTCCATTCCCTGTGAACCTAGTTTAAAGCCCTCCTCACTAGGTTAGTGAGCCTGTTTGTGAAGATACTCCTTGCCCTCTTCATCAGGTGGATCTCTTAGCAATTCTTCTTGGAACAACATCCCATGCTTAAAGAAGAAAAAGCCCTGCTGGTGTTACCATCTGCACAGTCCTGCATTGATTTGCAGGATGTGACCACTCCTGCCCGGGACTTTCCCCTTTACTGGTATACTGTCATTACCAGAGCACCTGTCCCCTTCACCCTTGCATCCAGGGCCCTGTTGTCACTTTTGATCTGGTCGGTTTCCCCCCTGGTAGTATCATTAGTTGCATGGGTAGAAGTCAGAGGGCTGGATAAGTCTCATAAATGACCCCATGATGTCTTGGATCTGGGCTCTGGGTAAGCAACAAACCTCTTGAGATACTACATCAGGCCGGTAGATGGATGTCAATGTCCCCCATAGAAGGGAGATGCCAACCACTATCACCTGTTGCTTCACCTTTGTGGAAGTGGTCTTGATCTTCCCAACTTTGGCAAGGACTGAACACTTCTACTAACAGAATATGCTACCTCTCCTCTGTTCTCCAGGCAAACTGCTCCAGGTGGAGAAGAAGACTTCTACTTGCTGCTAAGCTTTCACCTTCTGCTTCCCTGGGAGTCCATGTCCTCTCTTTTCTCTAGCACTGCCTCTAACCATCCTTCCTTTGCTGTCCTAAAGGTCTACTCCAGCATTGAATCAATGAACTTCTCATGGATGGGGATACTTCAGAGCCTCACCACCTACTCTCATATCTCTCTTACCTGCTCCCTGAGAGGCACTGCCAGAAGATACCATTCACATCAGAGACACTCCCCTACCTGGCTGTCCCCATTCGCTCCAGTCTCTAGTTAAACAACTATTGATCTAACTGCTGAGTTTTAGCTAGGTATCCTAGATATCTAGTTTAGTTACTTTAATTAAAGAAAGGACTTACCTTAAAAGCTTCCCTTCAAAGAGGGGGGTGGCAAACTGACCTGCAAACTGCTTACAATCTGCATGTTTGCTGTATCTCTTAATTCACTCCCTGGTCACTTGGAGAACCTCATTTTATACTCTCCTGGGCCTAGACTGACTCTGACTCCATGTTAGGGCTTTAGCTGGACACAAATAGCAATCACAATCACATAGCAAGCACTCAGCAGCATTCCTAGCTGCTGAGAGCAGATGCTCAAATACACAGCCAACCAACAAACACTCACCAAGGTAAACACACAGACAGCCCTGTCTCACCTACCCAAAGCAGTATCTGGTGCCTAGAACCTGGATCATTGTTCTCCTCTTCTCCCTCCTCTTCAGTAAACTGCTTGCAATATCATTGTCTACTTTTACTTTTGGGGGAAAGGTAGGGGAAATGCTCAATATTTTCTAAGGATTGCCCTCTAATTGCAACATGTGAAGAAATAGCTGGTTGGTTTGGAGTAGGTTGGTTAAGTGTCTTGGTTTTTGTGATGTTCTTATGTTTCACAGAAGCAATCAAGAGTGATTCTGTGCAATGTCATCTTCAAGTGAATGAGTTACTTTAGCTCCACTTGTAAAAGCTGGTGGATTTAGTATAATTGTGTTCCTTTCCTTGGCACATGCTGAGGTTGGTTATATTTACATTTTAATTCTTGCACACATTAGAAACCTTTGAATTTGCAGCAAGTCATATTTGTAGAGTTACTTGTAAGAACAATTGTATGTCCTGTTCCTGTTGTTGAAGAATCAATCTAATTTCATACGCTTTTATTTCTTCTTTCTTGCACAGCAAAGACTTAGACATTTTTTCCTAGTAGCCTTCAATAACCTGGCTATAGTATAATCTCTTCTTTGCCTCAGTTGGGAATGGAGACTTTCATTCTTTCACTGCCCATTTCTCTTCTTTTTGCTTTTGAAGCTTTGTGATACTGCATCCCTATCAGCCTGTCCTTTACAGTTCTTTGTTCTCTGAAACCATAGATTATGAAAGTATATTCTCAGAGAGTCAGTTTACAGGGTAATGTACCATGGGCACATCTACACATGTTGTGAACTGAGCAGTGGTTACTGTGCACTACTTAGGCAAGTACTAAATGACTGTGCAGTATGTGACATTACTGCACAGTCCAGATGTTGCACAGGTCTTTTCCCATACTACTGTGCAGTAGTGCCAGTGTCACTGTTCATGGCCTCTGATGCTACATCACCATAGCAACAAGCTAAGGTTACATAGTTCATTGCTACAGCAATGTAGCACCTCATGAAGACACTCTTAATGTGCACTATGTGCTTCTTTCTAACCTCTTTCCCTGAAGAGTTCAAAACCAGAATAACTACAGTTCAGTGGCTGCTTTTGTCTTCTATCTGATGGTATGTTAAATGAAACAACTCAGATGCTTTATTTTTCTTATCAGATAATTTACCAATATATATCCCAATTTATTCAATCATGCCTGGTAGGGTTCACCACTATAATGCTAATGGTGCAGAGGCAGATCAGCATTTCTTGGAAGCACCAAGTCTAGGGGAATCTAAGTCTCTCCTTTCCCCTCTCCTACACACACCTTCCAGTAACTCTGGGTTTAGAGTAAACGTCTGAGAGCAGTTGTTTGGTTTAACTTATATTAGTGTTTTTATCTAAAATCTTGCTATAGTATATTTTCATTGCTACCTTTGTAAGGCCGCTCTATTCCATATGGTTATGTGAGTGTGGATAGAACCAAGCAGAAATATTAGATGAGTCATTTACATTTTCATTTGTTTTTTATGCTGAGATCAGTTCAAGCTTCTTGAGGGTTTTCTTACTTATCTTAGCATTGATAAATGTTCTGTTTATCAAAAAACAGTAAATGTCATTCTGGCATTAACACTGAGAGATCAATCATGCAACAGTGAGCATGCTCTGTGAACAGTATGAATAGCAAAGAAGTCCAAGTCATTTTAATTAGTTTCTGCTTCTGTAGTCCTTTGAACATGTAGATTGCTATATAAACATTGTGATATGTTATTATCACTCCGTACAAGTTCCTGGTATGCCTGTTGAGGGAAATTTGGATTTCTCAAAGGAAACTGGACCAAAAACTTGCTGTCAGCCAGGAATCCTGGGAACTGAGCAACTAAAAGGATTAGACAAACCTTAAGTTTGACAAGTTTTACTGCAGAATTATGGATTTACTTTTTAACAGACTTTGGCTCTAAATTCATTAAAAATGTTAATGCAGGAAATAATTAAGAACCAGCAGAAGGATTTGGGCAAACAAAGATTAATCAAGGGTTCTTCAAAATGAAAACCCTCTTTAGCAATTATGTGAAATATCATGTGGTCTCAGAATGAAATCCCAAATTGTTCTCAAATGTACTGCAAAATAACAAAAGTCCAGATGGAAGACTTGAGGTACTACATTCATTAAGACTAGTAAACCAAGTATTACTTTGAGATGTACCAAATTATGTGGGATCATAGCGCACATTGTACATTACCCAGTTAACTGAGTCTCTGAGAATATACTAACATAATCATGGATTTGGCTGAGCAGAGAGTTGAAAATGAAGATTCTGGCATTAGAAATATATATATTTTAAATACCATCAGATTTGTAAATCTTAGGCAGATTTTGCTGTGAGCAAACCACAGTATTTTCTCCTGAAACAGATGACAAGGATCTTTCATCAGATTGCGAGTGAACATTTTGTTTCTTTAATCAGCTCTGAACACCAAATTAGAATGATGTGGTTGACTCAGGGTCTCCTTTTGTGTACTGAATATTAAGCAAATTACTTCACCTCAATATCCTGCTTTATATCCTGTGTTTTAGGGGGAAAAAATAAATGTGTTCTAAACCACTTGTTTGGCACTACAAATCAATGCCCCTAGGTCATAATTATAATCATTGAGACAACCTAACAAACTCTCCTTGAAGAATCTGTAATCTGCTGTTCACATCAACACATCAACTTTGATTTTATAATACAGTGTACTTAATCCTTACAACACTGTAAAATAATAAAATGTTCCTTCATTTCTTCCTTTTTAAAAATATTTTCCAAAGTTATTGCATTTTCGTATCTTTATACTGTAACTCTAACCAACTCTTATCTTCTGTTTGGTAGAATATTGGTGCCAAACAGTTCCCTTGCCTAAGAATCAGGACCAGAACATCAATATTTTCCCCCACCTTCATGGGTTTCTGTAATTAGGGGCCTTCTCAGGGCCAATCTCACTGTGGCCCGCCCACCTGTTTCAGGGGTAACCGCCCACCTTCTCACACACCACACCTTGGTAATTTACTAATAGATGTCAATTAAGCGGGAGGCTGTCTATTTCCTGCCCTGATGCCAGGGGGCGCTATCTGCAGCTCCATTCCTCCCCTACACCACAGCCCAAGCCTTGCAGATGGCATCTTGATATTATTATCATCATCAGCCCCCACACTGGGCCCCAGAATCCTCCTAATTGAACCCTGCCTGGATTCCTCTCCTCAGGTGGTCTCATCCACCTTCATACTGGGCAGCATAGCTCCCTGAACCGCTTCCCCTTTGGGTGTGGTCCCCCCAGGACCTTTAGCTCACTAGCCCTGGCCCACCTCCAGGCCAGTCAGAACCCCAGGTGTGCAGCTCTTGGGCATTCCTCATGGTGGGCCCCATGCCCTTTGACCCTTCCAGTCCTGGCCCCAGCATTGACCAGTCAGGGGAAGTTCAGACAGGTGTAAGTCTATGGCCTCACTCTCTCTCTCTGGGAGTCCACCTCCAGGCCCTCCAAACAAGGGATAACCCACCCAGTTGTGTGGGCTAGGGGTTAAGGCACCCCAAACCACCTTTCACCATGGTGGTAACTGGCCTGGTATTTCCTGGGGGCTCCCCCACCAGGCCACCCACTCCTGGCAGTGTGCAGTTTTAGGTCATACCCGGGACCAGGAGCCTCCTGACCAACCCCTACAGCTCCTGCCCTTACCTCCAGATGATACAAGTAGCCCTCCAGCCAGGCAGTGTTGTTGCCTGGCCTCCAGGCAGCAGAACTGCTCTGTTTAATAAGCAGCCCTAGGTTGAAAATGGCTGCCCTCATCAGGCACCTGGCAGCTGCTAGCTCCAGGCCCTTAAAGTGGCAGGCACAAGCAGTGCCCTGCCACAGTTGACTATGCACCTATTCTGAATGTCAAAGAAAGCATGGAGAAATAGATCAACATTAAATGGTTAATGGAAATAAGGATGCAGTTATTTAGGGTAACAAATATTTGGAAGATATAGTGTTGTTAACTTTAAATGAGGTTACAAGCACCCATGTTATAACTGAACATGGGATGTAGTCTCTCAGACACTTAATGCCTCTTATCCATGTGGGCATGAATGACACGGCTCGGAGCAATCCTGACCATGTCATGAGTGGTCACAGGGCTTTGGGAGCAGGACTTAGAGGATTGGGGGTGCAGGTGATGTTCTCCTCAATCCTCCCTGTTTCAGGTCATGGGCTGAGGAGGGAGAGGAGGATTAAGGAAGTCAACCAAAGACTGTTGCACTGGTGTAATCATGAAGGCTTTGGCTTCCATGATCACAGCCCACTCTTTGATCACCTCTCTTTGGTGAGAGAGGCAGTGGTCTGCTGAGAAGAGATGGCCTCCACCTCACTCCACTGGGGAGGAAGCTCTTCTCAGCCAGAATGGCTGACCTGCTTGACCAGGCTTTAAACTAAGCCCCTCAGGGTATGGGGGGATTACCCCCAAAGAAAGTCCACTGGGTAGCTTCTGCAAAACCAGCAGGCTAAGGCACTCAAGGGAATCCAGCCATACCCCAGCCCTGGAATGATGTCCTCCTGGGAGTGCAGGGAAGATTAGGACTTCCAATGGGACACTTACATGCCTGTACACAAATGCCAGGAGCTTGGGGAACAAACAGGAGGAACTGGTCCTCCTGCTAAACAAGAGTGACTACAATCTCAAGGGGATAATGGAAACATGGTGGCAGTCCACCTATGACTGGTCCATGGGTATAGATGACCATACCCTGTACAGGAGAGATCATGAGGAAAAAAGGGGCAGGGGTGTAGCACTCTGTCAAGGAAAGCTACATGTCTCTGCAAGCTGACATTGGCACCCATGGAAGATGACTGGATACCCTCTGGGTTAAAATACATAGGGGACATGGCACAGGGGACACAATGGTAGGAGTCTACTGCAGAGCTCCTAATCAGGAACAAGAGCTTGATCACGAATTCACCAAGGAATTGGCTGAGGTTGCATGCTCCCAGTGTATGGTTGTCATGGGAGACCTCAACTAACCAGACATCTCATGGGAAGAGCACTCGATGAAATCTGAACGGTTGCAAAGCTTCCTCACATGCGTGGATGAGCTTTATCTGACTCAAGGAGTCTATGCACTGACAAGAGGTAAAGCACTTCTCGACCTGGTACTGGGAAGGGGGGATGATCTATTCAGCAACCTAAGAATTGAAGGGAAGCTGGGAGACAGTGACCATGAGCTGATAACTTTCAGTATTCACCGCAAAACTGGCAAGTCAGTAAGCAATGCAGAAGTCCTAGACTTTAGGAAAGCTGACTTTTGACATGCTCAGGAGGCTTGTTGGTGAGGCCCTAAGAGACCATGACTTGATGGGGACGATGAGTGGTTGCTCCTCAAGGAAGCAATCCTGAAAGCACAAGGGATGTCCATCCCATCTCGGAGGGAAGGTAGCAAAAGGACACAGCAACCCCCTTGGCTTGGCGGGTAACTTTGGACCTTCTTGAACCAGGAAAGCCAAAGCTGCAACTGAACTCCAACTGGCTACATGCATCAAGGACAATAAAAATTCCTTTTTTAAATATGTGGGGAGTCAGAAGAAAAGAAAAGATAACATTGGACCCCTGCTAAACCAAATGGGATAACTGACAACTGACACCCAGGAAAAAGTCAACCCGCTTAATGGGTGTTTTGCATCAGTTTTTCACCAGCCCAAAGAGACCACCCTGCTTAACATGGTGTGGGATGACCAGGGTGAGGGTGAATTTATATTCTTATTGCTAGACCATGTAAAGGAAAACCTTGAGAGGCTAGACACCTTCAAGTCAGCTGGTCCAGACAGTTTGTACCTCAGGTTACTTAAGGAGCTGGCAGGCATCATAGCTCAGCCACGGGCAAGGATCTTTGAGAACTCATGGTGCTCAGGTGAAGTGCCTGAAGATTGGAAGAAGGCCAATGTGGTGCCTATCTTCAAGAAAGGGAAAGTATACAAGGGCAACATTGTACCTCTTCTAAACCGGCTGGGGCAGCTGACTATTGACACCCAGGAGAAAGCCAATTTGCTTAATGATTACTTTGCATTAGTTTTTCACCAGCTCAGAGTGACCACCCTGCCTAACATGATGTGGAATGACCAAGGTGAAGATGAATATATGCCTACCATTGGCATGGATCTTGTGAGGGGGCATCTTGAGAGGTGGAAACCCATAAATCAGCAGGTGTGGATAGGTTGCACCCAAGAGTGCTAAAGGAACTAACAGACATGGACCACGGGAATAGATAGCTATATCCTGTACAGGAGACATCAAGTCAAAAAAAGAGGCAGGGATGTAGTTCTCTATGTCAAGGAGAGCTATGCATCCCTGCAAGCCAATATTGGTGACCAGGATGGATGACTCTCTGAGTTAAAATCTGTGGGGAACATGGCACGGGGGACACAATGGTGGGAGTCAACTACAGACCTCCCACCCAAAGTCAGGAGCTTGACCAGGAGTTCACCAGGGAATTGGCTGAGGCCGCATGCTCCCAGTCCATGGTTGTCATGGGAGATTTCAACTACCCAGACATCTCGTGGGACGAGCTCTCAGCTAAATCTGAGCTGTCACAAAGCTTTCTCTTATGCATGGATGACTTCCATCTGACACAAGAAGTCTACGGGCCAATGAGAGATAAAGCGCTGCTCAACCTGGTACAGGCAACTGGCGATGACCTAATCAGTGACCTAATGATCGATGGGAAGCTGGGTGACAGCGACCATGAGCTGATCACCTTCACCATCCGCTGTAAAGCTGACAAGACAGTCAGGAATACAGAAGTCCTCGACTTCAGGAAAGCTGACTTTGACAAGCTAAGGAGGCTTGTCAATGAGGCCCTTAAGAGTCACAACCCAAAGGGGATGAGAGTTCAGGAAGAGTGGTTGATCCTCAAGGAAGTGATCTTTGATGCACGAGCTAATGCTACTCTGTCTCAGAGGAAAGGCAGCAAAAGGGCACAGCAGCCCCCTTGGCTCCCAGGGAACTAGTGGACCTCCTGTGGCTAAAAAGAAAGGCCTACAAAGGATGG
>NW_017728992.1:84421408-84428611 GCF_001723915.1 Gavialis gangeticus | reverse complement strand
TGTTGTATTTCTTGACTTAAAAAAAGCCTTTGATCTGGTATCCCATGGTCACCTCTTGGCAAAACTTGCCAACTGCAGCCTTGGGTCCACCACGATCTGCTGGCTGGGGAATTGGCTCCCTGGTTGGACCCAGAGACTGGTGGTTGATGGAAGTTGATCATCATGGTGCCCTGTGACCAGTGGGGCCATCAAGGCTCTGTAAGGACCTATATTGTTCTACAGCTTCATTAATGATGTGGACATTGGAGTCATAAGCAGACTGGCCAAGTTCGCTGATGATACCAAACTTTGGGGTAAAGCATCCATACCTGAGGACAGGAGGGCGATCCAGGCTGACCTTGACAGGATCAGGAAATTGGCGGATGAGAACCTGATGGTGTTTAACACCAAAAAATGCAAGGTTCTCCACATTAGAAAGAAAAACCTGCAGCATCCCTATAGGCTCAGCAGTGCTACGCTAGCTAGGACTATGGATGAAAGGGACTTGGGGGTCATGATTGACCACAAGATGAACATGAGCCTTCAGTGTGATGCTGCAGCTAGTAAAGTGAGCAAAACACTGGTTTGCATCCATAAAAGCTTCTCAAGCAAATCCCAGAACATCATTCTCCCATTGTACTCAGCCTTGGTGAATCCACAGCTGGAGTACTGCATCCAGTTTTGGGCTCCACAATTCAAAAAGGATGTGGAGAAGCTTGAGAGAGTCCAGAGAAAAGCCATGCACATGATCAGAGGTCAGGAAAACAGACCTTACAAAGACAGGCTGAGAGCTATGGGACTCTTCAGCGTGGAAAAGCACAGACGCAGGGACAATCTGATGGCCACCTATAAGTTTATCAGGGGTATTCACCAGGATCTGGGGGAGCGTTTGTCCACCAGAGCACCCTAAGAAATGACAAAGTTGAATGGTTATAAATTCCTGCAAGACTGTTTCAGGCTGGACATAAGGAATTTATTTACTGTCCGAGCCCCCAAGGTCTGGAATAGCCTGCCATCGGAGGTGTTTTGAGCATCTACTCTGAATGCCTTCAAGAGACAAGTGGATGTTTATCTTGCTGGGATCCTGTGACCCCAGCTGACTTCCTGCCCCTGGGGCAGGGGGCTGGACTCGATGATCTTCTGAGGTCCCTTCCAGCCCTAATATCTATGAAATCTATGTATTAGAGAATTTGTGGTGCTCAAGAGAAGTACCTAAGATTGGAAGAGGGCCACTGTGGTGCCCATCTTCAAGAAAGGGGGCAACGAAGACCCAGGAAACTACAGGCCAATCAGTTTGTCCTCAATCCCAGGGAAGTTCTTATAAAAACATATCAAAGAAACCATTCTTGACAGGCTAACAGAAGGCAACATGCTGAGGGATATCCAGTATGAGTTTGTTGTGGGTAGGTCTTGCTTGACCAGTCTCATTTCCTTCTATGACCAGGTGACATATCACCTAGACAAAAGGGAAGAAGTTGATGTCATATATTTGGACTTTAAAAAAGACTTTGACCTGGTGTCCCATGATGTCCTTATGGAAAAATTGATCAACCACAGCCTCAACTACTCCACAGTCCAATGGTTGGGGAACTGGCTTTGAGGTTGGACCCAGAGAGTGGTAGTTGATGGAAATGAATCAACATGGCACTCAGTGACTAGTGATGTCCCCCAAGGCTCTGTTTTAAGACCTGTACTCTTTAATGTCTTCATAAATGATCTGGACACTGGTGTCAAAAGTGAACTGTCCAAGTTCGATGATGACACCAAACTTTGGGGAAGAATCTCCACACTTGAGGATAGGCTGTGATCCAGGCCAACCTCAATTGGCTTCCAAGGTGGGCAGATGAAAATCTGATGGCAATTCCATATGGAGAAATGCAAGGTGTTCCACCTCAGGAATAAAAACCTGCATCACACTTATAGGCTTGGCAATGCTACGCTTGCTAGCACCATGACCAAAAGAGGCTTGGGGGTCATGATTGACCACAAAATGAATATAAGCCAGCAATGCAATACCTGGCTTGCATCTACCAATGCATCTCAAGCAAGACCCAGGATATCATCTTCCCACTGTACTTGGCCTTGGTGAGGCCCCAGCTGGAGTACTACATCCAATTCTGGACTCCACAATTTAGGAATGATGTGGAGAAGCTTGAAAGAGTCCAGAAGAAAGCCACATGCATGATCAGAGGGCAGAAGAACAGGACTTATGAAGAGAGGCTGCAAGCTATGGGTCTCTTCAGACTGGAGAAACACAGGCATAGGGGTGACTTGGTGGCAGCCTATAAGTACCCAGGGGGTATGCATCAGGATCTGGGGAAACACCTGTTCACTAGAGCACCCCAGGGGATGACAAGTTCCAATGGTCACAAACTCCTGCAAGACCATTTTAGGTTGGACATAAGGAAAAACTTCTTTACTGTCCCAGCCCTCAAGGCCTGGAACAAACTCCCCCCAGAGGGGTGCAAGTACCTACTCTGGACACTTTCAGCAAACATTTGGACATTTATCTTGCTGGGTTCCTTTGACCTTAGCTGACTTCCTGCCCCTTGGGCAGGGGGCTGGACCTGATGATCTTACAAGGTCCCTTCCAGCCCTAATGTCTACGAAATCTATGAAATCTATTAGCGCATTAGCTTGGTTTTTGCCATGGCACACTAATGTGCAATAGAATAGTACACTGTGCATTAAGGCATCTTTTGTAGGCATGCCTAGAATGAAATAAAGTGATGTTTTAAGAAAAGTCCATTTGAATTGTTGCCCTTCTGTTAACCAGAGGTGGTAGCAGTGTGATCAAGGCATCTCACTGTGGACTCAGGAATCTGAATTTGAGCCTGGCCCTGTTCTTTTACCATAAGCTACCCAAAGTCCAGCTGTAAATGAATAACTGTCTTTTATTTGGTGAGGAGTCTTATTATGTGTATTAGACATATTGCTCCTTCGTGTGCTGTTGACTGTGGAAGCTGGTGCGTCTTAACCTGATGGGTCCTTTAGACTCAGGTGGACAATAACAGACTTCTATTGAGTATAATACTTTGCCCAAAGACATACTGATAGACATATATTTTTTAAAAAAACTTAAAATAAGGAATTTGCAACTACATTGCAATCTGAAGATAACTAATGAAAGAAGCAGAAAAGCTGACAAGTAATGCATTTCAAATATAAATCAATAAATGTAATGAATGCATTGATCAAAGTCTGGGAAACTCCTGTGCTGGGCATGGAGTATAATGGGGCTATAATTACTAATACTAGTGGATCCAAGCACAGTTGCTTTCAAGGACAGCATTACTGCTGAAAATGTTAAAATTGTGGGTAGGAAGCCCAATCAAAGGAGACTTACAGATCTGGAGATAAATAAAGATATTGTGCCACAGACAGTAGATCAGGACTAGATTTCCAGGTTGATTATAATTTAAATCAAAGAAAAATAACTAACACTTAATAATGTTAGAGTTCTGTCCTTCATTAGAAAAATACAGTCTAATAACTATGAGAACTTGGAAAGGATACATAGAAAAATGATAAAGTAGAAAATAGGAAGTTATTGCGTGGTAAGCGGGAATAGGTTGGCATCTACACATGCAGGCATTAAAGTGCATTAATGCTGTGTGTGGACTGACTTGGGATTAAAGTTAGTCCCAAGTCAGTCCACAAACATAGATTTACTTCACAGTAAGGTATTTACATGTGCATTACTGCACAGTAACTAATTGGGCATAAATTTGATACCTGCATGATGCAGGTATCAAATTTATGGTTAATCAGTGTAATTTTCCATATTTACTGTGCAATATTTTCAGTTTCTGCACAGTAAATCCTCATGTTTAGATGTGCCCAGAGAGAATTTAAACACTCTTGTACAGGACCTGTAATGTCCAACCTTCATGCCTCTCGATGCACTACATATTTTTGTGGATGAGCTTCTACTTAGCCTAGTTAATCGCAAAACTGCATTTATTGGATAAGTATTCATAGTTTCCTAGTTTCATAGTTGATAGGGTTGGAAAGGACCTGAGCAGATCATCGAGTCTGACACCCTGCCATGGGCAGGAAAGAATGCTGGGGTCAAACGACCCCAGCAAGGTGATTATTTAGCCTCCTTTTGAAGACCCCCAGGGTAGGAGCGAGCAACACTTCCCTTGGAAGATGGTTCCAGATTCTAGCCACCATGACTGTGAGGTAGTGCCTCCTGATATCTAGCCTGAATCTACTCTCTGTCAACTTATGGCCATTATTCCTTGTTACTCCTGGTAGTGCTCAGGGGAACAGGGACTCTCCTATTGCCTGCTGGTCTCCCTTAGCCAGTTTATAGATGGCCACCAGATCCTCTTTCAGCCTTCTCTTGTGGAGGCTGAATAGGTTCAGGTCCCGTAGCCTCTCCTCATACAGCCTGTCCTGCTGCTGCCTGATCATGCATGTGGCCCTCCTCTGGACCCTTTCAATGCTGGCCATTCAAGTGGTTGTTTTTAAATTGCCTGGTCAGTATTTCAGTTGACAGAAATACTGATGTCTGTCTTGATCCTGGACTAAACATGGAATTCATTTAGGGTCCCTCTTCCACACCCATTCCAGGAATTTAAATTGCCTTATTTTGATACCTTTGACTGCTTCGTTTTTGTCTCTTAGATTCTATAATTGCAGCACTACTATTAAACAATTCTACCTTCCACCAAAATACCTAGATAGACTGCAATGATACCAAAAAATATTAGCATAATCCAAATACAACATAATCCAAATACAAAGATGTTATGCAAATGTATTATTTTTTCTTTGCTATTTGAACACCAAAATATGATTACTTGTGGTCATTAAAATTTAACTGGTTATTTCAAGTTTCCTTGCCATGTTCCAGTTGAGGAACTTACTTAGGGTCGAACCCAAAGCCTGGTGAAATGAAATGGAAGTCTTTCAGTTGATTTCAGTGGATATTGAAGCAGCTCCATATTGCCTAATTAAATCCCAGTGCAGTTTCAATTAGATTGATTGAATAGAGTTCCATTTTCTTCCCAGCAATGTTTTTTAATGGTGTTACATGCAGTTAGGCTACAGCTGGGTGCATTAATGGTGGATATCATGAACCTTATATATCTATTACCTAAACACTTTTTTTGTATAATCAGCTGCTTGCAAACAATATCAATATTCACAAATGAAAGATGACATAAGTCAGGTATTATTACTGGGACTCATCCAATTCTGCAGTCTTCCTTATTTGATCCATGAAACTGCAACACACACATCAAGTAATTTATAAGCTATATTTCCTATTATTGAGCATACCAACTACAAAACAGCCCTAGTTTTTACTGCACCCAGTTATTTAACACAACTTTTTCAATGATATGTAAATCAAAATTTCTGCCCTGCTTAACTAGACTCTAATATTACCTATTCTATCAGTTAGACATAGCAGCCATTTTACATCAGGTTTCTATCTTCAACCCTATAGAAGAAATTTATCCTGTGATATTTGAAAGACCTTTTGCTTTTTTCTGTTTTTATATTTTATCCTTTTCGTTCAAGGTATTATGGATCTTAGGAGCCACTCTGTTTTATTGTGTGAAGTCTTCCACTACTTATGCTAATAATATTTATAATAGTCTGTTGTTTTTTCTCCTCTTCTCCCTTATTGACTCACTTGCAGGTTAAGATCAAGGTTAAGGAGATACATAAAATGGATTAAGATTTCTTTTCTCTTTTTGCATAAACTGAATTATTTTGCTATGTATATGACCATTTATTGATTTTCACTATTTTTTCCAAGGTTTTTAACAGGGAAGAAGACTTCATGCATATATCTTATGAGCTTACTTTAAGACATATTTTTAGCTTTAAGGGACAAATTCTCCTCTTCTTGGCAACAGGTGATGTAGAAAGTGGTATCAGTGTTTCACCAGTGGTATGAAAGCAAGGAAGTCAGATTGCTTGTGTCAATCTGATTCCCACTAACTTGATCTGTTGGACATAATTCTCTCTTTTCCAGGAAAGGAATAGTTTGGTAAGTGATATTTTTGTTTGCTAGAACAGGATACTGGTGAAAGCATGTATATGCTGCCTACCTTGGCACCTAACTGTACTGTGGAACTCATCTTATTCAATTACAAAATGACCTGGGTTTTTTTTTGTAGCTTGGTTGTCACCTTTAGCAGTCAAGCTGTAGTGTACACTAGGGACGTGCGAAGTGGGCCCTATTTGATTCAGATTCTGATTTGGCCTGAATCAACAACAGTGATTCGATTTGTTGATTCAGATCACTGTCCCCGATTCCATTTGGGCAAATCTGAAGATTCAATGCTGATTTGGACAACACAGACACAACTTTAAAAGTTTTTTCTACATACCTTATGGTAGCAGGCAGATTACTGGGATTCTGGGACACATAGACCATCCCATGGGAGTGTGGGGGGGCCCTCCATGTTCTCAGTGGTGAACCTGGAAGTGGACCAGAAGTACTTCCAATCCACTTCTGGGTCTGCCAGGGAGCATGCTGGGGGCCCCTCCTGTGCCTCCTGGGCTTGGTAATCAGCTGCAGGGGGACACCAGGTGCCTCCCCCAGACCCAGGAAGCACCAGTCGCCAAGTCACAGGGTGTGTGTGTGTGTGGGGGGGGCAAAACACTCTCTGGCAGACCCAGAAGAGGACCGGAAGTCCTTCTGGTCCACTTCTGTGTCTGCTGCCGAGCGTGCTGGGGAGCCTCCTGCACTCCTGTGGGATGCTCCATGCGCCCCAGCATTGCAGCACTCATGAGCCCCTACTACCTAGAGATACATAGAAAAAACATTTAAAGCTCTCTCTATGTCTGAATCTCTGAATGTTTCTGAATCTCTCTGAATTGATTCGGAGGGTTCTGATTCGATTCAGAGAGATTAACAGGTCTTCTGATTCGATTCGGATTCAGAGATTCAACCACCAAATCAGGCCAAATCTCCACCAAATCAAATCAGGGACTGAAGCTCAGCACAGACCTAGTGTACACTGTTCATTCTTGTATTAGCTTATAGTTTCATAGTTGGTAGGGTTGGAAGGGACCTGAGCAGATCATCAATCTGACACCCTGCCATGGGCAGGAAAGCATGCTGGGGTCAAACGACCCCAGCAAGGTGATTATTTAGCCTCCTTTTGAAGACCCCAAGGGTAGGAGCGAGCACCACTTCCCTTGGAAGATGGTTCCAGATCCTAACCACCCTGACTGTGAAGTAGTGTCTCCTGATATCCA
>NW_017728992.1:84411689-84421189 GCF_001723915.1 Gavialis gangeticus | reverse complement strand
GCCACCAGACCCCCTCTCAGTCTTCTCTTGTGGAGGCTGAACAGGTTCAGGTCTTGTAGTCTCTCTTCATAGAGCCTGCCCTGCTGCCCCCTAATCATGTGAGGGGCCTTCCTCTGGACCCTCTCAATGTTGTCCACATCCCTCCTGAAGTACGGTGCCCAGAACTGGATGCAGTATTCCAACTGCGGTCTGACCAATATCATATAGAGGGGGAGGATCACCTCCTTGTACCTGCTCATGATGCATGTGTGGATGCATGACAAGGTACGGTTAACCTTCTGGACTATGTCCCCACATTGGAGTCTATAATCACTCCAAGCTCCTTTTCTGCCTCTGTGCTGATGAGAAGGGAGTTCCGCAGCCTGTAGGTATGGTGCTGGTTCTTTGTCCCTAGGTGCAGGACCCTGCACTTGTCAGTATTCAATCCCATATTATTGTCATCTGCCCACCCCTGTAACCTGTACAGATCCAATTGCAGCCTGTTCCTCCCTTCTAGCATGCCCACTTCTCCCCACTTTGTAGGGACCCCCTCATCCAAGTCGCTGATGAAGATGTTGAACAGTGCTGGCCCAAGGACCAAGCCCTGGGGGACCCCACTGCCCACATCCCTCCAGGTTGAAAATGACCTGTCCACCACCACTTTCTGGGTGCAGCCCACCCGCCATTTGGAGACCATCTCACTGTGTAGGCATCAACACCACAATCTTATAATTTTTTAATGAGAATGGGTTGAAAGACAGTGTTGAAGGCCTTCCTAAAGTCCAGATAGACTACGCCCACCACGACACCTGCATCCAGGGTTTTTGTGACCTGGTCATAGAAGGCCACCAGTTTGATCTGACAGGACCTGCCTCTAATGAACACATGTTGGTTTCCCCTAAGCATACACTCCCCTGCTTGCCCCTCGCAGATGTGCACCTGGATAATTTTGTCAAAGAGCTTCCCCAGGGCTGAGGTAAGACTAACAGGCCTATAATTTCCTGGGTCCTCTTTCCTCCTTAATTTGAAAATGGGAACCACATTGGCCCTTTTCCAGCCCTCTGGCACCTCACCAGAGCACCACGAGTGCTTGTAAAGTTGTGCCAGGGGTCCCACAATGACCTCTGCTAATTCTCTCAGCACTCTGGGGTGGAGATTATCAGGATCTGCTGATTTGAACGTGTCCAGTCCCACCAGAAGTTCCCTGACTAGGTCCTCTCTGACCCTGGACCTGGCTGTGCCTCCCCTGGGACCATTGGGGACCCAGTGGGGGGATGACCTGGTCCCTGCTCAGAAAAATGGAGGCAAAGAAATTGTTAAATAGGTTAGCTTTGTCATCTGATGAGACCGGGAGATTTCCTAGCATGTCCTGCAGAGGCTCCATGTTACCCGGAACCTCTTTTTTTACCCCCTATGTATTTAAAAAATGATTTCTTGTTATCCTTGAGCTGGGGTGCTAGTCCCAGTTCCATTTCCACCTTGGCCTTCCTAATAGCCCCCCTACAATCCCAAGCAATGGAGGTATAGTCCTCACTGCTGATGGGCCCTCCTTTCCATGGGTGTATGCCTCCTTTTTAGCTTTGAAACATTTCTGGATGCTTTTGGTTAGCCATGGGGGCTTTTGAGCATTCTTGCCCCCTTTGATCCATGTTGGGATCTCACCCTTTGGGCTTGGAGGATCGTCTCCTTCAGGAACGACCACTCTTCTTGGACTCCCAGCTCTCCACCCCTCCAGGACCTCAGTGCCTCCCTGACTAGTCTCCTTAGCTCAATGAAATCTGCCCTCCTGAACTCCAGGGCTGCTGTCTTGCTGCAGGCCTTTGCCACCCTGCACTGGATGGTGAATGGGGTAGTGCAAAGGAGTGCAAAGGTCAGCCTTATTTTTGTGTAGGGTTGTAGATTAATGGCAAATGATCAATAATTAAATTGACTTAGATTTCGTGTGTTTTCTGAGAGAATCCACACCTCTGTTTATACCCTGTTTATTCTCAATACTGCTACCCAAACTTGGGGTTACTTTCCCCCAAATGCTTAGATTTAATGTTGTGACCATATTCTATATGTTTGGCTGAGATTTTCTTGCCTATTCAGTACTGATTCTAACTCAGGGTATAGACAAATATTTCAAGTTAAAAGTGAGAATGAGTGGCTATGCCACACATCACCTGGGTGAACATTTAACTTCAGAAGATTTCATTTGAATGAAACAAAGTTAAATGACAACTGATAGCTTTCTTTTATAGTGCAATAAAAGCAGACACATGAAATAGTTGCCACAGAGTAGATGTAGATATAGCTTGTTAATCTGTCCAACTCTCTGCCATAGATGTCTGTTGCAAAAAAAATACTGTATTCATGATCTGCCAAAATAAAGCACTTCAGAAAATATTTCAGTTTTGGAACTCTTAGCATTGCGATCTGCAGGTGCACATTACCACAACTAGAGCTGTGCAAAGCTTTGGTCCCTGATTCGATTCCGTGGAGATTCAGCTCAATTCACTGGCTGAATCCCAAATCAAATCACAAGACCCTCTAATCTCTCTGAATTGAACCGTAACCCTCTGAATTTATTCATAGAGATTTGGAGAGATTCAGTGATTTGGACATATACACAGCTTTAAATGTTTTTTCTACATACCTCTAGGTACCAGGCAACTCATCAACGCTGCAATGGTGGGGAAGATGGAGCATCCCACAGGAGCATGGGGGTCACCGAGCATACTCAGCAGCCGACCTAGAAGTGGACCAGAAGCACTTGTCCAACTCTCTGGTCCCAGAAGTGGACCAGAAGCACTTCTGGTTCACTTCCAGGTCCGCCAGGGACTGCACTGGGAGGGCCATCCTGTGCCCACCCAGCTCGACAACTGGTGCCTCCTGGGTCTGTGGGGGGGCACCCAGGTTCCCCCCATGGCTGATTGCTGAGCCAGGGGGATGCAGGAGAGGCCCCCAGCGTGGTCCCCAGCAGACCCAGAAGTGGACCAGAAGTACTTCCGGTCCACTTCCCGGTTCACCACCGAGCACATGCCCCCCGCCCCCATGCTCCTATGGGATGCTCCATTCACCCCAGCATTGCAGCATTCATGAGCCACACTGGTACCTTGAGGTATGTAGAAAAAACATTTAAAGCTGTGTCTATAGCCTAATCTCTGATTCTCCAAATCAGCAGCAAATCTTCAGATTCAGATTCAGCTGAATTGAATTGGGGAAAGTGATCTGACTCAATTAATTGAATCACTGTCCCTGATTTGGGCCAAATCTGAATCAAATATGGCCCGTTTTGTAAATCCCTAATCACAACATCAAGTTCTTATGAAAATGCCATGTCCAGATTCTATTCCACCTATTAAGTACATAAGTAGACTTAGGCACCTAAGTGTGATTTTTTTTCCAGCTTTCTTTGAGACCCTGAACATCTCTTAATGCAAAAGGTGGGTGGGTCCTCTACCTTCTTGCTGCTTCTTTGGGACTCAATCCTGAGAAGTGGATGTAAAGTGTGTGTCAAAAAAGTAGATCCATTAATGGATTTTCAGGGACTTGAATATGTAGAAATAGAATTAGACTTAGGTACCCAAGTCCATTTAGATGCCCAGTAGTTAGAATAGAAATTCACCCCATGTGCTCATACACTAACAACAGCTGGTTTTACTGACAAAAAGGTATCTTAGCAGCTGCTGTATCTATGGATTAAAATAAGCATTGTCCATACAAGGAATGTTGTTTTATGTAAGCTCCATATTTTGCAACTGTTTAGCAATTTTTTTTATACTTATCAAAATTAAGTTTATATATAAAAGCATTGTTTCAATAGAGCTGCTTTCATATTTTATATTCAAGTAGGTAGAAATAATGTTGGCTTCAATGCACTGTGCAGTTTTATGAATTAAACACATAACCACTTTACATTTGTGATATGCTTTTATGTGCATCTCTAAGCTAAACGTAATTTTAGAAGATGAATTTTCCCTTGATATTTTGACTCAATTCCTACTACCAGCAGGTCATTTAACAGGTCTGTACA
Organism: Gavialis gangeticus; assembly: GCF_001723915.1. NCBI lineage: Eukaryota > Metazoa > Chordata > Crocodylia > Gavialidae > Gavialis > Gavialis gangeticus. The sequence continues at coordinate 84,417,192 of NW_017728992.1, read as the reverse complement.
GGTCTGCAGAGGTATATAGATTATAGGCAGAAATCAAACTAATTGTAAGTGGAGACAGCTCCACTGGAAATGGCAGAATTAGAACTAGTGAGGTTTTGATTTCTTATCCCTCAGAATATACAGGTTTTGAATTTCTCATTTCTTATTTTTGAAAGATTCTGAATTATTTTAATTGGCTATTTCAACTGCCTTAGTTATGAAGTTGATACATCAAAGATAGAATATTAGGTTTGTCCTAAAAGTTGTGTGTTTTCTAAAATGCAAACGTGAACTAACTGTCTGTAAGTATTACCTTTAGTAGAGCTTGTATTTCTGGCAAGCTACCTGTTTAATGGCATGGAAGTCAATAAAAAAGGTAGCAGATTTCATCTATCCATCTGTCTTCCTATATTAAGTTCTTGTATTCCATTTGGTGGACATTGTTATGAGAGTAATTACAAATTAAACCTATAAATAAAGGAGAAAAGGCAACATTGAGGCCAAGTGCATTAAATATGCTGTACAAAGACTCCACTGTACATTAAAACACAAGCTATTGCCATCAATGCTTCTTTGTCAGTCTTTATTTGAAGTTATGTCTGGATATGGGCTATACTCAGATTTCTAAGATGAAAAGAAAGAGATTTGCTATTCAGCCTCCATCCATTTAAATATATCTTATATTAGACTTCCTACAATGTTCATTTCTTTTATTTGTGAGAAATTAGCCTTGCCAGCCCTGCTTTGCAGTGTCAGGCAATGTGAATTCTAGTAATTCAGTAAACACACACTTAAGTTATTTCAGTACACACATTTTTCAATGCCTGAAGTACAGCAGAACTGATCTAACTATTTCTTAGGTTGCTTCTAGACTGAGCAAAGCAACCCCAATTTTCCTCAGAGGCAATACCCTGGAATCTATTGCTTCAGTTCTTAATTATAGTCCAAAATTGTTTCTAGTCCCACAGTTCTTCTAAAGAGGTGCTGCAGAAACTGATGCAGAAAAGGCATCAGTCATGAGAAAAAGAATTGTAATAAGGAAATCCATGGTTGCTGCGTGTCAGGGAGCTGGGAAGGCCCAGACAGCCATGGGCCAACTTGCAGTCAGTGCAATGGGACAGCGGAACCAGTGCAATGGCCAACAGGAGCCCAGGGTACTGTCATCACTTCCAGGGGAAAGGGCAGGCACTGGACCAACCATGGTGTGGGGAAGTCCAAGTGGTGATGAGAGTGCTGTTACATGCTACCCCTGTGTTGCATCAGAGATTTGGCTGGCCAGGGATTAGAGATCAAGGCTGGCTTTTAAAAATGGCTTCTGGCTACTGGCAGCTGCAGCTGGAGCCTCAAATTCCCCCCAGTGGTGATAGGGGCCCATTGCAAGGCTGCAGGATGTAGCAACAGTTTGGTGCTGAGAGCAGCAAATCTGCTGCCATGTCCCTGCATGTGTAGATGCCTACCCTGAACTGTTTTCTTACAAGTAGTTTATACACAAGCAAACTGGTTCTGCATCAAAAACATGTGTGGACATGCCCACTATGTGTGTGTACTCCATATACCCCTCAGAAAAGATGCACATGTTAATTAGCTCCCACTTTTGGCTGGAACAGGATGCTCTTGTCACAAGTCTTGGGATGCTCCAAAAAAATTATATGCAGATGAGGCACAGGGCTACTTGGTCTGGGTTCACCTCGTGGAAGGCAGGGCCACACTAAGCATATCTGCCAGGTTGAGAGAGGGTGAGACAGAGTGATTCTAGATGAACTGCACACAAATGTCATGCCTCACCATGGCTTGAAAAAGGTTGCTGGTGAGGGGGATTGCACTTAATGGGCACCACCATGTTTCTTATTTACATGGGCTATACTAATCTATCCTTGTGGTAGGTTTCCATGAGTTTTTTTCCAGTGTGGATTGTGCGTTTTATAGTCATGCTCAGTATTGCCTGCATTTAGTTCATAGTGGGTTTCTACTGGTGAGCACATACTGATTTTGTCAAGAGATTAATGACAGACAGTAACATTTACTTGTATGCGGCTTTAAGACAAGGGGCTTTTTCCACCAGCATAACTGTCTGGGGGGAGGAAACCTCATCTTGTACTTGCATAAAAACAGTAACTTGAAAATTAAATCATTTTTTAGTTTTTGGACTTGGCAATATTATTTCTATCTTTCTACTAGACAAGTAATATTGTAAAAATAGTCTTTCTTGAGATAGTTGTCTCACTGATACCTTGTACAGTCTATGTTTTATCTGTTAAATCCACATGTTGCCTTAGATCGTATACTAAAAATATAAGCTTCAAAAGCACTGCCCATATTTTTGTTATGGGTCCCTTATTCTTTTCTGAGACCTGTATTCTTGTTGGCAGAAAACAAATAAATAAGTATTTCAGGAATTCTGGTTACTCTCCCCACTGGAACTTGGACTGCAGAGACATGAAAAATAAAATATTGTAGGAAAAAGAATATACTATTCCATAGCTTCTAAAAAGGCCCAACATTTTAGCAAAAAAGGGTAAGAAAGTTGATGTCTATTTCTTCTAAATTAGAGATAAGATTATTAATTCCTAATTATCACAACTTAATTTAATCAAAATATGTTCTTTCCAGTCAGCTTCTAACTTTCACTTTTGATTATGTGATATGGTGTTGGAGACAAAAATGTATTTGGTGTAGAGTATGAATTTCAGTTCACATCATCTTGCAAAGTTTTTGTTTTTTAATTGTTATATTATCTTCATTTGACTTATCTTACTTTATTGCTTTTTTGTTTCAGGCTTTTTTAAGTACAAGCAAAAAAGATTAAATAGATTTTACATGTGCTATAATTATAAAACAATAGGCAAAGACTCAGTATTCATCTATAAATGTACAAGATGAGATTGCAGAAAATTGTTTGCTATTCTTTTTGACTGTGTTGGATACCATGTAGTCTTAAACTTCTGTACACCTCTATGTTCTAATTACCATCTTTTAAATAAGTGGAACCTTGCTGGTGAAATGTACCAAACCAGGAAATCCTCAATCTGGTGCTTTAGAAACAGGTCACCCAATGAAAAATGTCTTGCATTTGAAAGCTTATCAACTCTATCTTAACTACATAGTGGCTACATGTACATGAGACACTGACTGCACAGTCATTACTGTGCAGTCATTCAGTACTTGTTCATACAAGTGCACATATGTAAACAAGTACTAAGTGACTGTGTAGTAGCCTGAGTTACTGTTCAGTAGCACTAACAAATGCCTTTTTTGTGATGCTACTGTGCAGTAGCCTAATACTAGTGTGCAGGAGCATTGCATCACAGTTTTTGCCACATGACGCTACTGCACAGTAGTATCAGGCTACTGCGCAGTCAGCATCTCATGTAGATCTGGCCGGTAGGTCTAATAAAAGCTATCATCCTAAGAAATTCTTGTTGCTCACATAATGGCTGTGTAGCCAGCTTACCTTTCAGAGCTTGGGTTGAATCCCAGGCTTCAGATCCTACTGTTTTGATTGGTGGAGCCATAGTTCCATATTCATTGAACATATTTTATGTATGTATGTACAATATGTTTAATATGCAAGTCCCGAACAGAAAATGAATATGGAACAAACACACACTGGAAGCCAGTCTCTGCTTTAAAGATCCTTCAGCCTAAGAAAACCACTATATAACAGGTTGGAACACTTACGACTTGTCTGCTCACAGGGTTCAAACAACACCAGTAATTTGCCACTCAGAAGCATAAGGAAGGTAGAAACTTTTGGCAAAGCATTCTTAGGGTTTTTTCCAATATGTCCCTTCCTCTAACATAACCACTTGCCTCCTAATACAGTATTTTTCTACTTTTGGAAAACTCAGGGGTGGAGGAGATAGGGAAGTGATGACTCTGTGCTTGTGAAGTACTATATTTATTTCACTTAGTAGCATGAATGCATCCATATGTTACTTCTTAACTAGCAATCTCTCAGATATATTTAAATAGGTGAACAAATTCTGCTTAAAGATTGGAAAATGGAGGAATGATAGAACAATGAAGGTTGCCAGGCTGACAAGCTGAGCATTTTAGGAAGTGTTTTAGCAACACAAGGGATGATTATTCTGGTCAAAAAGGGCACCTATACATGTGCCGGACATCTGCTTCGATGCATGCTAATTAGCATGCATTGTAGCAGACTTGATTAATTGAGTCTGCTGCAGCATGCTAATTAGCACACTCCAGTAGCCTCCAAGTCATGTGTATTCACCATCCCTGCACCTCAAAATGGTGGTAGGGGTGCATTAACTAAAGCTCACTGAATTAACTTTAGTTAAAACACCCCCACTACCATTTTGAAACACGGGAACGCTGTGAGAGCTTTAATTAGAGCGCCCCCCCCAAAGACATGTAAAGCCCCATAGGGAATTTTGGTGAGTTGTTGTGTGTGTGAAGGGGGAAGGGGGAGGGAGGTGCTGACCTGGCCTACCACAACTCATAAAAACTCCTTATGTGACTCTCAGGCCTAAATAATTGCCCAACCCTACTCTAGGGGTGGTATACGTTTTGCTGCCAATGAAGCACTTAGAAGTGCTGTGCCTCAGAAATTCTTCTGAGATCATCTTTATGCTATAGTGGGGAGTGAACTGCTATAATGCTCATTACAATGCAGCTTTCCACAGGCTCTGTGGATTGGGGGGAGAGCAGAATATGTGATATACTTAACTTTAGCAAGGATTTGACACTGCCTCCCATGACATTAGGAATTCCTCTCATTAGGAATCTTAGGAAATACAGATTAGATGAAAGTATTGTAAGGTGAATACAGAATGGATTGAATCGTTGTGCTTGATGAATAATTATGAATGGCTGAATGTCTAATTCAGAGGAGGTGTCAAGTGAAGTTCCCCAGGAGTCTATCCTATGACTGAAATTGCTTAATATCATCATTAATGATTTTGACAGTGCACATTTAGACCTTGTACACACATTCAGTTTCTCCTGGGAGAGTTGCTTCCCCCCACCTCTGAGTGAAAATGGCCACTTCAGGGGAAAAATAACCTCAGTACAACCAAGTTTAGATCATTTCCAGGAGAGTTTCTCTTGGGAGAGTGAATGTCTGTGTTGCCCTGTGGGGCCACGCCAACTCTCAGGATCTCAAAATTGTGCTGTTAGATGGGAGGGCATGACACAATTGCACATATACACACACAAAAATTAATTAGGCACATACACACACTAGGCACATACACACCCACTAGGCATATACATGCATGCTACCAACTCAGGCACATACACATCCAAGATTACTAGTCTAAGCACATACACACTATACACACTGAAAATTAGACAAAAATCAATTGTCAATACCCACACATACAGAGATCACTAATTCATATATCTCACACACAATTATATATATATATTTTTCCAGTTCACACACACCTACACATACACATAGGTGAGTTCCTAACTTGGGTGGTGTGGTATGTGTGTGCTTGGGGTACTTGGGGAACCTAGGGTGCTTAGTGACTATGGGAGGGGGAGTCAAAGGTCAAAC
>NW_017728992.1:84376827-84406689 GCF_001723915.1 Gavialis gangeticus | reverse complement strand
CAGACTATAGGGGAGCTGAGGTTACTTGAGGTAAATTAATGTTAATTGATTAAAGGACAACCTCCAAGGCCCCCCGCAGAACAGAGGAGTGATGCTGGGGAGAAGCTGGCACAGAGGCTGGGGCCAGAGCCAGAGCTGTGGGGGAACCAAAGATATCAGGAGAGGTAAACTGGTGCTAGGGGGAGCCAGAGGGGCTAGGAGGGGACTGAGAGCTGGGACTGAGGCCTGGGGAGGAGCTACAGGGGAGCAGGAAAACTGCAGGGCCTGCTGGGGAAGCTGGGAGCTGGATCAGGGGTGCTGAAGAGGCTGCAGGGACTGCCAGGGAGCAGGGAAAAGCTGTGGAGGTGTTGGAACCAGATCAGGGCTCTGGGGGGCAGCTGGAGAGGCTGCAAGGAGCAGCAGCAGGCACCAGAAGCTGAAGAAGGGCTCCAGGTGCTGAGAGAAAACTGCGGGGAAGAGGCTGTGGGTACAGGGAACTACTGGAGGCAGTGGGGCCGAAAGAGAGGGAGACACAGCTAAGAACAAAGGGAGAGACAGAGGGACATTGTGGAGGCAGCTGGGCAGAGATGGGAAGCAGAGGAACAGAGAGAGAGACAGGAAAGATCAGGGAGAGAAAGCGGGAAAAGACTGAGATTGGGGAGAAGGCAAAGGCAGAGAGAGAGAGACACGGGAGGAAGATCAGAGGGGCAAAGAGCAGGAATTGGAGTAAGGCTGGGAGGTCAGTAAGACAAAACCCAACTCCGGTTTTAAATTAACAGTTGTATTAAACAAACAGTATACTGTACAGTTCATGGAGTTATTGGTTCCTACACACACACACAAGGACTCACACTTGCACCTATACAATGGTAGCAGGGGAGGAAAAGGCTTGGTGGAGAGATTGAATTTGTAGTGTGTAGGAACAGAGTCCAGATCCTGTTTGGGGGAAGAAGGTGGGTGATAGCTACCTATCCTGGGCTGTGAGTTGACCCTCAATGGCCAGTTGGGGTCTTCTCCAGCAAGATGTTGTCCAGAGGGGGGTCACCGGCAGGGCCTCTAGGTGGATAAGTGGCATGGCACAGTGCTTGTCCAGATCGAGAGGGTGTCCCAAGGAGGTCACACTCTACCACCCATTTTATAGGGGTGGGCTACCTGTGTCTCCTATAGGAGGGACATGTCCAGCCAAGGACAATTCTGGTGTACTGAGCATGTACACTCCAGGCAAGGGCGTGCTGTTCTAGGTGTCTGTGTTGCAATAGTAGGTTGGCTGATTTCTGTAGGGTCTTTGTCTTTCAAATGCTGGGTTTCTGTTCTGTCTCTGGGTGAGATCCATAGTTCCTGGGTGAGTCAATGCAAGGCAATGGTCCGGTCATTGAGCTGATGGTCCAGCCATTAAATTGGCTATTCAGTAGAGGCCTGCTTCCATTGTATCTCAAGCATCCTCAATCATTCCCATTCATTCAGGAACCAATTTACATGAGACTGGTTAGACATGAGTCATAGGTTACAAGATAGGTTACACCTGGGCAGAGGACATAAGATGGAGGCTTGACATACAAAATGGAAACTTGACATTACTTGACATTACTTTCCAGACACAGGCCTAAACCATACAATATTAATATGAAACAATAAAAATGAATGCAAAAATGATAGGAATACAATATAATACAATACAAAACAGTAAAAATCAATGCAAACATAACAGAACAATATTTACAATATAAAAAGGAATTTATTACAATAATAGCATACAAGAACTTAGCTTAGCTTACCTAGTACTACTTGTAATCACTTATAAGGGATAGAGAGGGCAGAGAGAAAGTCAGAAATGGTTAGGGGAAGGGAAGGGAGTATATTTTAAAATAATAAAAGAAGAAAAATGGGGGGTTTTGCTACATCTGTACCTACTGACAACACGGGCTTATCATGGGCTATCTGGGTTAGCTAATCAGGGCTTTCCTATGCACTGCTGTCCCCTGTTGCCAGGCAGACTAAAGAAGCCTTCAGAGCATACTGAGATGTGTGCACAGCCTGCTCTTCCTACATACCCTAGGTACACATTCTCAGAACTGCCAGATCTCCACCCTTCACAGCCTCAGCATTCAAATATTTGTACAGGTGTCTCTGGATAAGTTTTTTTAAACCATGAGAACAAACCAGGGAGAATTCTCCCAGGTTATTTGAATGGGTGCATTCAGACTCTTCATTTGTATAGATACTCAGTTCCTCCTGGCAGTCACTGTTCTCCTAGGAGAAACCACAAATTTATAGAAGTTCAAGCTTTTTCTCCCAGAGTAAAAATGGCCACTTTAAAATAACCTGGAAACTACAAGGGTTAAATCACTCTCAGAAAAGCATTCCCTTCCCTCTGCAAGGAACACAGTGTGTCAATGCTTGGACTCTGTTCCTCCAGCAGGCAGCAGAATATGGCCCCTTCATAATCTCCACATTGCTCTACACAGAAACACAGGCTGACCACGGGTAGTCTGGCTCCATCAGTCACGGCTTCTGTGCACTCTGCTGTCATCTGTTGCTGAGCAGGCTGAGATATATGTAGAGGTACCCCATCTGCTCCACTCTACCCATCTCCCCTTGTCTGCGCAGTATCAGCACTGCAAGCTCTCCACTCTTCAGGGCCTCAGAGCCTGTACATGTGGCCCTGGATAATGATTTCTATCTGGAGACCCAACCTAGGAGAATTATTATTTGAATATATGATTATTTCAAAATTATTTGATATATATATGCAGCCCTAGCAAATCTGCAGGCCCTGGACAGTGTGCACCCACAGTATGCTCTTTTTAGAAAAAGAAGTCCAATAATATACTGTGGTGTACTAATGGGAGCATCACTTGCAAATTAAGGTAATTAATTCTCCCTCATTATTTGGCACTGGTGAGGCTGGGGTACTGTGTCCAGTTTTGTGCCCCATGTTTCAAGAAAGCTGTGGACAAATAAGAGTCCAGTGGAGAGCAACAAAAATTATTAGAGCCTGGAAAAAATCATTTATGACAAGAGTAAATGTTTTCTGGTGTGGTGGAGGGGGTAGGGTGAAATGACCCAGCTTGGACTGGGGTGGGGGGACATTTGGACCTAGCTCTTGCCACTGCTTTTCTCCACCACTCAGCTGCAGCTTGGGGCAGCTAAAGCACCCCATAACAAAGTGTATGCTGCCCAGCGTGTGGTATAGTACAGGAAAGGCTTCCTCTTTGCCAGAGCCCCAGGCAGCTGACTGCGACATGGGGCAGGAAAAGCTCTGGAGCTCTTGGTAGCTGCCTGCTTGGCATCAAATGTGGCCACAGCCATGGTTTTACAGGTTGCATCCTGTGGGCTGGATCAAGCCTATAGACTGTATGTTGCTGACCCCTGATTTATGAGGATACGCTGAATGAAGGGTAGTTATGTGGAAAATGATGATTGACCATTCTCTGTGACCACAGGGAAGAAGATAAGGAGCAATGGTGTTAAATTGCAGCAAGGGAAATTTAGGGTGCCTAAACTGTCTATACATGAGAAGTGAGGCCACTCAGACATACTGTAATTACAGTATGTTAGAACAGGCTTGATTAATTGAGTCTGCGGGATCATGGTAATTATGCACACTGTAGCAGACTCAAGCTTCTCATGTATCAGTGTCTCCACACTTAAAAATGGTGTTGGGGGTTCTTTAAATAAAGCTTGTCAAATGAGCTTTAGTTAAAATGACCCTGCCACCATTTTTATGCACAGGGACACTGATACAAGAGACACTTCCGGCACTTTAATTAGAATGGCTCTCAGAGCCATTCTAATTAAAGTGCCTTCTACCCCCACTCCCAGAGCATGTGTATAAATGTTCTTAGTTCGGACATTATGAAGAATTTTCTCATTATAAAGCTGGTTAATCATTAGAATAGGCTACCCAAACTGGCTGTGGAATCTCTCTCCTTTGGGGAGGACCAGCCCTACTATTTTTTGCTTTTAACCTGTCAATTTAAAAACAAATATCTTCTCTTTTTCCAAGACCAAGTTTCCTTGGAGGAGATGCGATTTATTGTTGAAAAGGAACAAACAACATGTTCATTATATTATAAGTTCTTGTATGTGGGATAACACTAAAATCTAAGTTCAGAAGGGCTAGCAGAGAGAAGAATCCAGTTTGTGATATCCTTCACATGCCTCATGCCTAGGAGATCTAAATATTTTTTATGAAATCTAAACATCTATTCTTCCTTCAACCAACATGCCAGACAAGGTTTGAACATAGAAAAATATCAGAATGCATCACCACTGTTATTTCTTAAAGTAAATAGGAATGCAGAAATAATAGGATATTAATGTTTTCTTCCTCCCCACCACTTTCCCCCCCCAAATTAGTCAGTTCAAATTCCCTTGAGTTTGTCATTTGTCAGGAGGAAGCCCGGGTCTCTCTCAGTCATCACAGCAGGACCTTATCCTTGAAACTATCAGATCTTGGATTATTTATTTTAAAAGATCAGCTACATTATTTTCTGCAATGGAAAAAACAGTACCCTTTCTATTAAAAATACAGATTAGTCCTGATTTACAGTTGTACTATTCTTAAAGTTATTTTACCTATGAAATCCAAGAGCTAACCATCTCACCTTCCATTTTCTATCTGCATTCATTCTCTCACAGTACTAACCTCTGAGCCCATAGCAAGTGACTTGCATTCTTCCCCAAATAATCAACATAATTAAATTATTATTACATTTCAAACTAAAGAATGAAATGCATACAATACCCACATTATTAGGGATGTTTCATGTTTCTCTCTTCCGTGTTCATTTTTCTGGGTAAGATGGGTTATATTTTTTATTAGTAGTAGTGTTACTGTTACGGTTACCTGCTGTGTTTACTAGCTGAGCTGCTGCAGAAGAGCTGTGTTTCTGGATGGCATATTCATTGAGTCTCTTGTATCCTCCTTTTTCTGGCAGAGTTGGCTTCTCAGAAGTCCCAAGCTTTGCAGTGTCAGAGTGTTGTTAATATCTCTTCAGTAAACTCTTAAGTGAATCTGACAGTTGATAGTGATTATTAACCTTGCACTGAACCAGTAATTAATCTGTTCAGGATGTACAAGAAGAAAAAATGCAAAAAAGAACTAAAGCAAACTTGCCTGCTCTGGCTCAGTGATTCTGCTGAATCCAAGCACCCTGACCTGATATTGTTTAAACTCATTAGTATTCTTATCTAATCTGAAGATTTAATTCATTACATACATCATTTCCCTATAGCCCATACACCCATTTGCAATTCCTATGACACATTTTTCCTCTACACACTTCAGATGTGGAATAAACAAAAAATGAGTTCAAGAAAACAAATATTTGGTGAAGAATAAATAGATGCTGGTTAATGAGTTCTAGGCAAATCCTCCATTCTTTTCAGCCCATTAAATTCAGTAGCATCTCACTGGCTGCAAGTGCACAATGTGGCCCCATGTAAGTTCAAGATAATTTTGGCATGGTTTATTTTCTAGCGATTGTACTATAAGGATGACAGTTTATGGTTTTACTTTAATATCAGATATTTATGTTTACACATAATTTTGAATTATGCTATTGGCTGGGGGACATTAGTTTTAATAGGGTTGAGTGTGATATATTGAAATAGCTAATCATTTGGCTTCAGACCCACGCAGATCAAGATATTTATCCTGCCGCAAGTTGGAACAAACATTTCAACTCCCGGTACTACAGTGCAAGAAATTTCTTATAAATAAAGCCTTATATATGTAAATTAGACATTAACATATTTTATTCTCCATTTATTTGTGAGTTTTCCAGTCATGCCCATATGCCACTACACAATTCATCTTTCAATGAGAAAATGGATACCTTCATAGGGAGGCATTTTTGGTTCTTTTGTTTTATAGCAATGCAAAATTTGATCTCTATAGGTGAGCCTCTCTTTGCTGCAGATAAAGTCTTATGACAACTCTGCTTTCACTGGGCTTTATTTGTAATTCTACAAACACTGTCTCCTGTGGCATTTTTTTCATGACTCTGTGAGTAGTTGACATACCTATCAGAATTTTCTCTGTATACAGAAAAAGCTAATTTCTTTGGTCATCTTCTCTTTCTGATATCCCCTGCCTGTTATGAGGATGTAATCACCCACGTTTGAGACTAGTCAGTCTGATCTTGGAATAGAAGTATGTGAGGGTTAAGAGAGCTATCTTTGCTTTTTGTCTGTCCCTACTTTTGACAATCTATTTTTTCAAGGTATTTTGACAAGCAACATCTCAGTGTCCAGGTGGGTTTCTAAGCCTTGGAGACTTCAGTTTGGAATTAGTATATTCCATTTAAATATTAGTTCTCGAGGATTACCACTGTAGCCCCTTTGTGTGGTTGGTCAAACCTGAAATATTTTCTAGTCATATTTGATCTTAAAAAGGGGTTTTGAAGCATTTAGAATATATAAATAACTATAGAAGTGGCATAATACACTGAGACTATGGACACACGACACAGTTACTATGGAATACTTTACCCTAGAATTTATTTAATGGTTATGTCTACACAAAATGTTTTCCTGCACAGTTGAGGTAACTACTGAGTACTAAGAGTCACCATCTACATGTCTTGACCTTTAATGTGAAGTTAATTCTTCTGCTTGGCAGTTAATTTGCTACTTGCAAATGCAAGTAGTAAATTAACTGCTGAGTATTTACTGCATAGTATGGCACATGTAGATGGTCGACCAGGAGCAAATTTGCTCCTGGTCAGCCAGGCAGCTGAGGGTGGGAGATTGCTTCCTGCACCTGGGAGCTGCTTGCAGCTGGTGTGGTGTCCACCACTGGAGTCTGAGTGGGGACAATGCCTGCCTGCCCCAGCAGCAGGGAGCTCCCAGTGTGAGAGAGCTGAGGAGAACAGGGAAAACACACCAGGAACGGCCATACAGCGGTCCTGCACTCACCATATCCTGGACCCAATGTGCTGCACTGCACCTGAGACACAGTCTTTTAAAAGCAGCCTCTCCCTCTGGATTGGAGGAGAGACACCTGGGGGAACTGTTTGGCAGTGTGTTCTTACTTCCAGTATAGCTGAAACCCAAAAGTGAAAGAGTCCTCTAGCAGGCTAGAGATGCAAGCCTACAAGCTAAGAGTGGTCAGAGGGCCGCTGAAGAGTCTGGTGGGATTGTTTGAGATGGGAAAGTCTGACTCCTAGTGAAACTTCAGGAGAAGCAGGAGACTCCAGCTGCTGATGCCTGGCAAGTGGAGTACAAGGATTAGTAGCAGCAGCCTTATGAGGGACCAAAACACAAGGAATATAGATGAACAATTAAATTGGGTTTTTTTGCTTTTACTTTCCTTTTGCCTTGGGTTAATTAAGTATTTTTATAGCTATTTTTAAGTGAAGAGATTTTCCTCCTGGGGCTGTATCAAAGAACTCAGTTATAATCTCTACTAGACTGCATCAAAGGGGAGGAGAACTGAAGAGTACGAGAGGGACGGGAACATCATCCTCACAGCAGCAGGAGGCCATGGACTGTTTTGTTGGTCTGCTATATTTTTTTTCTTTATCTGGGATTGAGGCCACACCCAAAGAGCAGCCATTATTGAGGGTTTTGTGTGCAGTTGTGCCTTCATAATCAGCTTGCTCCCAAACTAAGGGATTTGCAGAATCCGCAGAAATTGAGGAGAGGCAGAGGCACCGACCATTCTTGCTGGAGTAAGTGTGTTTAGGGTAGGGTAAAGGGGAGTTCGGAGCCCCATGAGAAGATTGGCCTACAGTTATTAGTATTACCATCAGTCCATTTCCTCCAGCTCCCAAGAATTTATGTGATAACAGCAAGTTGTGGTGGGCAAGAACACTCCATCTGAGTGGTTTGGAGTACAGTGATTCTAGACCAAAAATTGACAGTGCCACAGGCCTGCCATATTCTGACCAGGAAGGCATTGTAGCCTCTTAAAACAGAGAGTGCTGACATTCAGCTCCAGCTCTGCAACTGGGGAGAATTCTTCACCCAACTAGGAGTTGGCTGGGACCTGCCTTTGACCATGATAGTTCCTAGCCAGTCCTAGTCTCCATGGGGAAATCTGCACATGCAGCCAGGATGTGGCTGGGGACTTGGGCAGTCCCCAGCCAGCTCCAGTCTGCACGTGCAGACTTTCCTAGGCAGCCTGGGGCTGGCCAGGATCTGTCTTGGTCAAGGGTAGGTTCATCCCCACAGATTTTTCCTAGCCCTGTGCCACAAGCAGGCAATCCAGGCGATCAAGGCATGGGGCTTGGAAAGAGCTGTAAAGGAGGAGCAGGTCCCAGCCTCTTCCCTGATCTACTGGTGGGGCAGTAAGTAATGAGGCCCCGAGGCTAAGTGGGAAATCCCTTCCCAGCTAGGGGCTCATTGCTAGCTTCTCCATTGGCAGATAAAGGCAGGGAGCTGGGACTTGCCCCTCTTCTGCAACTCTTTCCAAGCCCTCTGCCCCTGAGTGGGGAGCAGGGGCAAGAAGCTTCCTGGTGCTATGGCAGGATGACATTTTCCCCACTCAGGCTTCACCACCACAACCCACCCAGGCAGTAGGCAAATCCTGAGGTCAGAGAGCAATCTTTCAGCCCCTGCCAGGAGACAACTGTCTCCTGACCCTATGCTCCCTGCCAGTTCAGGGGCAGCGGTGCAGGGCTGAAGGGGCTGAGAGCAAACTGCTGCCAGGAGCAGCAAATCTGTTCCGGAATCCCTGTACATGTATATGCCTGACCAGCATTGTTTTACTCTTAGAGTAATTTACTCTAAAATGATCCCACCCTGCAACATTTGCATGTGTAGACATGCCCATTAACATGCAATTAGCTCTCCTAAGGTAGCTAACAGCAGTAAATACCATTACACTGGGTGCATTTACTGTGCAGTTGAGTAATTAGCTGCACAGTAAATGTCTCTATTAGGGGCTGGAGTAAACTAATTTATTCTGCAATATAAGTACTATGCTGCTGTGGAGTTTTTTACTTTGCAGCCATGCACATGTAGATACTGCCCGGCTGGCTGGGGAATGAGGATGCTTCAGTGATGGGGATGCTGGCTGGCTAGCCCCATAGTGAAGCTCCTTTGTGCTCCAGCCAGCCCCTCTGCAGCACATAGAGCTGGAGGGAGCATCCCCAGGCTGGCAGTCTGACTCCTGGTGCCACCTTGTGAGCTGGGGCTGCTCTGAATTGGCTCAATGTGCTGTGCCAGAATAAACTGTGGAGCTTATTGTTCCGCAGTAAATTTCTCCCAGGCACATGTTCAAATAGCATGACCAAGAGCAATTAACTCCAAAGAAATAAGCTTCACAGTTTATTCAGTTGCTGTAATTTCATGTGTAGACATGCCTAGTGTCTGGTAATTAGATGATGAAGAGCTCCATTTGCACTGTAAAGTCAAATTATTCCAGTAAATATGTCTCCACCATTAGTTTATTCAGAAGTTGTAGATTATTTCAAAATGACTTTTTATGGGTACCAGGTATATGAGGTCTGATTTGAGGTCAGTAAAAAGACTGATACTAATTTGAATAGATTTCTGATCAGACCTGATGCCTATACTAGTGAGACATGGAGATACCACCCTACTGCATACTGGGTGCAACTACAAGAGATGCTTTATTGCACAGTAGACTAATTGCAGTAAGGTATCACCATGTAACTGTGCTCAGCAGCTATTCTGCAGAAAATTAAGCTAATGTGCAATTTTCTAGTACCATGCATTAGCTACTGTGCAGTATCACATGTGTAGATGCTGACCAGGATCAATTTGCTCCCAGTCAGACCAGGCAGCAGGGAGCCTGCTACAGCCTGGCTAAGCCCCAGTGTTGTGGGGAGCTGTTTTGGCTGCAGGGGCAACTGTCTCCCCACCATATGGGAGTCGGGACCATCCTGATTACCATGGGGCCAGGAGAGCTATGCTGGCAGATGGGACTGCTTTGTCCTAGCCACATGGGGTTTGGGTCAGGACCTAATCCCCATGTGGCTGGGACACAGAAGTCCCAGGTGCCACAATAGCTCTCCCCCCTAACCATGTGGGGATCAAGACCATCCCTGTTGCCTATACCCGGAGCTGGTACCTGGGGCAGCCTGGAACTCCCCCCTGGCTGCTGCAGCAGAGCAGAGCAGGGTGGGGGGAGGCAGGAGCATCCCTAGTCTCAACTGCTTTCATTAAATGTGTCCAGATGAGCAAGCACATGCCTGTTGCTGTGCCTCAAGGCAGTTTAAGACACAGCAAGAGGCATGCTTGGAATAAAAAAAATATTCCCTGCACTGCACATTTGCAATGTGGACTCTAAATTTGACACCAGGAAATCTCAGTGTAAAAAAAATAACACTCTGGGAAAAAGCAGCACAAGGCACACTCCTGGACCATGCCCTGAAGCCACTGGAGGCTAGGTCCTCCAGAGAGATGCTTTGGCACCTGGCCATAGCATCTCTATGGCTGTCCCATTCCTCTGCTGCTCTAGCACTCTTTCTGAGGATGCTGGGGCAAATAGGAGCAGGGCAAGGCTGCAGCTGTGACTCAGACTCAGGGTCTGTCCTCAGTAAGTAAGGACATGAGGATGGATGGAACTGGAGGTGAAGGGGAATTGTGGGGGGGAGTAGGGGTTTCTCTGCCCACCTACCCAAACAGTCCCTCCTCCCCACTCCCCTGCATCAGCCAGCAAAGAACTGTTGGGGTGCTCATGACCTGCTGCAGGCACAGCCCCCTGGCAGCATGTGATGCCACCTTAGACGGAGGAGTTACACATATTATGGGCCTGGTCCACTGATGCATGCCCTCAGGCAAGACTGGGCCACTCTAGCTGTCACCCAGGTTCTCAGCACCACACACAGGAGCTGAATCCTGCCTCCATGGAGCTGACCCAGCCCAACATCACATGGGACACATAGAGGCAGGAGCTGGCCTGGTCATGTACCGCACAGCTTCTGTGTGTAGTGCTGAGAGGCTGGGTGACATGAATAGCTGGCCCAGCTCTGCCTGAAGGCACAAGCCAGTGGGCTGGGCCCACACTGTGTGCCACGTACACCCCCCAGGTCCTA
The DNA here is from genome assembly GCF_001723915.1 of Gavialis gangeticus. NCBI lineage: Eukaryota > Metazoa > Chordata > Crocodylia > Gavialidae > Gavialis > Gavialis gangeticus. The sequence goes on along the minus strand of NW_017728992.1, from coordinate 84,395,701 downwards.
AGTGGTCTGCCAGGGGTGTCTGCCAGAAGCTGACCACAAGTGCCCCAACAACCACTGCTGCTGCTGTGGGTGGGACTGTGCTTCATGGCGGGGGGCAGGCAGGGGACCCACCACTCCCGAGCAGTCCCCCCCACTGCCACAGTCCCCTCCATTGCCATACAGTCCCCCCACACCCCCACCCATAGATCCCACATACCCAAACTATGACCACAAACCCCCCATCCACATACCCACCCACAAACCCCACACCACCCCAAACCCCTGCACAAGCTCAACACTACCCCCACAAACCTCATCTCCACAAAACCTACACCCACCCACAAACTCCACTTTCTGCCCTACAAACCCCAGACCCCTTCCCCACAAACCACCCCTTCCTCTCCACATATCTCACATCCTGCATGTCCAGCTACCAGATGGGATGAAACAGGACCTTCTGGTGGAGGCTGTGACAGCAGGGGCAACTGCCACACTGCAGCCCTGCCCCTTGCCCACACTGGTTCTGGAGCATGCAGCCCTGGCCTGGGAGACCTCTTGGTCCCAGGAACCACTTGGGTGTGTGATGAGCTGGGGGATGGGAGGGGGAGGTGACAGAAGGGGAGTGTGTGTGTGAAAGAAAGATGGGGGTCAGGGATGGGGGAGCAGTCCAGGTAGGAGTTTCCACCAGAGCTAGGCTTAGAGCCCCCTTGCCTCCCTAGAGCAGACTGTACAGGGGAGGCCAGCCTAGAAGGGAAGGGGCTTACCCATCCCAGTCCCTGAGCCCCATTCAAGGGCTTTCCAGGAACAGCATGGGGATCACTGGGGCCTATGTGCCGGTGCAGGGAGCAGAACTGCAGGGGCTGCCACTGCTCAGAGCCATAAAGCAGTAGGTAGGACAGCTGCAGCTGGACTCTTGTCCTAGTGCTGCTGGCAGGGAGCTGCTGTTGGGAGGGAGCTGGTGGGGGCAGGCTGTGGGTCAGGAGTGATGGGCACCGGATGGGGGACTTTGGGTTGAGAGTGAGGGGCAAGGGCAGGGGCAGGGCACCAGCACATCAGTTGTGCTCAGTTCTCCACATCCTGGTGAGCGAAGAGGACAGGATCAGCTCTGATTTTTTTTATGATGAAAAAAAAGCAAATGCCAAAATGTATAGATATTTATCATTTGTTTTATTATGATGATAGAAGTACAGGTAGGCTTCCAAATTGCTTTTAAATTGTACATATATCAATAAAACATTGCCCAACTGATCTCTCTCTATATAGCGGTGTTTCATTTCAATTGCAGAAGAACATGGATTTGGAGTATTGTAATAAGAGAATCTGGCGGGGGGGGGGGGTTAATCAGATAATTTGCAACTTTTAAACAGAGAACACCAGGAGCCCTGCTAGTCAGGCAAGTGGCAGGCTCTGGGTAGAGGAGCCTACCTAAAGCCAACACCAGGAATCCACCTAGAGGGCAAATGGCATGGCTGGCCTCCAGGCCATTTGGGGCCAGGAGGACATGGTTTGACAGTTCAAAGTGGTCCACCTCAAGGAGCACATCTTCTGGGCAATAGCTGCCCAATGGCAGAGCTGTGACACCAGAAGACATGACAGCAGTTCCACCCAAAGACCAACTGTGCAGCCACAGCTCACTAGCAGCTGGCCCAGAGGTGCAGGTGGTTCTGCTGCAGTGCCCAGGTGGCCATGTGGTCCTCACCTGGGTCTGGCATTCATGCAGCCATAGGAATGTGGGTCCAAGGGGGCAGATGCTGTTGCAGGTGGCAGCAGGTCACAGCCAGGCACCAGCCCCCATGGCCAGACTGCTGCAGTGGGTAGAGGGTGCAGGGACCACTTTAGGGTAGGGCTGCTTCAGCAATCCAGTTGGCACAAAGGGCTAGTGTCCCCAGATACCAACTGACTGGACCTTAGAAGCTCCTGAAGGCAAGTAACCCTTACCTGCTCACCAGAGCAGGTTTTTATACTGCTGGGGCCAGCACAGGTGCTGGCCCCAGCCTCTAGCCCCCCCTGGCTGCAGATCTGATAGAAGCTGTGCAGGATCAGTTTGCCCCAAGTGGCACAACTTGACACATATCAAAGTGCATGTTCAGGCATGTGTGCTGAGGCACAAATCTCTGGCACAAATTTGTGCCACTGCTATTTGAGCTGCTACAAGCTCACATGCCTGCATGTGTGGACTCACCCATTGGAAGCAAATTTGCTCCCAAGAAGGCACATGTGTAGGTGTGTTCCTGGGTGAAGTTTACTGCACCTTATTTTAATGCGCAATAACCTTACTGCTTGTTAATAGCATGTGTAGATGTGCCCAGTCTGTATGGGTGATGGTATTAAAAAAATCTAAAGAAATGAAATAAAATAAGTCTAATAACATCATTCTTGGATAGAAAACACTACTGGATACTGTAATTTGACAAGCAGCAACACTGAATCCATTTAGGCTGAATATATTAACTTATATATTAAAAGGTCAAAATTACAGTAGTGCTCTCATTTCTCTTGCTCTTTGTTCATTTCTGTTCTTTTCCACATATTTACTTTTCTTGTCTCTGGCCTTTTTTTTGCAATTGCTATTTTCATTTTTATGTGCTATAGACTTATTAATGAAGATCAAAATGCATGCTGTTTCTGTGCTCTGCTCCTGCATCCTATTCACTTTATTTCACAAATCAGGGAAAAGTAAGCCTGGAAGGAACTTCATGAGATCCTCTAGTGCACTGGTTCTTAAACTGAACCAGGGCCCCCCTGGGGAAGTATGGCATCATGTCAAAGGAGGCACGAGCTGTGAGTCTTTTCTTTTTGAGAAGTTGGATGAGTTGAAAAAAAGTTATATATTTTAGATGTATTTTAAAATAGCTAAAAATAAAATAATGCAAAAGCTTGTGGTTAGTGTACTAATGTTGCTTAGCAACTGTGACATGTCAGAGCAGGGGCGGGCAAAAATATGGCCCATGGGCTGAATTCAAGCCCCACCCACTCATGCATGGGAGGGGCCCTGCAAGTACACCCAGCTTCTGGGCGGGGCTGCTGCTGCCACAGCTGCCACCACCCAGGGAACTGCCTCAGCTTCCAGCAGCTCCTTCTCCTATCACTGCTGCAGTGCCTTGGGCAGCAGGCAGGGAAGAGAGGCAGACAGGGGGAAGCTGAAGCTGGGCAGCAGCATGGAGCATGGGACTGGTAGGAGCATAGTACTTCAAGCATGGGGCTTACACCCAGCAGAGTGGTAGGAGTGCAAATTCTAGATCAGGATTCTGCCAGAAGTGGCAGGGAGCCCATGTGATGAAGCCAGGCTGCTTGGCCCCACTCCTGCTTCCTGGTGGGGTCCTGGCAGCTGCATGTTGTGGTAGGAAGTGGAGCCAGGCTTCTGGCTCCATCATGAAGGGCTTTCTCCCTTTGCAGTGAGTCCCAAGAGCTGCTCCATGCAATGGGACTGGACCAGCCTAGACCTGTTCCCTGCCACCATGTACAGCTTCCAGAACTAGGCAAAGCCATGTGCCATCAGGGGGCTCCACCTGCATGGCCCATGAGTGCCCCAAGGGCCTGCCCGCTGCTGCTGACACTGGGGGCTATGCACCATGGGGGGGGGGGCACATGCATACCTCCCACACCTGTATGCACAGCCTCACATACACACTTCACAAATCCCACACCCACAACCTCCCCCAGATACACCCACACCTTCCTCCACACACACTCACATCCTCTACAATCCCCCACATCCCCATCTACACACACACAACCAGCCAAACCCCACACACCCCTGTCATACACAATATACAAGAGTAAGACTTTATTTTGAGCTGTTATGCAATTGCCTGTTTATATACTACGCAAACCCTTGTAAATATGGACAGCAATTTTTTAAAATTAAATTTAAAATATTATAGTAGATATTTAATTTTTAGTATATAATTTGATTTTTTTTCCAGTTCCAAGATGGCAACCTCTCCTTTCCAAAAGAAGTACTTCTGGGGGCAAGGAGAGGCACTTCTGGTGGCAAAGGTCAGGGATTAGGAGGCAGGACTTCCATTCCCAAGATGAGTTTTACTCACCAAAACTCATTAAGCAACCCTCCAGCTGAAACAATTTCCCACTCCTGCACCGGACATAGGTTGCATAGTTTTTTATAAATAAACTTACAAACCTCAGTAGCACACTTAGTGTGTACATTTACTACAGGTGTACATTTACTGCGTAATAACCAAAATTACTTTGCAGTATGTGTGCACAGCTACATGTGCACACCCATACTGCACAGTAAATATAGCAACTTATGCTGACTTGAGCATAAATTTGGCATCATGCAGGTATCCAATTTACACCCAATTAGTTACTGATCAGTAACGCAAGTGTAGATGACTTACTGCACAGTAACACTGTGTGTGTGTGGACTAACTTTAGACTATCTTTATTCCCAAATCACTCCACACAGAGCTTTAATAAGCTTTAATGCCTGCATGTGTAGACCCTATTCTATTCCCACTTACTGTATAGTAATTTACTGCATAGTAAATTTAAGACAGCATAAATACACATGTAGACACACCCAGTGAGAAATGGCTTAAATGAGAAATTGATCATTTTATGACAAAGGGTGAAAAGCATACAACCTAAGCCAAAGAGAGCGCAGTGGCAGAGATTTCAGCAAAACACAAAGGTTGAAAATATGATGAAGCTATGGGAGGCACAGGCATTTTTTTTTATAGCTCAGTGAGGTTCACTATGACAAAACTTGAGAACCTCTGCTCTAAACTGTTTTTCACTCTTAATATTGTATGTCTGTGCTCCCCAGGCTGTATTCAGACTTATCATAAGGTTATAACTCCAAAAATTACAATGAATTCTGGTTCATCAGATTAGAGTTTTTCCTGTCTTGTGGATAAAAATGATAGACACCATTACACTATTAATATAGTCAGATTAATTTTGTGCTTAGATTGCATTTGGAAGGCATGAGAATGCATGCATTCATTCAAGATCAGAATTTAGCAGTTACATGTTATGAGTGTAATTTCCTGCCCTGACAAAGGCCTCAATTCATAATGAACTCAGCATTCCCTATAGCAGTGATTGTCCACCAGGGTGCCATGTGATTCTTTTAAGGGTGTTCCAGGGTGCCTCAAAATATAAGTACTCTTAGGTGCGCAAACACCTACCCATTTCATAAGATAAACCTAGAGATTTCAAAAGAATTCATACTTTCAAAACATTCTTACTTGTTTTGGTCTTTCTGAGTTATTTGCAATAAAATAACAGCTCTATTATTTTTCCATAGTAAAAAAAAATGAATGAAAGCTAAAAGCTGGCATTTTCCAAGGGGTGCCTTGAGTCTAAAAAGTTTGAGAACCACTACCCTATGCTATGGAACAGATAATGATAGAGAATGTTCTGCTTCTTAATTGTAAATAAACCTTTTCATTGTAGGTATTATTTGCAGATACAAGTGACAGAGCTCCCCATCAATTTTATGAGAGGAAGTGGACTGAATAATGGCTTAGGACCCCTGTAATTTATAATCTATTCCAGCATCATCACTGTCTTGCTGGATGACCCTGGTCAAGTCATTTAAGCTATTTAGGCATCAATTTCCCTAGCTCTAGAATGGGGATAACAATAGTGACCATAAAGTATTTTAAGACGTAAAATACTATAAAAGATAGGTGCTTTATTATAGGACTTACTGCCATTTCATTAATAAGACACTCTGAATAAATATATTGAAATGGAAAGCTTATTGCCCACATATGCTTATTATTTAATATCACACAATACACATTCAATTTTAGTACTAAATTATGCCCTACTACAATGCTAGTTACCACTAAAGCAACATGTTACCTATATCTAAGTTGTCAGAACTGCTATAAGAGAAGTTCTTAATAGTAGCATAACTAGAGGTGAATGAGGGAGCACCAAACCTGGGCACTGATTTAGAGGGGGCACAAGATTGGCGACCACTGCCTACTCAGTAATCCTTGTTGCAGCCCTGGCAGCCACCCAGGGAGCAAAATCTGATTATTATGACTCTGGTTCCTAGAAAAAGAGTGAGACCAAAATGACAGTGCTTGGAAAGGACATAAGCTTTGAACAGCTCCAAGGACATGACTGCAGCCTAAAGCCAAGTAACACGTTTACACCATAGTGATGTCAAGCTGTGGAACATTCTTTGACTGATCACTGGGTATGTCTACACAAGACCATAGTGATGAGCTACAGCAATGTAGTGTTGGCGGGCACTAACCATGACACCACCACTACTGAGCAGTAGCAATGAGTAGCTCATTGCTACCGTGCAGTAGAGTTGAATACAGCCCATGCACCACAGGGACTGTGCAGTACCAGCAGAGACTGTGCAGTCATTAAGTACTTGCTAAAATAGGTACTAAATGACTGCGCCGTACCAACTGTGCAATCAGGGGCACATGTAGATGCATCCACTGGGTGTTACAGACAATTCACATCAGTGACAATAAAAGAAATCACCTCTTTTATTCCAGCCTGGAAAATACTTCACCTTTTTCTCCCTGATGAGGACCTGGCTACTAGGATCTATGGTTTACAGTCACTTTCAGGCTAAATTACTGTGATTCGTTGTAGCAGGAACTGAAAGCAAAAGCAATGCTAAGCCTCCATTTTGTGCAGAGTGCAGTTGCTCATTTTCTCCACAGATTAAACTACACATCAAGCTTGGCATCCAACCTTTCCAGCAGCTCTTAGTTTATGATGTTATTTCTAGACCTTGGTTCTGATCTTCAAACTCCTTAACTGGTAAGATATATTCATCTCTATAAATTGATAAGACTCTGGGATATTTAAGATCATAGTTCCCAGAATGATGCATAAGAACACTAGAAAGGTGATGTGTGTGGTAAATGAAATCTGGTTATAAAATAAACTTTCAAAGGGGATTGCATTGAAAGATCTTCCTGTCTTGACAGGTCTTTTTTCACAATAATTCAAAAGGCATTCATTAATCCTTTCTGTTCCCAGAAACATACAAACCAACCAAGCCACTACAATTATAGCATCTCACAATCAGAGAGAGAGAGAGAGAGAGAGAGAGGAATTAAACAGACTCTGAGTCACTCTGATTTCTAGATGGGCATGAAAACAAAATCATCAGGTAATCTGACTAGCCAAATATAATATATTTTCCAGAACCGTGACTTTTTCTTTACATATGATTTTCATAAGTAATAAAAAAAATCATAAGCATGATCTCCAAAATACAACTTCCAATACAGCCATTTATACAAAGTGTGTAATGCTACACATATAAGAACCCAGATTCATAACTCTCAATTTCAGCTTCTTTTCATGGCTTTTGCTGACTTCGTGAGGGGGCATTGGGAAACATGGTGGTGGGATATAGGGGGGGAAGAGGAAATGGAGTCCAGATTCACCAGGAAAAAAAGGCTCATTTGGTCCCATAGGGTGAATCTACACAAGACAGTTACTGTAGAGTTGCCTAATTAACTCCATAGTGGCTGCGTGTATACAAGATGTTGACTGTGAAGTCATTACTGTGCAATCATTTAGTACTTGCATAAACAAGTACTAAATGACTGCGCAGTTGTGCCTACAAGTGGTTCTTCTGTGATGCTGACTGCGCAGTAGCAGTAGTATCACATCATGCTTCCTGCCATGCAACACTACTGCACAGTAGTCATGGGCTACTGTATAGTCAGTGTCTTATGTAAACGCAGCCAGTAAAGCATCACGGTCTACATGAGTAGTGCTATTAGGCCAAAGTAAACCTATTAACTCCTGCATAGGATAGTACTGCCCAACACAAGTACTATTTTATGGCAGAGTTATTTACTCCATTTCAATGCACGTGTAAACGGTGACCAGCGCTGTCTTGTACATGAGGGTACTACAGTGCAAAGACTGCCTTCTAACTAGCCCTGCACTGTTGCATCCTGGTGCCCCAGCCAGCCCTTCTACAGCATGTTGAGCCAGGCAGGAGCATCACCAGGCTGGCAGGCTGGCTCTCTGTGCCCCCTGCCAGCCAGCACTATGCCACTCCAGCTCAACGTGCTGCAGTCCTGGGCACACATGTAAAAACTGCACCTGGGAGGAATAAATTCTGGTATGAACTGCTCTGGAGTTTACTGTATTACTTTAATATTCACATGTAGATGCACCCAGAGAGGACCAACCTCCCAGGCTCTGTTCTTCACAGACTCCAGACACAGGAAAGGAGCACAGAGCATTTTCAGGCCTAGGGAGATGGGACATAGTTTACAAAGGCCTATGGAATGAAAAAGGCATATCCACATGAAATAGTAGTTAAAGGGCATGTCTACACATTCATTAATGTGCTTTTTCTAATGTGTATTAAATTTAGTACATATGGGCATTTGTACATATGCTTGCACCACAGCACCGCACACTTTTAAAAGCACCCACATTGCAGCACATGCATTTGTATAAACTGTGAAATGCACATCAGCACAGAGAAAATGGCAGAGGCATGCTTTTGAACTAAAACACATAGAAGGTGTTGTAGTTCAAAAGTGCACTGCTGCCATTTTCTCAGCACTGATGTGCATTTCACCGTTTATACAAATGCATGCAATGCAGCACCGGGCACATCAGACTTGATTAATTGATTCTGCTCCGACACACCAGATCTCCAGCACATCACAGTAGACAAATGTATGCATATAACTGCCCTCTAATGTGAGAAACTAAATAAATGCGCATAAGGCTGCCCTACTGTTCAGTAGCAAAAGCACAAGTTTGTTAGTGACAATGAGCAGCAGCCTATTTTTACTGTAAATTAGCATAGTAGCATATTTTTATATGATGCTTTAATGAGCAATAACATAGGCTACTATGCATTAAAGCACATGTGTAGATGCCCCCAAAGTTATATAAAAACTTATTCTTCTTAAACTACAAAGAGGATGAAACAAGTAACATTGATTTTTCATAGTCTTGTCTCAAACTCATTCATGAAAATAGATAGGATCATAGGACAATAGAAAGCAGGCTGGAAGGAACCTTAGAAGAACATATAATCCAGTCCCCTGCATAAAGCAGGATCATTGATGATTAAACTAGTGGTGGTAGACAGGTCGTTCTCAGCCTGGAAGGAGGTGGGCAGTGGGGTCCAACAGCATTTGCTCCTTGGACTGGTGTTATTTAATATCTTGATCAGCAATTTGGATGAGGGTGTGGAGAGCACCCTCCAAGTTTGCAGATGATACAAGTTATGGTGCAAAGTTAATACACCAGAGGGCAGGGAGCAGATACATGCTGTCCTAGACAGGTTGGATCAATGGGAGGAATGAAATGGGATGCAATTCAACAAAGACAAATGTAAGACACCCCACCTAGGAAGGAGGAATCCCCAGCACACCTACAGGTTGGGGGATGACTTCTTCAGCAGCTCAGAGGCTGAGAGAGATCTTGGAGTTATAGTTGACTCCAAGATGAACATGATCCAGCAGAGTAACAAGGCCATCAACAAAGCCAATTGCATCTTGTCCTTAGCGGATTTATTAGCGGATGCATGACCAACAGATCAAGGGAGGTGATGCTCCCCCTCTACGCAGCATTGGTCAGGCCTCAGTTGGAGTACTGTGTCCAGTTTTAGGTGGCGCACTTCAAGAGGGACATGGAGAATCTGGAGAGGGTTCAGAGGAGGGCCACTCACATGATTAGTGGCCTCCGTGAAAGACCCTACAAGGGGAGGTTGAGAGATATGAATCTCTGCAGCCTTTGCAAAAGATGGCTGAGGGGTGACCTTGTAGCCGCCTATAAGTTTATCGGGGAGGACAGCAGGGAATTGGTGATGCGCTGTTTACCAGAGCACCCCAGGGTGTAACTAGGAATCATGGGTGCAAACTAGTGGAGAATAGACTTAGGTTAGACGTTAGGAAGAAATTGTTACAGTAAGAGTGGCCAGAATCTGGAATGGGCTTCCAAGAGAGGTGGTACTATCACCTAACTTGGAGGTCTTCAAGAGGAAATAGCCAGAACCAGAGGGGTTAAATCAAAAAATATATGCTCTTGAAAGCATCTGGTAATTGTCTAAGCAGTTAAGATTAACTAATGCAAATCTTGTAAGTCTGTAACCTGCAAATGGAATTTTGTCTGTCACAATTTAACCAAAGTGTTGAATCTGTTTGCACTGATCATAGAATCACTGAGCCCCCAAAATAAGCAGAGCTACAAGATTAGCTGATCTAACAGGTTTTTTAAAGGTCAAGCCATAACAAGATCTGACCACCTAATATAATCAGCACATTCCAAGGACTCCAGGAATAAAAAACTAAGGAGTTGAGCTTAGGCAGATAATGCTAATTTCAAACCTCAAAGTAATGTGGTGTAACTTGCTTATTGGGTAAACCTGAGTTCGGGCGGTAACCTTTCATGATAATGTCTAACACCTTTTGATCCCATAGGGTAACAGCTATAGGGCAAGATTGTGAGCGGCTCTAAAGCCAACATATTATCATAAGGTAAGGTATAAACAACATGTATGTCAGGTGACCAGCATGAAGGATGGGACAGAAGGACCATCACTGTACCAAGCCTGGACCCCAGACTCCCAGTGTGAGTGAGGACCAGGTCCTGACCAAGGGACCTTCCCGGTGACCCCTCGGACAGTGTTGATCAGGGATGCCCGACTTTGCTGGAACAACTTGGTGCGCACCAGGCATAGAGGAACTGCCAATAAGTTGCCAACCCCATGTGGGAACTCTTTGTCATTCTGTCTATCTGTTGTTATCATTCACTATTAGCTCTTTATTACTGTACTATCCATTTGTCACATTAACCTTTCTGTTAACTGTTGTATGCTAAGCTATAAGTAAATTTGCCTTTACTTCACTCCTGACTTGCCTCCTCAATCCCAAACACAGCAGCCTCATGCCTGATACACTTACAGTGCCTAGCCAGCCTGTGACAGAGGAGGCTTGTCAGTCCCCTCGCTGGGGTTTGGTCTTCTTTCCTGCTAGGGGCAGGAGGTTGGACACAATGATCCATTAGGCCCCTGTCGACTATATAATCTATGAATCTATAAACCATCCCAGTCAAGTCACTGTCTAACCTGCCCTTGAAAATTTCCTGGAACGGTAATTCTATGCCCTTTCTAAGCAGCCTATTCCAATGTTTGACCACCTTCATAGGCAATGCAATCTTGTAACTGGGGAAGCCTGCAACAGCTAATTTTTAACCAATGTACCCTTCACCATCATATCAGCCATTTTAAATTGCTTAACCGTACAGTAAATGCAGTTCACTCAAAAGCTTCTGTCCTCCTCTAAACTATTATATTGCTATAAATCATAAAACTCCTAGGTAGTTTAATTGTTTCTTCACAGTATGTAAACTATTTCATTTCTCTAACACCATACAGGAAGTAAATTCCTGATGGACCCAGTGGCACACATGCCTACCCACAAGCAACAGCAGTTATGGTGGAGGTTATGGGTAAAAATTTTTGTTTGTTTTTAAAGGGGTAAACTTCTCCTCTGACACATAGCTATAGCTTTATCAGGGAGAAAAGCATTGATGAACTAAGTAACATTAGCAGAATCTTGCCCATTTTTCATTATGAATTCAACAGCTCTTTTTGATTGACAAATTGCCCTTGATCCTAACATTCTGATCTGTGATTCAGGTCATTACTTTCTCTAAACACATTTGGTACTGATAAATATAAGAATTATGGGATGTTCACAAACTATTAGCTTCAGCAATTCCTTAATCACTGTGGGTCATGTTGAGGAGCCTTTATTCAAAGTATTTATATCAAAAGTCCTACTGAAGCCAGAATTTAGCTAAATAGGAATGGGTTGGATAAATGGACTCCAAGGTGGATAGAAACCTGGCTCGATCACTGGCTCAGAGGGTAATCAATGGCTCAATATCTGGTTGGCAGCTGGTATCAAGGAGAGTATCCCAGGGATTGGTCTTGGGACCAGTTTTGTTCAATATCTTCATAAATAACCTGGAAGATGGGATGGAGCGCACTTTCATCAAGTTTGCAGATGACACCAAGCTGGGATCAGTACACTGGAGGTTAGAGGGAAGATTCAGGGACCTAGAGAAATTTGAGGACTGAACTAAAATGAATCTCATGAGGTCCAATAAGGACAAATGAAAAGTCCAGCACTTAAGACAGAACAGTCCCATGCACTGATACAGGGTAGAGACCTTTGTCTGTAGAGCTGCTGCTTAGCCAGTTGGTCTGGGGGTTACAGTGGACAGTAAGCTGAATATGAGCCAACAGCATGCCCTTGTTGTGAAGAAGTCTAACAGCACACTGGGCTGCATAACTAGGAGTGTTGCCAGCAGATCAAGGGAAGTCATTCTTCCCCTCTATTCCACACTGGGGTACTATGTTCAGTTTTGGGCCCCCCACTACCAAAAGGATGTAGACAAATTAGACAGAGTCTAATAGAGAATGATCAAAATAGTTAAGGGGCTGGGGTACATAACTTCTGAGGAGAGGCTGAGGGAAGTGAAGACTAGAGAAGAGAAGACTGTGGGGATTTATAACCTTTAACTACCTGAAGAGTGTGTACAAAGAGCAGAGAGCTAAACTGTTCTCAGTGGTGGCAAATAACAGAACAAGAAACAGTGGTCTCATGTTGAAGCAGGGGAAGTTTAAGTTAGCTATTAGGAAGAACTTTGTCACTAGGAAGGTAGCAAAGCACTGAAATGGGTTACTCAGAGTTGTAGAAACTCCATCTTTGCCTGGGATGATATAGCTGGGGCTGGTCCTGCTTTGAGCAGGGAATTGGACTAGTTGAGCACCTGAGATCCCTTTCAACCTTAATTTTCTATGACTCTATGATCTAATCTATACTATTACGCATACTGTGCACCATCTCCGTTAGTAAATATAAAGCCTCATTGTGATAGATGAAATTGTTCGGAGAGGGAGTTGGGTGAGAAACCCTTATATATTCATATTCTCATGCCTTGCTCTGGGAAGATGCTGTATGGGGCAACGCTTCATGGGGCATATATATTCTCATGCCTTGCTCATTCTTGGAAAACATCCTCACTGAATGGCTGTCAAATGCATTAACAGAGAAGCTGTACTATAACTGGCAGGAGCAATGCCAAATTGCTCAAGAGTCACTGCCATGCATGCTTCCAGCTCAGCAACAAATGCTGGCTGTAATCTTGAAAGCAGTGGAGAATCAAGAGCCACTTTGTGCATTTGTTGATGCACCTGGTGGTACAGGAAAAACATTCTGCTTCAATACAATTCTTTCAGCAGTGCATGGGAAAGGGAACATTGCACTGGATGTGGCATCCAGTGGAATTGCTGCTACCGTGCTTACGGGAGGCAGGACTGCGCACTCAAGTTTCAAGGTACCTCTGAATGTATTGCAAACCAGCAGCTGCAGCACAGTCTGACCTTGCTAAGCTGATTCGAGAAGCAGCATTCATAACCTGGGATGAAGCACCAATGGCTCATCAGTACATGCTGGAGGATGTAGAATGGACACTGCGAGATTTACTGCAGAGCAATTCACCTTTTGGTGGCAAGGTATAGTGCTTGGGGATGATGTTTGGCAAATCCTGCCTGTTGTGAAAAATGCCTCATGGCCACAAATAGTAGAGGCATGCTTGAAGTGATCTGAGTTGTGGAACCACTTCCAGATTGGGGGGGGGCGTGAGAACATGCAGATACATAAGGGAGGTTTTGATGCACAAAGTGCAAAATATGCTCAATGGCTTTTGGATCTGGGAAATCACCAGGTTACAAGTATTGATGAAACCATTACCCTGCCTCCTGAGCTCTGCATGCCTCTCGATATCTCAGCAATGATAGAATGGACATATCCAAATCTATTGGATAATTATCAAAATCCAGGATGGACATCTGAAAGAGCTATTTTGGTGCCACATTACTCTGTTGTACAGGAGATCGACAATGTTATTATGGCAAAATTTCCAGGCCAAGAATGGATTTGTACAAGTGCAGATGCCCTTTCAGACGATAAAAGTGTTATGGCTGTGCCAATTGAGTACCTGAATTCCATGGAGGTGTCAAGTTTGCCTCCACATCAGCTGCACCTTAAGCCTGGGATGATCATCATGCTTCTGCAAAACCTTCCCCCTAAGGATGGTCTCTGCAATGGAACATGGCTATTGGTGCAATCCATCATCAACAGCAGACTACTTGAGGCAAAAATTGTTGGATCAGAAAGAACAGTGCTAATTCCTTGGATAGCACTGGAGCTATCTGACTACACATTTCCATTCACATGGACACATCGACAGTTCCCTGTTCAGGTGGCATTCAGCATGACCATCAATGAAGCCCAGGGGCAAACATTAAAAAGAGTAGGGGTGTTCCTTTGGGATACTGTCTTCACCCATGGACAACTATATGTGGCTGCTTCCAGAATCTCCTATCCAGAAAACATCTGATTTGTAGTGGCTGCTGACTTGAGTAACAAAACCAGGAATGTTGTGTATACGGAAGTGTTGCGAAGCTGTTGAAGTGCAATCAAATGTGATCTCAAGCAAAAATTGACTCACTGGATTTTCATGCAAGCAACACTGCATGGGGCATCTAGTGCAGTATTATTTCTGCAGTCTTAGTAGTCTCTTCTGAGGCTATAAAACAGTTCTGTGGTAATCTGCTAGAGAGTGCTCAAGAGCAATGAAGACTGCTCTGTACCAACCCCCGGAGACTGAAAGCAACATCTGGTTTGACAGCTTCTGTAGTCATGAAGTGAGAGATTTATGAGGCTAGACTTGATCTGTGGTCTGCCATATGATAGAGTATTATAACATTACCATACAAATCATCAGGTAGAGCTAATTTTGCTTCCTAAAGGTGAACTTCAATGATTATGTATTAATACATAAAAATATTAATCTGTTTTTTGCCTGCTAAAATTTGTGCAACTTTAACATTTACAAATACATTTATAAATACCTGAATAACAGTTCTTCTTTATTTACATGCTTAAAGTTAGTTTGTTTCTCTGAAACATTTAGTGGCTTAGCAAGAACCCTTTGAATCAGTGCTGTCTGCTGTGGGGTAGGATAAAGGGCCATAATCTGTTGCAAGCACGGAATCCTGAACTTAGACTTAGCAGATAACAATGTACAATTTTTGGGTTCTGAAGGTCTCCTTCAAGTAGTGATGTTATTGTTAACAGGATCAGGATCCACAAAATAGACTGATTTTCAGCTATATTATTTTAAAACCTAATTCTTCGGAATTTATCTTTACTTGGGGTAAAAGTGACCAGTTTATATGCAGAGAATTCAGGTGAGGTGACATCCATTCCCTAACAGAGAAGCAGACATCAGGCTGTAAACGGCCCCTCTGTGTCTGCTGTTGGACTCTACTATCCTCTCTGAATATAACAGTCTTGGATTTGGAAACATATGTATATTGGAGTTTCTTAGCCCATCTAAAATGTCACCCTATTCCTCCTAGGATATTTGAAGATGCTCTTTCTGCCCCGTCTGTCCCTCCCTCCATATCTCTCATAGATAGATTTTAAAGCATGCTTCTAGAGGCCTGGTGATTTTCAGAACAAGGCATGGTGGGCAAGTAATCAAGGGAGAGCTACCTTTGCACTCAAGCCAGGCAGGAGCCATATAGCCACAAGGGTGAATCATAACCACCCCTGGGGCCCTGTCCTACAACACTTATGATCTGGGGTCTCTATCAACATTACTCTAGTGGCTTCTGTATGTATTTCCTTATCCCATGCACCAGCCTCATTTAAATCAATGGGATTGCTCTCAAAGTAAGGTATGCCCATAGGACATCATCATCTATCTCTTACTGATTTGGGATATTAAGAAGAATATTTTACATTTCTTTTAATTTTGCTATTGTGTACAATTCACATTTACATTAAGACAAATGAGATTTCCATGCCTTTTCAGAGCATTTTGCTCTTCTTCCCAACTTTTTAGTGTCTTCATTTTCCAAAATCCTTTTCACTACTTTGTTTTATTTACATATCTTTAATTGATATCGTTTCACTGGAGATATTATCAACTATGAAGATGATAAATAGCTACATTCTTTTCCATAAAGCTGTTTCAGCAAGCTGTCGAACATGAGATTTATTCATATGCTTTAAGGTCAGGATTAGTTTCTCCATCAAAAAGCAAAAGAAAAAAAGTGAAACTTGCTTTAGTAAGAAATAGTGCAAGTTGTCAAGTTTGTTAGTGTGTTGTTACTTGATAATTAGTTCAAGACAAGCTTGAAGCTTGTAGCAGCTTCAAAGAACATTGTAAATCAGACCACACTCAGGACTCTTTGGGGATGCATAGTAACCATTCAGTATAAGATTAAGCGGCTGTGAATACACATTACTCAAATATTCCTTTTCTCTGTATATGGTATGTAGATGTAGTAAACCCATTTTTCTGTTTTTCCCCCTGTGACTAGTATAAAAGCCAGTCAGTCAAAATGCACACAGCTTTAATAAAGATGGACGGAAAAGCTTTACTATGCACCTCTCTGGATTTAAATTCAGTTTTCATGCTGCAGAATAAAATTGAGAAAGTCACGAATGTTGGACTTAGTGGCCACATCTACATGAGATGCTTAGAATCATAGAAAATTAGGGTTGGAAGGGACCTCAGGATCTCATCTAGTCCAACCCCCTGCTCAAAGCAGGACCATCCCCAACTAGATCATCCCAGCCAAGGCTTTGTCAACCTGGGTCTTAACAACTGCCAAGGATGGAGATTCCATAACCTCCCTGGATAACCCATTCCAGTGTTTTACTAGTCTTCTAGTGAGAAAATTCTTCCTAATATCTAAGCTAAAAACCCCTTGCTGCAACTTGAGACCACTGCTCCCTGTTCTGTCATCTGCCATCACTAAAAAGAGTCTAGTTTAGTCTCTTTCAAACCCCACTCTGTAGTTGAAGACTGCTATTAAATCCCTTCTCAGTCTTCTCTTCTCTAGACTATATAAGCCCTGTTCCCTCAGCCTGTCCTCAGAAGTCATGTCCCCCTGCCCCCTCACCATTTTTGTTGGCCTCTGCTGGACTCTCTCCAATTTGTCCACATCCTTTCGGAAGTAGAAGGTCCAAAACTGAACACAGTACTCCAGATGCGGCCTCACCAGTGCTGAATAGATGCTAATAATCACTTCCCTTGCCCTGCTGGCAACACTCCTACCAGTGCAGCCCAATATGATGTTACCTTTCTTGGCAACAAGGGCACATTGCTGGCTCGTATTCAGCTTATTATCCACTGTAAACCCTCGGTCCTTTTGTGCAGAGCTGCTGCCCAGCCATGCAGTCCCCAGCCTGTACCAGCACATGGGTTTGTTCTGTCCTAAGTGCAGGACTCTGCACTTGTCCTTACTGAACCTCATGAGATATCTTTAGGCCTAATCCTCTAATTTTTCCATGTTACTCTCAATCCAAACTCTACCCACCAGCATATCTACTTGGGGTCATCTGCAAACTTGCTGAGGGTGCACTCTATGCTATCTTCCAGGTTGTTGATGAAGGTATTGAACAAAATCAGCCCCAGGAAGGACCCCTGGCATACTCCACTTAATACTGGCTGCCATCTAGCTATCGAGCCATTGATACTATACTGAGACATTGAACCTCTGAGCCCAATGCTTTAGCCAGTTTTCTATCCACCTTACAGTCCATTCATCCAGCTGGCACATCCTTACCTTGCCTGAATAATTTTGTGGGAGCCTTGCTAAAAGCCTTGCTAAAATCAAAGTATCAAAACATCAAAAGCCTTTCTAAAATCAAAGTATACCACATCCACAGAACCAGTCATCTAATCATAGAAGGCAATCAGGTTGGTCAGGCATGACTTGCCCTTGGTGAATCCATGCCAACTATTTCTAGTCACCTTCTTTTCCTCCACGTGCTTAGAAATGAATTCCTGCTCCATTATTTTTCCAGGGACTGGAGGTAAGGCTGACTTGTTTGTAGTTCCCTGGATCCTCCTTCTTCCCTTTCTTAAATATGGGCACTGTGTTTGCCCTTGTGCAATCATCCAGGACCTCTCATGATCACCATGAGTTTTCAAAGATGATGGCCAGCAGCTCTGCAATCACTCACTCAGCACCCTCAGTTGCATCCCATCCAGTCCCATGGACTTGTATATGTCCAGTGTTCCTAAATAGTCCCAAACCTGTTCTTTCACCACTGTTGACTGCTTACCTCCTCCAGAAACTGTGCTGTCAGGTGCAGTAGTCTGGGAGCTGACCTTGCCTGTGAAGACTGAAGTGAAAAAAGCATCGAGTAGTTCAGCCTTTTCTGCATCCTCTGTCGCTAGGTTGGCTCCCCCATTCAGTAAGGGACCCACACTTTCTTTGATCTTCCTCTTGTTACTGACATACATATACCAACCCTTCTTGTTACTCTTCACATCCCTTGCTAGATGCAACTCCAATTGCACTTTGGCCTTCCTGACTTCATCCCTGAATTCCTGAGCCATACTCTTATTCTCCTCCCTAGTTGTTTGTCCAAGTTTCCACTTCTTATAAGCTTTCTTTTTGTGATTTAGTTTACTGAAGAGTTTATTGACCACGATGCAATGATACTGCACAGAAGTAACAAGCTACTGTGCAGTAAGTGTCACTAGGCAACCATGCCAGGACATGACTGCACAGTAATGCCAGTTACTATGCAGTCATTTAGTCCTTGGTTATGCAAGTACAAAATGACTGTACAGTAACAACTGCACAATGGGTGTCTCATATAGATGTGCCCAGTGGCTGCATCTCCACAGGTGGGAATGTATGCTGTTTGAGGTCTCTAAGGCTTTTGAGCCACTACAAAATGTATACAGGGCATGTGAATAGGTTGTCTGCACTGCACAGTGCAGAGGCAAAATTAGACATGGGGAACTGTTGGTGTGTGTGTGTGTGTGTGTGTGTGTGTGTATATATATATATATATATATA
>NW_017728992.1:84363513-84376746 GCF_001723915.1 Gavialis gangeticus | reverse complement strand
TATATATATATAGATATATATATAAATGGGGCAAAAAAAAAAGGGGGATGGCACATGCAGCTCCAGTGTGCACCACTTGAAACTAGAGCCTGGTTAGCCAGAGCTACGCTCCAGCTGCTGACCAGAATTCACACACACAGACTGCCATCACTGGAGCTCTAGGAGGCCCCCAAAACCCTAAATAAGGCTTCTGGGGATAGCCCAGGCAGCCCAGGTACCCCTACCCCACCCAGGATAATTTGCCACTTGTCAGAGCACACATGCAGGAGCATTCCCCAGGAATAACTAGCATGAGCACAATTAAGTGCTTCTGCTATTTGTCCCCAGGGAAATGCATGTACATGCCCATGTGGACATGTCCAGTAGGTGCACCTATACGTGTGCTTTACTGCAGAGTTGATTAATTAGCTCCACAGTAAAGTAACACAGTCTACACATGCACCTGTATTAGGGTGCAGTAAATTAATTAACCTAATCTGTCAGGGACAGTAGACTGTAACAGGCTGGCTGGGCACAAAGTTGGGACAGTTCAGGGGCTGCCTGCTGGCTAGCCCTGTGCTATAGCACCCTGGTGCCCCAGCCAGCCCCTCTACTGCCCAATACCACCACCCAAAGCCCGAGGCTGATCCCCCACACTCCTGCCAGCCCAGGACTGCTCCACCCAGCTTAATGTGCTGTGGGCCTGGGTGCACATGTAAATGCTGCACCCAGGAGCAGCTGACTCCAGCACAAACTACACCAGAGTTTATCAGATTGCACTAACTGCAAATGTAGATGCACCCAGTAAGAGCTTCAGATATAGAAGAAGGCAGGATCAAGCATAAAAGTCTTAAAGTATGAACTTTTGGGGACTTTCTATTCTGTGCATGTACAGTGCCTAAAAAAATGGGATGCTGAACCATGACTGGGGCTTCTAAGTACTACTACAATACACATAGACAATGATAACTATGTGTTCATGTCATTAGCTCCAGCAGAAGAATGCTGCATGTAGGTCTCAGGAAAGTAAGAGGAGAAAATAGTTTTCAAATGATAAATCTCAGTATAAAGTTCTATTCTTGATTCTCTTAATAATATGATACTTTACAGGATTTTAAAAAATATTATTTGTAAATATTTTAACAAGGAGACACATCTGTCCAGTTTAAGGATTTTCATTTAGGCTAGTTACAGTTTGGGCAATTTACTATTTCCTAAAGAAATAAATTATATTAGCCAAATAGTGATCATTTGCATGCTGCCTTTATTACCAATTCTCAACTGCAGCCTGCTTGAGTCCTATTAACTCATTCCATTGATTTATTCATAACAATTTCATCTTGGGGCTAAATCAAATAAAGGACTCAGGCATGTATAAGTTCAGATCCTTGACACTCATCTTTTAAATGTCTTCCTCAAGAGTAGAATCCAGAACCCTGATGTTGTTCTAAGGTGTGTATAGTGTTTTCTCATGTGGTTTCTAGTTGATGTTGCTTTTGATATACAACCCACTGGTGTCATTGTGTTCTGGAAGGCCAATGCTAGCAAGCAGTCTTCCAGATTCTAAAGGTGACAAAAAAAACCAAACAAAAAACCCAACTCTGATCCGTGTTCAGTAGCAAAAGTTCTGAAAGGTTTATTGCCTTGAACCATTTGGTTTGATTAATGGCCAGTCTGACTTCGTGAAGCTTGCCCTTGACAGGTAAAGAAAGACACCATAAGTTGTTCATGCTCTCCATCCCCATATTTATACTTGTGTGCACCCGTTGTCCCATACCAATTCTTACCTCTCTCTCTCTCTGCTGAGATGTTAATCTTCACTTGTTTCATTTCTGATGTTTACACACCTACATTTTTTTCTTGGTATCTCTGGCTCATTACTGTGTTCTTTTTACATTCAGCCTCAAGTTTTTCAACTGCTGTTTTCATACTCCCTTCTTCGAATTAGTGTCTTTTTGCTCATTAGTGTATACTTTTATTTATTTTTCTTTCTTATCAAGTCATCCAGCAGTCATGAGGCCCCTTTCTCCCATACTGCTTTTTGGCAATGCAGCTTACTATAGCTTAGCATAACTATGGCCTAGCACAACAGGAACTCATACACCTGACTTGGGCATTTAGGTCCCTTGTGCAGCAAATGGTTAGAATTAAACCCAAGCCCCCCTCCCAGAACAGAAGTGAAAATACACTTCTTAGAGCAAGCCAATAGGAAAGAAACAGGGAGGTTAGGTGCCTCTGAGCAGGCAGGGATTGCAGACCAGGATCTTTTCCTCAGCTGTAGAGAGTTGCATTTCCAGCCATTCTTTAAAAGAACTCAGCAAAGTTTAGTTTTCTGTTGATGCTTCCGCTTCTGCTACCACCTTTGTAATAACCTAAAGATTTATTTCTTTCTCCCGGGACATGTTAAACCTGTGTTCAAATCTCCCTTCAGCCTGAGGATATTCAATCTGCTATCTTCTGCTTAACAGGAGGGTTCTCACACCACCAGGCTACATATTTATCTAGTACCATTTCTGTTGCTGTGTGCCATTGATGCACTGTATTAACTGAGGGGGTGAAAGAAAGAGAGAGAGAGGCATCATGAATATGGCCTAATGACCATCTTGAATGGCAGAAGACATATTCTAATAACTTCTCCAAAGAATGCATTTTATCCAATAACTGCTTCCTAAGAGCAGGGACTGGAACTCAGCATTCTCCTTTTCTATGTGTGCCCTAACAAGGAAGGCATGTATGTCGCCCCCCGTCTCTGTCTCCATACATTCTGAATTCTTTAGTGATTAAGGCACTGTGAAGGCTGTCATGATGCCCCCTATTGGTTACTCAAGTCCTGCCCTCACTCCAGGTTTTCTGTGTAACCCCCCATTCTATCTCGCCTGCCATGAATTGATATTCCTTTTCTCTTGATTGAGAAGCTTCCCCTGAGTCCTGAAGTGATCTCCTTGGTGTGTAGTAGACTCAGTCTGATCTCTAGGTCCCTCTGTCCACTAACAGCACATTTTCTGTTTTCTGTGGGTGGCTTGAATGCTGAGTCAGAACTACCCATGCCTTTCAAACAACTCAAATTTGGCTGTCATAATCTCATGACTTCAAGGGCTGTCATCAAGCCTTGTGGGCTCTAATTGTGGCCTCTATATTTCTCTACAGCCACACCCATGCCTTGCAGGTGTCACTCAATTATCCCTCATGCTCCTGTACAGGTTTCAGCTTTCTTGGCTTTAGCCCACAGGTTGTTCTGGCTGTTGGCCTCTAGCCTGGGTACATTTGCTCTGGCCCAACTTCTTGGCCTCTGCCTTTATGTCTCTTGGGGCTCAGGCCCTGATCTCCTCCCCTGAGGTGGTCGCCTGACATGGTTTCCCCAGTCTCCCTCTTTCCCTCTCTCTTTCTCTTTCTCTCTCTCTCTCAGCCTGTAGTGCCTTGCTTCTGGCAGGGCCAAACCTGAAGTGCCTCTCTGGTGAACCAACGTGGCTTCCTAACCAGTCTTACAACCACTAACAGTTCTTCATTATTTACTGTCTCCACCACAGCAAACAAAGGACACCATCCATCTGGGCACACACAAAACAAGGAATAAGTCAAACTCAAAGTCATCCCCGTCCTTGACAAACTTAAAACAGAAAGGAAGATTCTCCACCGTCATGCCCAGGATTCCTTTACCACCACTCCAGGCTCCACAGCAGTGCTCCTGAGTGGTCCACATCCTACCCACAGTCAGTTCCACACTGAGCCTCCTGGCCCGATGGCAAGTCTCTTATATGATAAGTCCCTCCCCCTCTGACCAGTCTGGCCTATCACACAGCATGATCCCATTGTCTTTTCATTGGTCCGTTCAGCCCTGTTTGGTTTCAAGGTACCCCTAGCAGGGCTGTTGGGGACTGCTGAAACCCTGTCTCCTCTTCCTGTATTGTTTTTGTCTGTGTGCCCCCCCCCACCCTAGAGTCACAAAGACTCTACTCTTAAAGGGCCCCCATGGGCCCTGCCTCTCCCTGCTTGGGTGTTAGCCCAAATCTCCTACTTTTTAGGAAACTACTGTAATCATAATGCTGTAACATAAAAAGTGGGTGCAAGCCTTTCAGTAAATACCCCTCAGGGGCTTGGAGGAATGCCTAGTTTTTGAATCCTTAAACAGGAATAACTCAGAACAGGGATGTTCTGAACATGCACAGAAGCAGGACTCTAGGGCCTAAAGAACATCAATATCAAACAGGGTTCTTCCAGGTTAAGGCACAAATAGAGTTGGGATTTTTGGATTGCAATGTTGGCCTTAGGCACAATTAGCTCTGCCCATTTCCTGCTTAAGATACATAAACCCTTTATTAGAGCTATCCCAAGTCTCTTAGGGCTTGGGTTGCTTCTTTGATCTATTGGGCTTCAGGTCCCAATATACATTTTATAGGGTTGGGCAAACTGTATATTCATTACTAGCCAGACCTGAATGTTAATGACTAAAAGTACGACATATTTTAAATACAAATATTAAAAGACTCGTATGGAAGAGAGTAGGTAAAGGAAGGAAAAAGTGGCTGGATATGTTAAGACTAGGAAATCTGGAAGAGGTATTTCTGTTGTTGTTTAGTATGTACAAGCATTTAACGGTGATGAATATATAAGCCACATGTGAAATACTTGAATGTTTGCAGTATGAAAATAAGTCTGGAAATTCCACAGGTTTTTCTCTAGCTTGAATGACAAAGGACTGGGATTCTTGGAAAATGACACCTTGGTTAACTGAACTTTTTTGGATTTTAAATGACTTTTATTGATATTTGGTTTTGTTGTTTTCTGCAGTCATTGACTGGTTCTTATATTATTCTGATGGATTTGGTGCAAGATATAAGTTGCTAGGAGTTGCATGTTATAAATATATCTTATGCAAAAGAAAATAATCCTCCTGCAAGAATATCAACCATCATGTTGTACATTACATACTTTGTTATAGTTATTTATAGCACTGCCAACCACAGAAACTGGCAATGCCATCTTTGTTTGCAGTCCTCACCATACTTACTATTTGCAAATATACTATTTGAAAAATGTATGAATTGCATAATGTACCTTGACTATGTCATATGCTGTGTCTTTTATTCCATAGAAACTAACACATGGTATACTAGGGATATTTTTATAAGGCTATGTGTATGTTTTCTTTTTACTAAGACTAATGAATGTGACACTTTTGCTGTTATGGCAAAGATTGCTATGATAGTCAATGGCCATACATTTAGTGGTATTTTATCTATGTTTAAATCAGTGTGGGCATGTCTGCACCTGCAACTAATGCTGCTGAATAAGCTCTGGCACAGTTTACAAAGGAGTTTATTACTTTTAGGCATCATGTTTGCCCATGGGCCCAGGACCAGGGAACATTGAACTGGGGCAGAGCAGTCCCAGCTGGCTGGAGGCCCCAAGGTTCAGCCTGCCAGCCCAGGGTTTCTCTGACGCACTCAACATGTTGCAGAAGAGCTGGCTGGAGCATGAGGGTGCTATAGTGCAGGGCTAGCTGGCAGGCAGCCCCTACACTGAAGTACCCTCATGATCCAGCCAGCCCCATCAGCATCTACATGTGCGCTGTGCCTGAGTAAATAACTCTGTCATAGGATAGTATTTGTGTCTGACAGTATTGTCCTGTGGTGAAGTTTATTAGTTTGCTGTGACCTAATAGCACCACATGTGTAGACAATGACATTTTACTGCAGAGCTAATTAGTCAATTCTGTAGTAAGTGTCTCGCATAGACATGCCCTGTGAGAATTTTTCATCTAAAAAGTAAACTAAGTGTATTCATGGGAAGAATAAACCCTCTGTGACTTCAAAAAGGCCTTAATGCAAACAAGAGTAGTTTGGTATTCTGAACAAGCCTTTAGAATTATACACATTCATCTTCGGTTGCATAATACCAAAGAAAATTAGCCTGTGGTTGAATGTGGTACTTAATATAATCTGTATTTTACAGCAAGATGAATTGTGCTTTTCTCAGGGTATTTGTTTTCCCCACTGTAGTCTCCCTTTGCCCTTCTTCAAGTGGCGTATATGAGATATGTGAATGTGATGAATGTGCACATGAGAATCTAAAGTTACTTTTAGTTGAACCTATTAATGGCAATGCATGCATGGTTTTACTTTATGTTCACAATATATTATGTGCTTTCTAACCTGGCAGCACTCTTTTCCATACTTTTGGTTGTAGTCATTTTATTTCAAAATGCCCTTGGACAAATATAACAGCATAGTCATGAAGTGATGACAGAGGCTTTGAAAAGACATTAATTTCTAGAAGTGCGACATTTCCACTACTCTAGGAAATCTCTCTGGGCAATGGAGCAGTGTTGGCATTCAGCATCTAGATGTGCCCTCCCCCCTGGTCTCTACACCTTACCCAGACCAAAGAGTCCCCAGTTTGGAGAAGGTTTGGGGGAACAATGGCTATTGCATTCCTCCCATTCCCTCATCTGGGAAATGAGAGGAAAGTCTTTCCCCATCTCTCCACTCCCTTCCCATAGACCAGGCTGGAAGGGGAATGGAACAGTGGAGCTCTATTCCCAGGTTTGGGGAAGTTCAGGGAGCACTGCCCTGCTGCTCCACTCCTCTCCCAGACCAGGAGGGGAGTGGAGCAGCAAGAAATGCCCTCATACCTTCTCCATACTGGGGTGTCCCCAGTCTTTGGAAGGCTTGAGGAGCAGGGGCAGAGGCAGCTCTGCTCTTCCATGATTAAGAGGAGTCAAGCTGCAGGGAAATGCTCCTCTACCTTCTCCAGACCAATGTCCCCCAGTCAGAGGAGGGCACAGGAGCTATTGCTCCTTAGATCCTCCCAGTCACACAGGAGTCAAACAGAAGTGTACAGGCATTCATTCTTGTAAGAGAAACTCTCTCACTGGGCAGACCTTCCAGGTGTCAAACTAGAACATCTTTTCTCCCAGTGGGAGCATGTTTCCTCTGGGACAAACTGAATGAATGCTTGCATGCTTCTAGAGTCTATTGGGAGGATGACAATTCAAAACATAATACAGTACTACGTGTGGCCAGAGTTTGTGTTTCTCCATGACCAGTAGTAGCCTTTGTTACTAATAGGGTCTCTGAGCCCAAATAACTAAAGATGATGAGACCAGACACAGAAGCAATTCCTTGATCCTCCAGGCCAGGGGGTGAACAGGAAGTTAACACCCTTATTTAATAAAAATCATACTGGTTAAAACATTCTCAAGCCTTGGAAAAACATAAATGATAATGATACTAATAAATGATTTTAAATATGGAGAAAGAACTAGTAATTGTGAACATGGAACATGTTGTTCTCAAAAACGCCAAAATACATCCAAAATATAGTGGGGCATGATTATCACAAATAGGGCAAGCACAAGATAGCTGTACAGGAAAAGGGTGACCAGGAAATGTATCTATAAAAATTAGCAAATCTTTGCCCTTCTGTTAAGATGAGAAGACCACAAAACATAAAATCAGACACAGGCTTTATAGTAAATGACACTTGTTATCAACAGTCTTTTGCTTTGAATACATCAATGAACAAATCTGCTCTCTGTGATTGGCTATTGGCTACAGCCAACTCTGGGGACTTTGAAGTGTGGCAAAGATCCTGCTGGGACCAAAACCAGAGGTCCCTGGCTAGAGGGTCTTGTTCCTCCACTCAGGATCACTCTGATCACTATATTTGGCGTCAGGATGGAATTTTACTCCATGATCATATTGGTACAGACTGTGGGGGGTTTTGCCTTTGTCTCTAGCAGTGAGTGTGCCTCTCTGTCCATGACCTCTTGAGCGTATATTGACAACATTTTATACAAGCAGGACATTGGCTACTGTGGTCCCCCAGCTTTACCCACCTGTGGCAGGTTAGGGTGTTAAGCCTACGTTGTGTCAGGTTTGATGTTAATCTTACGTAGAGTTTAGATTATGGTTTGTATGGGATATTTTGGAAAGGGATGATCCTGCCACAGGCAGGGGGTTGAACTAGATGACCTCTGGTGGTGACCATTGAGCCCTACCTCTCTATGGCTCTATGACTTCAGGAGTAAAAGGAGAATGACAACATTGACCTCATTAGTATATATGCTCCCATTGAAGAAATGGAAGGTGAAATAATAGATACATTTTATAAAGAAATAGAACAGATCCATGATAATCCTAACAAATGCCATGAAATGAAACACATGAAATTAGTGTGACTGAATAAACTCTGGTGCAGTTTACAATGGAGTTTATTGGCCCTGGGTCCCATCTTTACCCCTGCTTCTAGGACCACAACATGTTGAGCCAGGGCAGAGCAGCTCCGGCTGGCAGGGGACCCTGGGGGTCAGTCTGGCAGCCTGCCAGCCTGGGGCTGCTCCAACCCAGCTCAAAATGCTGCAGAGGGGCTGGCTGGGGCACAAGGGTGCTCAAGTGTGGGGCTATCCAGCAGACAGCCCCCATACTGAAGCATTCTTGTGTCTCAGCCAGCCTTGTCAGTGTCTACATGTGTTGTGACAGAGTGAGAAACTTTGCCACAGGATAGTACGTGTCTGGCAGTACTATCCTATTGCACAGTTAATTTGTTTACTTTGGCCTAATAGCACTGCATGTATAGACACTGACAGTTTACTTTGAAGCTAATTCATCTGCTCCACAATAAACATCTCATGTAGATGTGCCCACTGACTCCAGAGGTAAAGTAGGGAAAAAAAACCAAATGCAGCTATTGGACACAGGGAAAGAAACCCTTCGTAATGACAGTGATGAGGATGAAGTTACACATTACACTTAGACCATACTAAAGGCACTTAAAATGTAAGAGTCTGCATGTTAACGCTTGTTAACTTGTGCTAAGTGCCCTCCAAGTGTCTCAAAGTTATGCCCCTACAGGTGAGGGTTAACTCTGAGCCATGGTATGTAGCTCATGTTAGGGTAACTTCAGCCTGTTCAGATGAGATACAATGAGCAATTTGCAGTCCTTCAGTATCCCAGGATGCACCATGCCCAGCCCTGAGAGCAGGGACAGAGCGTAGGTGTCCTGTTTTCTAGCTACATCGCTGTTCACCTGCTCTCTAATGGCAACTCAGAGCTGTGCAGGTTTCTAGGTTCTGAACACTCCTAAGCTCTCCTAAAAATAGAATGTAGAAAGGGATCCTGGAACTAGTTGGAGGTTCCCAGAACTGGTTGGAGAACATAGAGCATTCAGAATTTCACAAGTTGCCCAGGCTTTAATAAGAAATGTTATTAACCCTTAGCGTGCGACTGCTTGCAGCACACTCCAACTTTAACACTGCTTAACATTCCACAGATTGGGTATGGTCTAAGTGTAACATGTAACTTAATTTGCTTTGAGACTTATTTCTGTCTTATAATGACAATAATAAGAGAGAGACTTGCCACATAATACCCAGTCTTTGCGAAAGACAAAATAGATATACAGTAATAGCAGATGGAAATTCTTACAGGTTTGCGGTTTTCAAATACTGTTTTGTGAAGGATACAGAAGATGCTGTTACTAAGGGGAAGACCAAAGAAGGGAGCCGCAAAAGAGAGTAAAGCAATAGCACCAAAACCAAAAAGCATGGCATGTGCTGACAAAGACTGTAGGAAAGCCACTGAAGATAAATACACAGAAAGTATCATATGTTTCAGCCTTTGGACCAGATCTTTCAGAACTGAAATCAGTTTCATGTTGAGGAATATAATAAAGCCAAAAGAAATGCCAATACAACAGCATATATGACAGTATCTGCATGACTTGGTAGAAACAGAACATAAATACTAATACTGTGAAAGCAATCTAGAAAGGTATCTGTGGAGGAAAACATGAGAATCACACGCAAATCTTATAATGGATGAAAATAGATATCCTTTATTTACAAAAATGGCAATTATGGAAATAATAATTATATAGAAAATTGCTTATAATTATAGGAAGCATAAAGAGTACTTCAAGCAGCTCTTTCATAGTGACTCTGATAAAGGTGAACAACAAATAACCATGTTTTTCAAACATCTGAGGCAATTGTGGAATAATCCAGGGGGGTATAAGATTGTGTACACGCACAACATAGCACCAGGTGTTGAAAGCATCCCAATACCCATTCCCAATTTTATAAAAGAGAGTTGCAATAAAATGAAAGAACTGCTACAGCATTTCCCTTCCCATTAAGCTTATTAAATTCCATCTTTCATCTTTTTACATAAATGCAATCCATATTCAGAGTACATAGTAGGGAAAATCTATCAGTGTAGATTTCAGATGAAAAGGTCCACTGTGGATCAGTCTGTCAGCTAACTGAGACAATATGAGAATACAATAAGAGTATATGCATCTTTTTTACAGTTAAAAAGACTAATATGTTACAGGATGACATTTGGGCTTCAACAAGTAAATGTGGAACACTTCGTAAATTTTTTACATATTTATGCCTCAAAAGTGTCAGATTATTGAATGGGGGGGCAGTGAAGTAATTCTTGATTAATGAGGGATTAAGCCAAGGATATGTGGTGTCTTTGATATACTGTGGGCACATATACACATGGTATTAATCTGGCTGAATAAACTTCAGTACGGTTCACACCAAACTTTACTGTTCCCAGTGCTGCATTTGGATGCGCGCCCAGGACTACAGTATGTTGAGCTGAGGTGGAGCAGCCCAGCTGGCAGGAGGTCTAGGGGGTCAGTTTGCCAGCCTGGGACTGCTCCAAGCCAGCTCAAGGGGCTGTT
Source organism: Gavialis gangeticus (assembly GCF_001723915.1). Taxonomy (NCBI): domain Eukaryota; kingdom Metazoa; phylum Chordata; order Crocodylia; family Gavialidae; genus Gavialis; species Gavialis gangeticus. Next base: position 84,366,075 of record NW_017728992.1, on the reverse strand, counting down.
GAGGGGCTGACTGGGGCCTGAGGATGCTTCAGAGCAGGGCCAGCCAGCAGGCGAACCCACACTTAAGCACCCTCATTCCTCCACCAGTCCTATCATTGTCTGTGTGTGTGTTGGGGCAGAGTAAATAACTCCATCATAGAATCATACTGGTGTGGCAGTACTATCCTATGGCAGAGTTAGTTTACTCCATCCTAATAGCACTGCATGTTTAGAAGCTGACATTTCACTGTGAAGCTAATTAGCCAGTTCTGCAGTAAACAGCTCATGTAGATATGCCCGGCATATAGAAAAACGGCACAACAATTTCAAAATTTTCAAGATGGGGTAAATTTAAATAGCATGAATTAACTTGGTAGGTATTGTGTTGATATGTTTATCTTAGGGAGACAAAATATATGGTGCAAAGAATTGTTGTAAACTGGAGGCCATGGCAAGAATAAAATTTAAAATCTGTGAAACGAAAACCAAAAATATAGTTGTAAGATTACAGAAGGATCTTAGCCACATGCAGCAATCAAGCCAGGTTAAATTTAACTGGTCTTGTGTTTCATTTATATACTTTGCAACTTTGAATTGCTTGCAAAGGGAACAGAGCCATTTCTGTGGGGAAAAAAAATATTTGTTTTCCCCCCTCAGAAACAGCTCCATTCCTATTAATTTTGTATGTGCATTGGGAGCTAGGGATTAGTCTAATACTTTCTTACTCCCTCAGTAATCGTAAAAGTAGCAAATAATAATGCTTTTCATTTATTTGGAACCTTTGCCCAAGAATCTCATAGCATGTTGCATTTGATACAACTGTTATTAACTTTTTTCTTTTTTTCAAATACATAGAAAGGCATGGCAGTTGGCCTTTTCCCAAAAAGTGTACTATCCCACTTCTTTTTTTTTTTGCATCAAAGCTGATTATAAAAATGAAGAGGTAAACACTCTGTTTTCTAATGACAAGTAATTGGTCCATGCATACAAATAAAGTTTGCAGACACTTCCATAACAGGAAGACCCAGAGTAACTGTAGTTACCATTCATGTTAATTATATTCCCCAAACTCAGAACCATAGAAAAACAGGTAGTAATAAGGAGTACTTAAGTGATGCTCAGAAATGAGAGAAGTAAGTAAACACTGGTGCTTGGAAAAGATGGGGCCCTGAGGGTGTCTATGATCCATTGCTTCCATTCATGCTTACTGATTATTTATGTAAATTATAGCAGGAGGCAATGCTTCAAGTAAAGGAGCTTAACTACATATATATACATATAGTGTGTGTGTGTGTGTGTGTGTGTGTGTGTGTGTGTGTGTGTGTATGAACCCTTTTGCAATTGGACTGGAAGGAAGGGACAAACTAGCAGTGCATTCAACATTTATGAGTAGATGAAGGAAGGCAGAAGGACATTAGATTCGACAGGGTGCATCTGAACCACATGAATTTATTGACAGTACACTTTTAAAGCATTTGGCATCTTTCCATTTCTGATTTAAGGAGCAGGATAGTAACCATTATTTTAGTCAGGGGTAGGGAAGAATTAAGATGACAATTTCTATTGCTGAGGTGACTGTATTACTACATTTTTTCCATGAACTAAAGAGGGCACACCTCTACTTGTAGCAAAACAATTCTAAATATCACATCCCATTAAGATCTCAGTTAGATCATTATGTTTAAATTATTACTCTTTGTGTTTAATATGTATGCAGATGTGGGGAAAAGGGAACAGTACAATACCACACAAAGCAAAGAATCTCTATAGAGTACATAGTTTTATAAAGCAGTGTTTATGAATGTCTTAATTTCAGAGGTCAAGAATTGCAAAATTGTTATATTCTGTATTAATTTATTAAAGATGCAATACTGTTTTATTGAAAAGAAATTAAAAGAATACAAGAAACAAGCAAATTTTTGATGCACTGAAAAATCCAGAGCTTAACTCATTCTGCTGTAAATAAAGACCTTTAAACAAATGAGTCCAATGTGCCTAGTACTTCTATTTATAGAAATATAAACATTGATATGATGATAAAACCACTAATATGTTGCTGTAAGACTTTTGCCTCATAAAAGCAATTTTACCGTATAGATTATATTGATTTTGGGAAGACAACAAAAACCTAGTGCTATATCCATTCTCTTTGAAAAAATATTTATAGTTTTAGGCCAATGCATGTACGTGGATAGTTATGCATTTATGGATGGGTTTTGGGCACCTGTATCAGGATATAGACATTTTTAACAATCTCTATGGTAACATTTTAAGTTCAAGGAGTGTTTAAAGTAGCATCTAACTTCTAGTAGCAACTAACTTATTTTCTAAAAAAATATATTCAAATGAATCATTGTGCTGTGAGACTTGACTATCTGCAAGAAATGAGACATGTATTTCAATTATAGAGCAAACTTTATTACTGTAACTCTTCTAAATCAATGAGCATCAACATATAGGAGGCACTATAAACAACAGTGAATAGAAGGTAAAGGAAAAATGGGGATAAAGAGGAAATTGTCAAGCTAATAATGATATATCTATAAAATAATATTATATTAGTGGCATGATATAAATACACAG
>NW_017728992.1:84349632-84358513 GCF_001723915.1 Gavialis gangeticus | reverse complement strand
ATAAAGAGGAAATTGTCAAGCTAATAATGATATATCTATAAAATAATATTATATTAGTGGCATGATATAAATACACAGGTCTTCAATCCAATTTCTATGCTGAGGCAGAAACAATATTTATTTGGTAATATCTTTTATTGGACCAATATGTCTGGGAGAGATACTAGGCAAAATGTTTGTGCAGACAATGCCCTTCTTCAGCTTGAAAGCTTATCTACCATCTCTTCTACCTATGTAGTTGGTCCAATAAAATATATCACCAAAAAAATATATCACCGCCTTGTTTCTTAGATATTCCCTGCGCCATCACAACTACAACACTACTGAGATAGCACAGAAACCATTTCTGTTTTAGGCTAATAAGAGTTCTAAAGAAAATGAGCCTTCTTAAGTATGAAAAAAGTAACAAGAAGAATTTGGGGGGGTGTCATCATATTGGTATCATAGGTGGTTTTCCTTAACCCAAGGTTGTCTCTCTCTTCAGTTTCCAGAACTTTCTGATTTGAAACTTGACCACTAGAGTGTGCTGACAATTTGTTTTTTATGTGCAGAACCATTAGCAAAGGTACTTAACTGTAGCACAAGAAAATATAAGGCTAACATTTCAAACTATGACCTCTATTTATATAGAGGTGAATTAAAAAGTGGCTTGCTTTGGTGCTTTTGTCATACAATCTAGATTAAACTAGATTAAAATCTTTTAAAGTCAAAATACATGGTATTAAAGATTGTAGATCATCTGGTTTTGGGACCTTCTGGGTACTTAGCAAGTAATTAATAATATTGTTTTTCTTTTTACTGTTTATGAACATAAGGCTAGATTAAGACATTTTTACAAGTATCTAACAGTTCAGATTTTTCTGAATGTTCTTTTCTATCATTAGCATGTCCAGAGCATAGAATCAAGATGAATATCAAATGAAAGGGTAATCACTGTATTCTTCTAGAAAGACTTCAGTCACAATTATGATATCTGTAGACTAATATGAAGGGCCCGGCCTGTATCAGATACAGAGACTGCTAACAACGTGAAACAGATTAGGGGTTAGAAGAAATAATATGTGCTGCTTGCTCTCTTGACTGAATACAATCACAGGATACAGCAGCCTGCATTCTCTTCTGAGTGCTTGTCTCCAGTTCTGACCTTTCACAGACATTGAGACAAATTTAGTAACATCAAAATGTGAACCACACAATAACAACTAATACATAACATCTCTTCTTTTAATTTTTATCTCTTTTAAATGATACAGAAAGCAGCTGCCAATTAAAAGTGTAATGTAAAGTACTGAGACCTGAAAAATTATCATGATATACAGTATAACTTCATAAATCTGCATATCAAAAATCCAGAATTCTTGAAAACCTGGCACTTTGGAGAGTAGCGGCAGCTGGTCCCAAAGCAGTGGAGGGGGAAACAGTGGCCAGTCCCAGAGCAGCGAAGGAGGAAGCTTGCACACAGCGGCTGCTGCCACCATCCACCACCCCATGCTGCCACTCTACATGCAGCTGCTGCTCTGGGAGCAGCCACCGCTACCCTCCCCCATCACCACTCCGTGACCGGCCACCACTCCAGTTGCAAAAATCCAGAATTTTCAAATTTCCAGCAGGTGCTTGGTCCCAAGCATGCTGGATTTATGAGGTTATGCTGTATAATATCTGTATTAGTGCAAACAAGATCATTCTGGGTCTTCTGACATAAATTGTCACCTGTATGTATCTGTAAAACACCTGTATATGGATATGCAGTAGTTTTAAATAGCCCTATTGCTTTACATGATTCCTTCAACTAATTAGTTTCCCTTTTACATCCACATTAATTCCTTGGCATTTAAGTTACACTGGGCATATCTACAGAAATGCTACTGCACAGTGGTTACTGTACATTTATTTAGCACTTGTATAATCAATTACTAAAGAAATGCATAGTAACTGGAGTTACTGTTCAGTAGCACTGGTGAACATCTTTTTAGTGACACTACTGCACAGTAGCGTAATAAATTGTGTGGTAGAGTATTAGCACTGTTGGTGCTGTGACGCACTATGGCACAGTATTATTCAGTGACTGCACAGTTAGTGTCTTGTCTAGACACACCCACTCTCATCTAGTGACCTAATATTGTTTGATGTATATGAATATATACAAACAGAAATGTTTATAACATCTTCAGATTTGTCCCATTATAAACTAAAATTACAACTGATCCTAAAAGTAAATGCCCTAGTACAAACCCTTGAATTTGTGTCACATCTCAAAGAAGCCATCGAGACTGTATAGTGACAGAGATCCAAGTTAGTACATCTACTTACAGCACTGGGGATGTAGCTCATAATACAAAAATGTTAGCTTATGCATTACAACGTTTTCTATTGCATAGTGGGGTCAAATTCCCTGAACTGTCCTTTAGGTGACAGTACAGGAGACATAGCATAGGTGGGAGGAGACCTAAAGTGGCTATAAATCATGTTTGTATGTATAGATGCCAGATCCATACCAAGCATTAGAAGATTCCTCGAAGTAACTTAGGGAAGCTCTATTCTAATTTACAGCAGGGTTTCTGGGTGTCTCAGGAGCTCTAAGTAGCCAGAATGCTGAGCTCTTTGATCATTCCTAGTACTGATTCATCCACTTCTCCTGCCTCAAGGAGATGTTCTTATGTTGGGGTATCAGAGGGAATAGCATAAGTTTGTGTTATATCAGCTCCATGCTGCTTCTATACCAGGAAACATCCCCAGAGTGCCTTTATAGCCTCTTTACTCTGTAGGAGTGGCAAAGTGTGCTAAAATTTAGCCTATGATCTCCATCATTTAATGGAATCTCCATTTATGAGTGCATTCTATGTTGAATTGTGTGCGCCTCCTGGAGGAACAATTTTTACCATTTTTTACTAATGCAATGGTTTGTATGTGCTAACAAAGCCCTTGCCATTTCTTTAATGTTGTCTTTAGCTCTACTTTATTAAAACCACCTCCCTGATAGGATGCGCTCATTGTCATTAATCTCATTCCAATATTTCAGCCCCTGATGCTTCCTGAGAGCCTTTTCAATCTCTGAAGAAATGTATGGGATCCTAACCCTGCCATAGTCTACAAATGATTTATACTCCACAATAAAAAAGTAATATGAGGGAGTCATTAGCATGTATTGTGTCAATGTATAGCAACAGGGAACCTTGATAAGTGAGTTATTGACACAATAGTAATTTCTCAGTTGGAACAATTGTTGTTTATCATGTCAATATGTACTTAGGAGGTTATTAATTCATGGATATGCTATCAATAAATAATATATTATTAAGGAAGGAGCTTTAATTCACTGACTCTGTTAAACATACACCAACATGATCTATTTTATCAGTGTGAATCAGTGTATTTAAAAATGAACGTAATATATCATCAATATATTATGCTGCATATAATAATAAATATGCATACTACAGCTCTAATCAAAAAAGAACAAACACAAGTCTGGCAAGTTTTTAAAGCTGCAGTATCACTGCTATGCTAAAAGGTTAAAATAAAAGATGAAAATACTTATCTTGGCTACATGCAAAAATAACCATAAGATTTTGAAATTTTCTACCCCATGGCTTTTTTTGCTAACAGGAGTGTTGAAGAATAGCATGCATTTCTTTTTTACTGTAGTCTTCTATAATTTAATAACATCTAAACTAATTTAAACCAATATTAATAACAATTCTTTGAACTGAGACCTTAGATGTCAAGTTGCAGCATAGAATGAATTTTTACTGTCAAATTATAATCCTCCAAATTAGGAGGTGCTATATAATTGAAATGCTGACACAGACCTGTAATTGTAGAGGTGTTGGCAGGAGCTGCTATGCTAGTATTATGTTAGTAACTTATGTATGTGTTTATTATTCATAAAATTATGATTATATCACATGCATGCAGATTATAGGCTATAGAATGACAGCTGTGTAACATTAGTTAAATCTGAACACATAGGTGGTTGTAAACAGACACACATTAAGTAGATTAAATGAGTGTCCTTCAAAGGGTTTTCACTTTAAAATAATGTATGAGGAGTTGTTTATTGGGATGTACTTGAAAATAAAATGCTTATCTCAGGAGATGATTCTTAATACAACATTAATAACAAGGGGCAAATAAAAGTAAATATTCTCTTTTAACTGAACATTAAATTAGCTCAATTTTAAGGGTTGCCTGAATTGCAGCTTCATGTTACAGAACACATGATCAAATTGCTTTAGTGTTCCAACCCTCCAAGCAGTGCAGATGTTATGCAAATACTTTAGCGCTCATTTTTAGAGAGTTATGTGTGGGGAGTTGTGCAAAACCAAAATGAATACTAGGACACACTTTTAAATTCTGTAGAATTGCCAGTGCTGTTTTGCTACCAGGAAAACACAAGAAAGCAAAATCTTGTTAAACACCTACTAAAAATAGATCCTAACAAAAACCTTAAATCCAAACAACACTGAATGTTGGAATAGCACAAAGTTTGGATCCAACACTGAATTTTATCAATACACTTATACCTACAATGAGATATTTGAAAAGGGATTGTTATGGGTCTACAGGCAGAAGCACTAGAAGTTACTCTGGGTCCCCTGAAGGTTAGGAGATGGGGAAAGATCACCAATTAAGGGAACTAAATGAAATGAAGGAGAGGTTGACCCCAGGAGACTTTCACAGGAATTTTTATGAGGGCTATGTAGTAGTCTGGACATAGGGTATGGATTTTGTCACTTACCATATTCTGTTGCCAAAGTATTTTATCTTTTTATACCATTTGTTCTTCCTTGTAATAAACTCTACCAAAGTGCCTATGATACAACATAATTTCTGGCCGCATTAATAACATGGGCACACACATTCAGTGGAGTGGGGGACCAATAAGCTTACACAAATCCAGGGTATATCAAGGGTAACACTTTGGGTTTTGTCACAGCAGCGTAGTTAGCAGGATCAGGGTCTAGTTAGCATTTGCCTGACTTAAATAAAAGAGGGATTGTATCTTGGAGACAGAAATTTTTTTCTTTTTCTTTCTTGTGCATTTGTGGGTTACATTAATTAACATGGTAAACGTTGCTTGGACCATGGCCTGGGTGACCCACTCTGTTCTGTGACCTACGGGTCTAATAAAAGGTATCATCTCTGAACCAACAGCTTTACAGTTTAAAGTTGAAGGTTTTTGTTACGTGTATGATTGGATGGAGCAGGGTGCGAATTGTTTGTTTATAGTTATGACCGTGTGACCGGCACTCCAACCACTAGCATGTAAGGCACGGTATGGCATGTAGCAAAGCTGTCTGTCACGGTGTGATGTGTTGAATGCAATGATATGGTATTCTTGGTTTGATAGTAATTTGTTCGTTTTTTTGCTTTGTAAGCGGCCACCCTTTTTGTATCCCTGAACCCCTGAATAAAGTAGTTAAAAAGTCAAAGTCTTTCTTTCTTTCTTTCTTTTTTTCTTTCTTTCTTTGTTCCAGAGATAGGCTAGAAAGAAACAAAGGCAAGCAGGCCCAGGTAAAAAGGATTGTAGTAATCACATCCCAATCTACTTGGGAAAATGTTATCTGTGCATGATGGTACAGAGACAAGTGAAGAGACTTCACTTGGTAAGAGCTGTTTTTGCTCTGAGGGACTCCTGCTGGTAAACCTGTGAAATATCCACAGACAAGAAGAGTATTCAAGCAATTTTCTGAGGGCTCATTGCACCCTGACGTCTTGTGTGTTTGGGTAGCACAGGAGAAAGTAGAGCATCTGTGGAAAGCAAGCTGAATTTCTGTGCTTGATTGAAGGTTAGTGCTGCCCTGAGAAACTGTTGCTGTTGCCCTATGGAACAACGACAGGCAAAATAATGATTTAAATTAGTTTACACTGAACATAGCAGGGCAGTCTGTGAAAATCTCTCCTCAGAAAGACAGTTAGACTCTGCTAGAAAGTCTGTGAAGGAGCTCAGGACAATACTAGCCCCAGTATGACCTGAAGGCGGACTGAGGTCCTGAGACAATTCTGACCCAAGTTAGTGTAGATATAGACAGACAGTTGCAGCTGGCAACAGACCAGAAGCGGTTGGAGCTTGAACTACAGAGGCTGCAAGGCTCCAGTGCTTGCCCCTCGTGGGGTACTCTATCTGCATCAACAGGCTTTGAGAGCACATACCCATGCTTAAGGCTCATGCATGAAAGAATACCTGACATAATTTCATAGACATCTAAATAAAGTGATCCTTTTTCTTTTTTAAGTTTTAAGACCCCAAGCAGTTTCCAGTGGAAATTTATGATTAATCAACACTCTAAAATTACCCCCCTTATTTAAATGCTTAAAAGCAAAGGGTGGGGTAGATAAGGCGGGAAAGCAGCCTAAGCACAGTCGCTCATATGTAAATACATTGGTCTTAAATCTTCTCACTATTCATTGCTACTTATTATGTCATAGTTATCCTAAAGTCTGTATGTCTTCTTGAACTTAATTCCCAGCATAATGGGAAGAATTATTTGGCCACAGGTTAATTGTGACATAGAATGAAACCTGGTGTTTCCTAATAGAATGTTAATCACTTTAAAAATATTATTGTAGCCATTTCATAAGGGTTGCAGTTATTTCATATTAACATCAACCTTCCTGAACTGTCTCCTTCCATTTGCTCAAGAGCTCCTCCTGGAATCTCAGTGTGGGTTTAGGGCATCAAGAGGCACAAGTAACATGATCTTCACAGCTCACAGGAGAAATGCCGGGAGCAACATAAGCCTCTCTACATGGCTTTCTTTGACCTCACAAAAGCTTTTGACTGTCAGCCAAAAAGTGTTGTGGAGAATTCTTCTGAAGTACAGATGCCCACCGGAATTTGTCACTATTCTCCGTCTGTTCCATGACAGCATGCAAGCAGTGGTAATAGATCTATCACAGATCCCTTTGATCTTAGAACAGGAGTTAATCAAGGCTGCGTCATCACTCCAACACTTCTCAATATTCGTTGCTGTGATGCTACATCTGACCACCAACAAGCTTCCAGTTGGAGTGGATTGAAATTACTGAGTGGATGGTAAACTGTTTAACCTCAGCCAACTCCAACCCAAAACCAAGACCAATCCACCCTCAATCATTGAGCTCCATTATGCTGATGATGCTGTAGTGTGTGCTAACTCAGAAGAAGATCTTCAGGCAACAATCTATGTCTTCACCAAGGCATACAAGAAAATGGGACTGACACTTAGCATTCAGAATACTAAGGTCCTTCACCAACAATGAAGAGTCCCCAGCTCCTAATGAACAATCCCCTGCTCCAGTAATCCAGATCCACAGTGAGACTCTGGAGAACATTGAATGTTTTCTGTACCTCTAAAGCCATCTCTCACAGAAGGCTGACATCAATGAAGAAATCCAACATCACCTCAGATGTGCAAGTGAAGCCTTTGGATGCCTAAAGAAATGGGTTCTTGCAGATCGCAATATCAGATCTGAAACCACACTCATGGTTTATCAAGCAGTTGTGATCCCCACCTTGCTGAGACATGGACAACATACAGGAGATATCTAAAGTTGTCTGAGAAGTGCCATCAGTGCTGCCTGCAGAAGATCCTCCAAATGCAGTGGAAAGACAGATGCATCAACATTAGAGTCCTCCTGCAAGCAAAAAACATGAGTATTGAGGTGATGATCATTCAACATCAGCTTTGCAGGGCTAGCCATATCATCTGGATGTCCAACTCCAAACTCCTGAAGCAAGTTTTATTCTCCCAGCTCAGCCAAGATGTATGCTCAAGAGAAGGGCAGAAAAAGTGTTTCAGGGATATCCTTAAGGCCTACTTTAAAAAATGCAACATTGATGTCGACTCATAGAAGACTATCAGCCAGGGCCACCCCAGATGGAGGAAGAGTCTGCTGCAGGGATCTCAGTACTTCGAAACCTCACAACAACAACAGGAGATGGAAAAGCAGTAGTGGCAGGAACAGTGTGTTGCAAACCAAATCAAGAATTCAGCACCCACCACCCCACATGGAAACATGTGTCTGAGGTGCAGTAGAGTCTGATGATCCTGGATAGGTCTCATTAGCCATCTCTGGACACACAGATAGGACACTCACAGAAGACAATCATCCTTGACTGCAAGGGATTGCTGAAGAATAGAATCCTATTCATTTCAATGGCATTTTTAATAGGATTTCAGTAAGTTTTGAATAGAGCTGTGTGGATTATGGGGTTTTTTTTTAGTTTTTCTTCAAATACTGATCCAAAATATCAAAAATGTCCATTCAGATCAATATTAAAACTACTTTTATTTTCCCACTTGGTTTTAGTGAAAAAATGGCTTATATGGAAAACAAGGGAAAAGAAGAACTAGATTCATAAAACTGCAAGAGAAAGTAACAGCAATGGCAAGCATCTTTACATCATAGTTTGAGTTAAAGAATTTATCTGGGATATTGGATACTTGGATTCAGTTGGGACTTGGGTTCATGCCTCTTCCTATAAAATATTCACCTCCCAGGAGAGTGGGCCAACAACCCAGGCCATGAGAGTACCCAGGGAAATCTTACTCTCTCCTGCCTCTGCTGTTTTGCTTTGTACAAATAAGCAGGAATTAGAACTGAAGAGAGTTTCTTCCTTGCTAGGTCAAGGTCCTAACCTCAAGCTCAACAGTCATTTCCATGGTCTGTGTTTTAATAACTACATGCTCATTTTGTACCAAAGGGAACAATAGGCAGGCTTACAAACACTTTGCTCCTGTAGGATAGCAGTCATGGAGCTCTAAAGTGTGACTAACAAGTTTCTCACCCTGGAAAAAAAACATCCTTGGGGCCGGGGATTGGTCAGGGTAATCAGTCATTTGTGCCCTGGGACAGTGCATGACACAGGGGTTCAAAGGGCCTAAATTGAAATGGGGTT
>NW_017728992.1:84344101-84344632 GCF_001723915.1 Gavialis gangeticus | reverse complement strand
GGGACAGTGCTGTAGCAAGGGGGGAGGGAGTGGGGGGCAAGCAGGGTAACTGCCCCGGGTGCCGAAGCAAAGGGGCACCAACAGGCGCTGCCCACCTGGGGCAGTTTGTGGGATGGAGCAGCAAGTGGCTCATTTGAGGGGGACACAGGGACAGGGGGAGGGTGGCTCCTGCTGCTGCATGTACTTCCAGGAAAACATGGGGGAGGGAGAGTGTGTTCCTCCTGGATCTGTGCACAGGGTGAGGTTGAGCTGCCATTACAGGCTTTGCCCCATGCACCAGACTTCCTTGCAACAGTACTGCCCTAAGAACTCAAAGACTTCAACTGCTGCTGCAGCATCAGTGTCTGGAGCAATCATGCCACTAGGGAAAAGCCCTTTGAGGCAAGCAGGCATAGGGAAAAAGAAGACACTCTCTGAAATCACCAACAGCCCTGCCACATGTGCAATTAATCTCAGCAGGGCTGAAAAGGCTAATGAGGGACCACTGTGCTTGTGCTGAGTGATAGGACAGGTTAGCTAGAAGAGGAGGTA
>NW_017728992.1:84323578-84339101 GCF_001723915.1 Gavialis gangeticus | reverse complement strand
AGTACTGCCCTAGGAACTCAAAGACTTCAACTGCTGCTGCAGCATCAGTGTCTGGAGCAATCATGCCACTAGGGAAAAGCCCTTTGAGGCAAGCAGGCATAGGGAAAAAGAAGACACTCTCTGAAATCACCAACAGCCCTGCCACATGTGCAATTAATCTCAGCAGGGCTGAAAAGGCTAATGAGGGACCACTGTGCTTGTGCTGAGTGATAGGACAGGTTAGCTAGAAGAGGAGGTACTCACAGATATAAGAGCCTCAGGCCAACAGGGTCACCCTAGCCCTGGCAGGGGAAAGATGAAGAGCTCCCATGCAGGCTGTAGTAGAGCCAGGAATTCAAAGGTGCAAAAGCCTCTTTTTACAGTCTCAGTTGACCCAGGGTGAAGAGGATTTAAATTCAGGTTGTTTGTTGTTTTGTGAGGACCTGGATGGGTTGTAGTTTCTTTTTTTCTGTTTTAATCAGGTTCATAACATCCAGAGAACTAAGTAGTGGTTGTAAGAGTAGCTAGGCCAGGCAGGAGCACTGGAGATCCACTCCAGGTTTGGCCCTGTCAGAGGCAGGGTGCTATAGAGGGAGAGAAGAAAAGGAGACTGGGGCAGGTGGCAGCAACTTTTATTCACACAAAGCAGGTTAGAGCCTGAGCCCAGAGAGAGAGGCTGAAGCCAAGAAGCTAGACCAGAGCAAGAATGCCCAGACTAGAGGCCTATAGCCAAAATAACTGGTGGGTGACACCTGAGATGCATCCAACAAGGGAGGACAGAGGTCAGAATTGGAGCACTTAAGGCTGGAGTTTAGTCCACTAGGGTCATGAGGTGTGCTTACTAGGCACAAGTAGTTTTAACTGGGTACATGAGCTGCCTGGAGAATAGCAAGCAAGGGTCTGGTGGCAGATGGATGGCCTAGAGGCCAGTGATTGTGCAGGTCCACTAGGCACTAAAAAGCCTATGCAGGTGTCAGGGGAAGCCGCCTGATTAACAAAAAGACAGCATCAATGTGTGGTACGTGAGACAGGAAGGTTATAAGGAGGGCTTTGGTAAGACATGGGCAGCACCATGGCAGCCCTTGGGGCACATCCTGTCACACTTGCCCACCTTTAGTTATGCTAGTGCTTATAAATTGTGAGTAGTGTCAAATATATCCATGATTTTTTTGTTTGTTTGTTTTTGTTTTGTTTTTTTTCCCCCTTATCAAAACAAGACTTTGGGCATCCCAAGTCTCTTCTTCAGGAAGATACACACATCACCTAGACTGCTTTAACTAGCCAGCAAGGCTGGAAGGGGCCAGATGTGCTCCCTCTCACATGAATTCATTAGGTAGCAGCTAAGGTGTCTGTACAATGACAGATAAAGTGCATATTGCATTTATCTGAATTAATACTTTCTGGGGTTTTCCTTCCTTTTCAGAAGAAGGAATTAGTGAAGCAGACATCCCAATGCCTTTTATCAATTGCTCAAACACCTGATGTCCACCCTGTGCAAATAATAGTTTAATTAAGTAAACAAACACTTCCTTTGTCCTCTTTCTTTACTCTAAAAGTTCTTCGTTAAGGCTTGATGCTGCCAGCAAGTATGCATATAGCTTCCTATATGACTGAGACTGGTCCCATTTGAAATCAAGTGTTACCACATCAAGTAATTTGAATGGGACTGTTCGCACTAGTAATATTAAGCAAGTGTATAAATATTAGGGCAGAGTAGATGGGTACAGTGCCACCTCTTACTTTTTTCTTTTGTTCTTTATTTAAATCACTAACTGGACTTGGACTTGAGTCATCCCGGTGTAACTTTTGTGAATTGTGGCACTAATTTCAGAACCTAATTTATATAAAACAGTGCTTGCCACCTTGTAGAGTGGGTGTGGGATCAGCCAGACAGAGACTAGCCTAATCCTGTGCTGCTTACCTTCTTATCTCCTCACGCCTTGCTTATCTTCTAGCAGCTGCAGCACCCTTCCAAGGCCCTGGTAGAATCCCAGAATGCTGTGGCACCCTGATTGAGAATCACTGTTTCAAATGTACAAACTAAATGAAGATCCATCTCTGTAAATAAGATTCAGTGGTGCTTTTATTTGCTCATTGTATGTCTCTGCAATAACTGTAGCTCACTCGCTAGCATAGAGCTAGCTATCTTGCTCTGCCTGTAAGGCTGTATAAGGCAGCACTTGGAAAGTGAACAAAATCACAGTGAGGAAGCATGTAGGCAATAGTGCCTCCAATGGTGAGCAAAACTGATGCCAGTTGAAAAATTATACTAGATTTGTATGAGCTGAATGGTTTCAGTATTTTTCTTTTTCCTTTTAAACTTGTACCATGTTCTTAGTCTTTCTGTAAGATTCAGTGCCAGGCTCAGCTGAAGCTACGCTCCAGCAAAAAAGTGTGACATATTTTAATGATGACTTTGCAAACAAAAATCAGTTCACTTCAGGGCAGGAAAGGTGTTTGTTAAAATAGCTGCTTTTGAGGCCTGACACTGATTGATGAAGGGTGGTGTATTTGTCTCCTGTATTTGAATTGCTTTCTTTTTCTTTGGTGATCAGAGATGTTTTAAAGTGTCTCAATTAATTTTAGCAGAAAACTAAATCCTCTCAGGACTACTAAGTATGATCTATCCTGTATTAGCCCCTGAAGATTCAATACTTTTTTTTTCTCTTCTGCTTAATTGTATAGTGCAACTAATTACTCATGGAACACAAGTAATTATACCTTTTTATTTTTTATTCTGTTTTATTTAATTTCTATAAATATGAAAGCATGTGTTTATGCAGTCTCTTTAAATAAGAGTAATAAAGGGAAAAATGGAGTAATGAATTGATTCATGACTAATAAATTTTTCAATTTATGGGGATGAGGAAATAACAACTTTTATATACAAATACCTTACCTTGATGGGGCACTTTGAAAAGCGGAATCACAACTAGAAGAATGGTTTGATGTGAAGTCTTTGTTCTACATAAACTTAGAATTTTTTTAGTTTGGGGCTGAAGACAGGAAGCTTTTTGGTGTGTTTTTATTGAAAACTTCTATTTAGAATTGCTGCCTCTGCTTTAGTAGTTCAGGATATCTGAAGACCCCCTATGCTCCAGCCTAAATGCATCTCTTTGATTGAATGTTTTTTTCAAACAGAAATGTCCAGCTAAATGCTTTGATTTATCATTTTTGCCAAATAAAGTTATCTGTGGAAAATACTAATTACTGTGTTACAATTTCTCTCTCTCCCTTTTCCCCCCTCCCCAACAAAACCAAAGCCAATTTCATCTATTTCCTTAAAGTTTATAGTTTCTGGACCTCCATTTCTGGTTCAAGTTCTCCATTTAACAAAAACAATAGATTGGAATGAAACCACTAGTTTGCTTTGGGACAAAATCCCACTTTCTTATTTACACAAATAGTCACAAAAGCTATGCACTGCAACTGCAAAGTTACCCTGAAATACATGCAACTGATCACCAGAGAGCATGGCTTTCACTAACTAAAAACACAAATCCCCAATTTTCAGGTTAAAAAGTAACCAAAAATCCACATTCTTCTGTGATTTTAAAAATGAAATGGCACTATATATACACCTATGTATTACTGGTGTTTCATTTTAATCACAAAAATGTGGATTTTGGGGTTACTTTTTTTAAACCTGAAAATTGGGGATTTGTTTTTTGTTTTTTTCTTTTTAGCAAGAGAAAACCAAGATCCCTGCTGATCACATCCTAGTATTCCATAATACACATAAGGGTCCACTCCAAAGCTATCTACTTTCCAGAGCAGCTCTATTAGAAAAATAACACCTTAGCAGAGCACACCTGTTAGTCGGGATGCAGATACTTTAATACCACATCCTCCTAATCATTAAATGCCAAGCATGAAAGATAGTGACAGCTAGCCTGCCCAGGTGTGGATATAAAAGAGAAGAGAAACTGAGTTCTGAAAATGCAGAGCTGAGACATTCATCTGCTGAAGAATACAGTACATTAAAATTAGGTAAGTATACCTGATACTACAGCCCATGGGGCATTAAATACATACAAGATAAATGGACCTGTTTTGAGGGCTCACACTTCCAGGATCATATTTAGTCTCTCCACCTTGTATATAACTTATTAATTTAAAACCATCTTTGGTGGGCAGGCAGGGAGAAGGGAATTTAATCATGCAATTATTGACATATTACTATTCATATACTTATCATTTTTTTAACCCTTTATCATTGCACTTATTTATTTGTTTTGGTTCTTTTAGATTAGAAGCATTGTAATTTTCATGGAGGCTGTATACTAATTTTACCACCTGACCACATGGTAGAAGCACAAACAAAAATCTATTATCATCCAAGAAGAGTTATACAATAAGGACTGTGCTTTGAAAATGATCCCTGAGCTTTAGACAGGTGATGTGGGCACTTCAAAAAGAGTAGCTAGTGATCTGCAGGGATGCACAAGTGCACTCCCACCCACTTTGATCCACCCAAAGTTTAAAACTAACTTCCTTGCAGTGGTATCAGCATTTCTAGTCAGGCACAGCTGAGGGAGTGACTTGTCTTTATGGCTCATTATAAATATCTGATCCCTTCTAAACTCTTCATTCCGCAGATGTTAATGACCCTCTCTCCTTTTTAACGGCTGCAAGTTTCTTCCAATCAAGCTATCTTTTGTTCTGCAATTATATTGTCTGTTAGCTTCTCCTGGCAATGCAGCTCCTATTTCACAGC
The DNA here is from genome assembly GCF_001723915.1 of Gavialis gangeticus. Lineage (NCBI taxonomy): Eukaryota > Metazoa > Chordata > Crocodylia > Gavialidae > Gavialis > Gavialis gangeticus. The sequence goes on along the minus strand of NW_017728992.1, from coordinate 84,334,405 downwards.
CCTAAAGATTTGTTTTTAACTCATTCTAATGAAGTTATATTTGTTTTTGCTCTAATTTCAAACTGAATAATACAGTTTATCTGTATTGTTGCATTATATGTGGTGGTGATGGTGATGATGATGATGAACCTGACCATTTGCATCCTGCTTCTCAAAATTCCAGATCCATCCCGGGTGACCTATACTGATCTTCAGAGCTATGCAAGGATTATGTTAATGTAAAATAAAAATATAACAATTCAATTATAGTTGTTAACATGAAGCCTTCTTACAGTTATTATCCACAAATTTAAATCTGTGAAATTTGTAGCTTTAAAATTATTTTCTATTTACTGAAGCAAATCCTGTATTTGGCTAACATTCCCTTCCTCCTTATGTACTTTCTCTTTCAAAGAAACTATAGCTCTTCTGCCCCAGCTTTAAGAAATGAGAAATATGTGAAACAACTACAGCTTCATTCCATTTTTATGAGCTGGTCACAGATGTTAATTCGCAAACTCAGTACTTCTTCCTTCTACAAGAAGGATCCACACAGAAACAGCTGCTTCAGCGTCCCAAACTGTGTAATGCATAAATGCGAATAGAAACAATAGGACCATAGAGAACATGTACAACAATTGTGCACTATTTAAAATTCAATACCATTTGTATTGCATTATAATTTATAATCTACGCATTTTTGAAAATAGATTGCTTCAGAATGAATATAAATCATTAAACTATTCTTTAATAAATCTTTTTTCTATTATGCACAGTTTTTTTGGTTTAGCATTGCCCTTTTTAATGCAAACATATGAAGTGCTTGGAGTGTAGCATGCTATAGTATAATTATAATCATATCATTTACTATGGCACTGGCTCTTTGGATTAAGGACCATCTATTTGATTTTTATAAAGCGGGAGGAGGAGCACTCTGGGCTATGACCTGGCTGCTCCTAAGTGACAAAAATAGCAGTTTACAGGTGAGATGACACTTCCTTTGTAGGAAGAGACAAATGGAAGTCAAAGGGCATTTCCACCTCCATGTTCTTATTTCCTTTCCATTCTTCTGATCTCATGAAAATCCCTTTAACTCTGGGTTCCAGATTTGATCATGAAAACTGGAAAAAAGCAGATAAATTGTTTAAGAATCTTTCATGAATCTGTTTTTTTTTCTTTTTGTGTAAAGAATCACTCATTAGAAACATATGGGGAAAAAAACCCCTGTCTTTTGTATGAATTCTTTTTTAATTTCATCGTTCTCCGGATGTCATTTCACAATGTTTCTTAAAGACAAAAATATCCGATTGTAACTTATTCAATATTTAGGATGCACAAGGTGGGAAAATAATCACTTAAAAAAGAAATAAGAACATTCACAATTCATTAAATAATTATTGGTCTGAAATATCTCAGGTTCTCTTTGTGGATGTGACCATGTGGGTGCTTTTCCAGAAAATACACTGCATTTGTTATACATCAGGGTGAACACATTTTCTATACCTTCTGACTGCAAACCAAAACTCTGGATATGGTTATTAGCTGGGGGACACAAATTTCAGAAAGTGCATTCCCTAGAATCAATGCACATAGATCAAATAATAGTTTGTTATTAAATGACTTCTTAGAAAAAACAATAAGTAATACTTAACCCCAAATAGAATATAATGAAGCAGTTTTTTTTTTTAATACTTTTCTTTCTTCAGGGGCTGTATTTAAATTTTCTGGGAGCTGCAGTTTGGCCATCACTTGTATATATCATTGGCAAAAGTAGGCTTTTTAATGGCAGCTAGGACAGATGAGAGAATATATAATAAATAACAATAATAATAACTACACTATATGACATCATTTAACTCTGCCAGAAAAAAAATCATTTGAAACCATTGAAGGTCCCAGAATTGAGAATGTCATACATTAATTGTCTACAGCAGGGAAAAGTCAATATTCACAGCAGAATTTGTACAGCAGAATTAATACAGTTACAGTCAAACAAATGCTGACCTTACATATGTTCTTTTAATTTGTGAACATTCATGCAAAGAAACTTTTCCTCATACAGATCTGGAGAAACACAATACCTAAATTCATGTCTCAATGAGGATATTTATGAGCAAACCACAGTAATACTTAGTCACTTGAGTTTGTAGTTTACAATCGCTGCTGTGCAATTTACTGAGGGACATATTTTCAGAATATATATCAAAAGCCAGCAAATTCCAAAACCAAAAAAAAGAGCAAAAGGAAAATTTCTCTTTTCATAAATAACTCTACCTTGAACAACTTTCAACTGGTAGTTTGTTTGGGTGGCATCCAGAGAAAGAGATGAACTCCATCCTAGTCAAGAAAATGCATGTTACTCTTCCCCATTCATAAATCCAAACTGTATTTGTGTGTACACAACTGCAACTTCTGTTTGTTTATATTCCTTCGTCAATACAATAAACAACTTATTATTTATTTAACGTATTTCCTGATATTTTCATATAAATTATTCAACTATCTTTTATCTATTATTTGTTTGAGTCACAGTTGGCTGAATAATTTGGGAATATATTTGATGAATAATTTATTTGATGGGCTTCACAATTTTTTAATAAAATATTAAACATTTTTCATTATTCACCTAGCTGTTATGTATATATATTTTAACACTATTGCAATGTATTTTAATATAATATTTTGGCATTTGCCTTCCTATTAAATAATAACATCTAATTTCACACTTTCAGGCTTGGGCCTAATAGCCTAAAATTCAGTCGAGATAGAACAGGGCAAATGATGACTGGCTGGGGGACTCAACCAAAGATTATGAAGAGACACTGTTCTGTTCACATTCCTATACAACCCTCATTATTGTGATACATAAGCATGAGCATAGGCCTCTCAGTAGTGGGTGTTCTTCTGCTATTTGTAAATAGAGCTCACACTTCATGAATCTAGTTAAATCAGTATTTGCTGTTAAGTGATCAAGTAATGGCTATGGCTAGAATTGTTTTTTTTGTCCCTGAAAACCAGATGGATATCATTTTTTCTTTAAGACAGCAGTATCATTCCCATGTCTAGATTAGATAGTGTGTTTTACATAGAGTTGCATTTGAAATCCACTTATAATTTTAAACTGGTGTCAAGTCAGTTAGTTGTCTAGTAAGTGGCACATCTCAACTATGGCACATTACATCTGTTTTTCATGTTTTTGCGTTCTGCATGGAATTTAAAAAGGTGCCAGTGTTGTCCTATTGCTTGGGGAAATCCTATTATTTTCCTAACTGAATGGACACCATGTTATAATACCACAGTTATGATCAGTGACAGTAGGGAGCCCTCTGTCTGTGTGAGGGAGATGTCTAGAGTACTTACCTTGGGATTTCACGCTCTTGTTTTAGAAAAGTCAAGACTCATTGCCTTGCAGGGAATAATTCAAAGGCCTGTTTGTTTGCATGGATTTTTTAGAAGGGTGTGAGTACAGGAGGAGAGCTAAGTCAGAATAGGGGAGCTGTTTCCTGTCACCACATGTTATAAACTTTGAACATATTTCAATTTAGAAATCAAAATAGACACTGTATTTACTTGATTATAAAATGAGGTCCCCTCATTTAACATGGGGGAAAAAAATCACCTTGCCTTAGCATCACAGATGAGGGTGCATTGTGGGCAGGAGACTACTGTGGCTCAAGGCTCCAGTCCCTTCCTGGGATCTGGGCCATAGCTGCAGCTACTTTCTGTTCCTCCCTCTGTTACCAGATTTGCCCATCACTTTAGGGTGCACTCATTTATTAGGGGTATGTTTCTGGGGTATCTGTAATTCTATCAATGTGCTACTTGTGTTTCTGTATGGAGCTGTATCTCTCCCTTCTGCAAGTCCTCACCACCAATGGAGCTATCTTGCAGGACTTGGTTTCAGTGGGGCTGGGTTCCTCCAACCACCGAATCAGTCAAACACACATACACACAGATTAAAAGGGCATGCCTGAGCTGGGCCGGGTAATTCAGCATTGACAGGCTAGCACCCTTATATACCTTGAACTCAGTTCATCAGGGCAACAGTAAAATGCAGTCAGACACAAGCACATGGATTGACAGAGCACATCGGAGTCAGGCTAGGTTATTCAGCATTGACAGGCTGACACCCTCATATGCTTTGAACTCAGTTCATCCCTTATTTCAGCAGAACAATAATAAATGCAGTTAGACATGTACATACACGCTAACAAGGTAAGTCTGAACAGGCTGGGTCTGATCAGCACTTTCAGCTGATACCCTCAAAACTCAACACGTTCCAATCCCTTGTCATAATGGTCCTAGTGGTAACTCCCTTGATGAGCAGACCCCACTTTAGTTTTGGGCATTACAGGGATCTTTGGCTTAGGTAAGAGCATTGCTGCAGAGCAAATGGGGAGGTCAAGGGGAAGGAAGAGTAAGTGAGGTTCAGAGAGATAGTATAGCAACCAGCTTGACCATAAAGTTTATTTATTGCTAGGTATATGAACTTATGATGATACCAGTAGTAATAGCCACATAAGAGAGAGACATAAAACAGTTACAATATTACATAGTTTCAATTAGGTATTTGGGGAAGTCTAGCTCGAGTTTGATCGGCAAAAGTCAGGTTTAGAAAGCTGTGCCTGGAGTAAGAAAGTAAAAGTCAGGTTCCGGGAGTCAGAGAGAGAGAGAAAGAGTTGGGATCTCACCACAGCAAAGCATGAACCAGTCGAGGTTCCCAGGTGTTTGTTGGAGCTTGCAGACTGGCAGAGCCCCCAACATGATCAGTGAAGGTAGAAAAGGAGTGGAACTGGTGCAGCTTTTGGATTGAAACACCAGGACAGAAACTTGAGCTTGGGTAGGGTTTTTGTAGAGAACTAACAATGGCTCAGGGGAGAACACTAGGTTTGTTTATGGGTAAACGATGGCTCATACACTGGATAATAGGAACTGATCACTCCTGGCTATGGGTGGCATTACTCTGAGGGAGCTCACGATACAGACAAGCAGATTCAGTGTTTTGGGTACCAATAAAGGAGTCATTACTAGAATTGGTCTGATAAATGCTGAGCTGGGTGTTTGTAGATGTGGGTTGATTAGCATTTGGAGCAGGGATCCCCCATCATGCAGAACTCCCCTGCTTCTCTGGTCACAGAGTTCAGTGTGGTCCTTGCCTTGGAATTTCTGTTCTCCATTCTGAATGAAGGTGCTTTCCTGTCCCATCTCTGATATAAATGAGACCAGAGGAGTTGCTTCACTCCTATCACCCTTCTCTGGAGGGCTTTAGGTGTCTCCCACTGCATCTTCATTGTTTTTTGTAAGTCCTTCCTCTAATCAGTTCTTGTTCAGGCAGAGGGTGGGGAGGGGTGAGGCAGCTGTGCTAGGGTTCCCCAAGAACACAGAGATGGCAGGTAACACCTCTCTTTCACCTCTGCACCCCACCATCCCCTCTCTCTAGCCTCTTTCCCCTATTTCCTACACCTCACGGAACCTCTGCTCCCCCACCTGCCCCTTCTCTCTTCTCCCCCTTACCTTTGCCCTTTGCCAGCAGGCCCTGTGCATGCTGCAGCCTGGAGCACTGAGCACAGCTCTAGCCCAGCCCTGTGGCAGCAGTGTTCAGCCTGCATGGCTGCTATAAGGGATGGGCTGGGGTGGTGCTCAGTTCCCCAAGCTAGGACATGGACAGAGCCTGCTGGTGTGGAACAAGGGTAAGGAGGAGGGGTGGGAAGAGGCTGTGGGGGGTGGGGGGTACAGAGGTGGGGAAAGTGGATAGCAGAGGCTGGAGGGAGGGAGGACCAGAAGCTGGGGAAGGAGGTAGCAGAGGCTGGGGAAGAAGTGGGGAGCAGCGGCTGGGGGAGAGGATCCCAAGGATGTGAGGGGGCAGAAAAAAGCAGGGGGCAAACTGCTTGAACTTACCACATCACTGCCACCTGCAGTGGTGGGAGGAATATATTAAAGATGACCCTCCAGTAATTAGATTCTATAAATGGGACATTATAACACATTTATAAATTTTCCATGCATAGAATCTAATTATTGGGGGGGCATTTTAATTCAGGGTCATCTTAGATTTGAGTAAATGTGGCATATATTTAATAACACTGATAAATGCAGTACTGCATAAAGTCTGATCCAAAACTCACTGAAGTTAATGAAAACCTTTGGATTGCTCTGCATGTGATTTTTCTATACAAACTGAAGGACAGCCTTTGCTAACTCGTTTCTAATATAATAACTGAAAGTAAATATTGACCTTTTAATGGCAATCACTACATTTTATTTACTGAATGTATGATATGACGTACATTAGGCAATATGGGTATTGTATAAAAGTATAACGTAAGTATAACAGGTTAAGCTGCTATAGGCAGAGATAAGCAAGTAGTGTTTTACCAACAGCACATACAGACTAAAAAAGAATCTGATCATTTTCTAAGGTCAACACTGCTTTTATTTTGAAAATCAAAATACTAGAAAATCATATTGTGGTGTAAATATTTCCTATTGCTTTACCTTCCCCTTTCCCTATGCTCTCTGTATAGGCAGGTTAAAAGAAATGTTAAATAACATAATATATTGTGACTTATGAAGAATTCTTGCACATTTGGAACACTGCTGAGTAAAATAATGAACTATTATTTTACTTATTATAAAAATAGAAACTGTTTGGGGTAATTTTAATTTGGAACAGAACATGATATGTTGCAAGATATCTACATCTCCACAGTTTAAAGCACATGTGCCACAGAGAGGGGACAGGCAACTCAATGGCAGATAGTGCAGGGAGCAGAACAGCAGATTGGACAGGGGCACAGGTTAGGGAACAGAGAGCAGAGAAACTGATTTGGTAGGGGAAGCAGATGGGAGTGGCACTCAGAGAGGGCATGGGGCTAATTTGTGGCATTCCTGCCAAAAAAGCTGGTCCCTAAGAGTGCATCCAGATATGTGTGCACGTTTGGTTCCCTGGGGACAAGTTGCGGTGGCACACCTTGCACTGTCACTTCTTGTCCCCGGGGAATGCCCATGCCACTTGCACTTTGGTGCAAGTTGGCACAAGTGGCATAGGGGAGAATGGGGCCAGCACTGTGCTGGCTCCAGCAGCCTTACCTGGAGTCATGGGGGCCTCCCGGAGGTCCAGCCATGGTGATTCTTGGCTGGCAGCTGAGCACAGCTCAGCTCCTTGCTTTAGCAGTGCATGCTGCCTGAGGGTGCACTGCTTTGGGTCTTTTTCCTGGGTTTATTTATTTTTTTTTGGCTCCAGGATATCCAGGGGTCAAAAAAAAAAGGAGGGGAAAAAATGGAGCAGTGCACTCTCAGGTACCATGCCTTTGCAGTGCAGAGAACTCCAGACTGTGCAGTATGTGGCTCTGCAAATGTGTTTGCAGCATCATACACCACATGACCGTGCTCATCTAGACCCACCCCATGAGTTTAGTGCCTACTGGTAACTCAGAGATCAGGATAGGGAGGGATTGTGGATATGACATTCTTATCTTATGGTGCTGCAAGATATGTCACTTGTGTATACTGAGAATTTAGGAAGCTAGCTTTTATGCACAGTACTCAAACTTTGTAATAGCAAAACTTTTTCAAGGTAAATTTTACTCTTCACAGTAGGGTTAGAAGGAAAGTCCCCCATTCCCTGGTCTGTGCAGCTCCACATCTACCTTGTCTTTGTGGATTTATTACTCTCTATTTGTGCCTCAGATAGTCAGATATTCAAGGAAAATGTAAATATTCAGCAGAAGAATGTGCGCACAATATAGAAATGCTTTTATTTCTTCAAAGCCAAGTCTCTTCAAGAGTGACTCATTGTTAATACAGTGCTGAGAAAAGAAAAAACACATTGTCTAGTGCATGCACATGTATTTGTTCAAAAATGAAGGTTATCGTAATTTGAAATAAATCTTTCTGGGGATCATGACCTCAGGATATTTTTCAGTCAATAAAATAAGAATAAACAAGCTCCTACAATCCCTATTAAGGGCTCTTCAAAGAGTTTTATTCAGTTCTCCAAATGAAGTCAGCAAATAGATCTTTTTTAAAAGGAAAGAAAGTCTCTCTTTGTGGTGGGCATGATGTCTACATTTTTGCATTTAATAAAATTTGTTGTTTGCAGATAAAACACTTGGCCTTTCATGAAATAAATATGACAAACACAGACAAAATCAGCATTTCAAAAGAATATGAACAGTAAGTGTTATTTCTGGACAATATTTTATATTTCAGCCTTTAAAGTGTTAAGGCCAGATATACCAGTTCACTCTCTGCTTTACAAAGTAGCCATAAACTTGACTTTACCAGTAATTAAGTCAAGTTAATAGTTTATTTATACCACGGAGCAGTTTAAAGTAGTTGGAGAACTGGTTAAACTGATGTATTCCTTTGTTTTATTCAGCTAACAGGTTCGAAACTCATATTTTGTCAAGTTTGCTTTAGAAGACTTCATATCTAGGCAGGATATAATAGTGAAGGTTGTGTCATTTTGATAAAGCCACCATGATCACCACAGTGCTTCAGGTGTTTTTGGAAAAAAAAATGAGTGAATACAGTTTCCAGTAGATCACATCTAAAATGCTTGAAATGATTTGACCTCTGCAAAACACATGGTCACTGAACAAGTGATAGATGTGAAATGATTACATCATTCCAAAGAGTGAAGATCTATTTCATAATGTATCAGGGCTGACAAATTTTTAGGTTGTGTTTATTGTGCCCCAGGGGTGTCAATGGAGATCAGATAATCAATAGACTGGCTGGGTTTGAAATGTAATGACATGGGAATTGAATCTTGACTTCTGTTCCTGTCACATAGCTAAAGGGGTTTCATATAGGTGTGTGGGTGTTTGAGGAGGTGTTTTTCTCTGACAAGTCACACATAATGATAGATATTCATGGTCTCAACTGTTTTTCCTTCAGAATGTGGGACTGGCATAGTATGGATAGAAATTAGAAAGCTTCTTGCATTAATAAACACAATCCAAGGTCTACTGAGCTTATGCAGCATGTAATTATTTGTCTAGGAAGACACTTGATTTGAAGGTGACAAAATTTAGATGACTGAGTCCAAAACAAAATATCAAATGTAGTCCAAAACAAAGTATCAAATGTAATTGCCCAAAAGACTTTGAAAGTGACTTCTGATGAAACTCATATCACCCAAACATTTATTGGGTGATGAACTTTTTTTAAAGGTAGATACACTTGTATCTTGAGTTAACAGAAATAAAAGTGTATCTGACATTTTGAAGCAGAGGTGCTCATGATGAACTATATTTTAAATGGCATACTGTCTCAGGGGCTGCCTACCATATGTTACTGGCTGCGCAGAAAACACATTCTTCTCCTATTCCCAAATGCAAGACATACCTTTAGATGTTAAAGGTATACCATATTTACTCAAATCTAAGACAAGATTTTTTTATGATTCAAAGTGGGGGAGGGGAAGGCCCTCATCTCAGATATGAGTACAAGTGGGAACAGCAGCTTTGTCTCTGACTCTGGCCCTAAGTCCAGGGCTGAGGCCTGAATTGCCGCCTCTGCAATCACTGCTGCATGGCTGTGCAGGGGCTGGAGGCCACATGTACCCCAGACCAGAGAGGGTCCACAGCTCAAACCAGAGCTACGGCAGTGAATGGTGACAGCGAGGGACATAAGGAGTAGAGGGGGTTGAGGAGGGGAGCACAGGGGGCCGGCAACAAGGTGGGCCAACCAAGGGCAAGCTAGAACTGGGGACAGGCACTGGAGGACACAGGATTGAGGGGGTAGCAGGTACTGTGGGGGGGGAGGCAGGAGATGAGGCAAGCGGTGGTAAGAACAGGTGCTGAACGGTGCAGGCACTGCAGGAAGGAGCAGGTGCCAAAAAGTGAAGGCATGGAGGGGGGCAGGTGGGAGGGGGGCAAGTGACATAGGGCAAGATGTGGTATGGGAACAGGAACCATGTGGGGTAGGCAGCAGGATTTCCCTGCTGCCTGTACCCCAGCCTGCCCCTGCTGCTGCTTGCCATGCTGCAATGGTGTTAGGCAGTGGGATTTAAAATGACTCTCCAATAATTGGATTCTATACATGGAAAATTATAACAAATTTAGACATTTTTCATATCTAGAATCTAATTATTGGAGGTGTAGGGTCATTTTAATTTGAAATCATCCTGGATTCAGGTAAATACAGTCATTTGTATGGAAAAATAGGAAAATATTTAATGTATCAATCTAAAATATTAACCTGGCCTCACTTACACAAGTATCTAAGTACATCACAGTATTTTTATTCTCTCAACACTTGCACAAAGAAGAGAAGAATTGTTGTCCTAATTTTATAGAAAGGGAATAAGTGAACCACTAAGGGATTAAATGATTTGCCCAACATCATACAATATATGTGTGACAGCCAAGTTCCTACACTGCTATACTGGGCCAGAAATTAGCCTCTGGACCATCTTTCTTCTCTCATCCATGCTTAGCTATTTTTAAAGCTAATTAGCCATTGAAATTAAAAAGAAGAAATAATACCAAGTGTCCAGCTGGTGCTTCCAAGACAATAGTTTGAGAACCTGTTCCTAACCATATATTGTCTTGCTTTCCTTACACGTGGCTTTCATAAGCTATTTTTTCTGCCTGCTTGCCACACATTTGGTGCGTCTACATGTGCACTTTAATGCAAAGTATCCTATTTTACTGTGCGTTAGAACATCATGGAAAAAACCTGCTAATATGCTAATGCACAGTAAAACTAGGCTACTAAGAGTATCAGTAAAAAAGCATGTGCTTTCACCACTGTGTATTTGGGCAGCATAATCCACATTTAGTTAGTACCTCGCATTACAGGGTGCGTCTACACCGTCATTAATGCACTTTAGGTAATGTA
>NW_017728992.1:84311587-84318578 GCF_001723915.1 Gavialis gangeticus | reverse complement strand
GTACGTCTACATGTGCACTTTAATGCAAAGTATCCTATTTTACTGTGCGTTAGAACATCATGGAAAAAACCTGCTAATATGCTAATGCACAGTAAAACTAGGCTACTAAGAGTATCAGTAAAAAAGCATGTGCTTTCACCACTGTGTATTTGGGCAGCATAATCCACATTTAGTTAGTACCTCGCATTACAGGGTGCGTCTACACCGTCATTAATGCACTTTAGGTAATGTACATTAGCCTATTTTAATGTGCATTAGATAATGCACACTTTTTTTGTGATAATTTAATAAGCATTAAAATAAGATAATATGCATTAACGCGCATGTATAGATGCACCCAGAGGTACTAAATATAATGCACAGTAGCAAAAGCACATTCATGAATTTATAGATGCACCCTCTTAGCATCCAGTTTTCTTTAGTCAACTCTAGTTTTCGGGATTCTACAATATATGCCCTGCCGAGGTAAAAGCATGCTACACTGTAGCAAAGGGAAGTTATGAATATAACAAAGAAGTAAGCAACATCAAAATGAGATAAAGAGGCAAATAAAAGGGCATGGCATTTCACTCAGTTGTGTTGTTATGAAGCTAGATATAATTCACAGAAATTAGCTGGAGATTTACAGGCTTGGTAGTTTTTGCAGATAAAAAACACAGTCTGCAGGAGGGGGAAGGAAAGCAATTATTTTTGTGAGCATAAACTATAAACTATCACATTTGCTAATTTGGACACTAACTTCATTCTGAAGCTTAGCCAGCCTTTAATAATTTAACAAGTAGCCCTGATAATCTGCTACATTGTGCACAATCATTGTGCCATTTCTAATTAAAATTGACAAACCCCCTGGAACTTACCTTGGACAAATGTGGTGAGTTTAGAATAATTTGAACTAATTTAACTCTTTTGGAACACTTTTTCTTTTTTTTTTTCTATTATGTTTTCCCCCCTTTTTTTGAACAAGGAAGTGGCAATATCAGATGCTGTCAAGAAATTCATCATAGAACACTCTCCTGCATGATGAAATACAGGCAGTGATGCAGAAAACCTTCAGTAGAAGAGAAAACACAGAAAAAGCAACATCCTCTCTGAGGATATGTTAAAGATATTTAGTGTTTATTTTGGACAAGGAGTCAGTGTAGGAAGGAATTGTATCATGTGTGGTAAAACGCCCTGCTAGCTGACTGCCAGAGCTATTTCTCTGTCAAAATACCAAATTTCTTTGACAAAAAGCTGCTTCTGAAAAACGGTCAGGAGAATGTTCATAATGGACAGGGTTAGGCAACCTTCAAACCTGGGGTTAGGACAGTACTCATGCAATGCTTTAAAATAGTGGTCAGCAGCCTTATTGCAATGGAAAGCCAAAATGACCTCACTCTGACCAGAGGCAGGCTAAAGCCAGAATCAGCCCCAACTACCACTTTTCCCTGCCGCCCAGCTGCGGCATGGGTGAAGCTGACCACTGCCCAGCCATGGCAAGATGTGTGTAAAGCCCCTGCCACTGAAATCGTGGTCCAACAAACATTGCTGAAGCTCTCCTGAGTCCAAAGGTCAGATCCAGTGGATCCACAGAGCAAATCCAGCTTGCAGCCTGTGGTTTGCTGACTTGTATCCTAAAACAATTGAGTTAATATAAAGGCAGTGACCAGTGTAACATGTGACAACCTGAAATACAGGTCTACAGCTATGCATTAGCAACGGAGAACAGCCGTCCATTCTGAATCTGGTTCCAGTCCACTTAAACTTAGCTGTGTAACTCAATAAATTAATTTTAGAATATCTTCTTTACTTCTGAGGAAAGTGACAATTCAAGTAACAGAATCCATATAGTGATCAGATAATGTTAAAAATACACTCCCTGTCAATAATTTGCTAATCATAACGTTGCAAATGGACTGAACAACATCAGTCCAGGAACTGAATAAAACGGAGCTAAATTCCGTATCTTATATGTGAAGAAGTAAACTGCCATAGTTTTGTGTAGAATGTGGATACACAAGTTATAGAAGAAAACACTTTTTTTTTAAACTCTGGTAATATGTAATTCTGAAAAGGTTTTACTTACTCCTTAAAGATTATGCTTAAGTGGGCTATTTGAACTTTCTGAATTGGGAAACTGGTGAGGATATTCTGAACATGGACCACCCATTGTAGTTTCTTGAGTTCCCCAGAATGCCACTGTGAGGAGAAAAGAAAATAATTTTCCATTAACTTGAGGGCCTGGTGAGCAAACAAGAGCTCTGAAGGCAAAGAAAGCTACATGATGTTAAACTGGACAGTTTCAAGCAAGTCAGTACCATTTTCTATTTTATTTAAGATAGGGATTCAAATAATGAAAGATCAGCTAATACTATTGGAATCCTTAGGATTATCTATTGTTAATGTGCAGCTTTATGTAGTAATTCCTATATACTAAGAAGTTATTCGGGAAAACAGTTTATATGAAATGGATCACATGCGCTTAAAAATATAAAATGGAAACCAACCACTTTTGGGCAAAAACCAAAATCATACTGGAGAAAATGATTCTGAAAAGTGTGTTAAGAACATATGCACTGCACATTAGTTCAGTGGTTCAACCTGATATGGAAATCAGGAATAAAGAAGGAATTTTTAACTCAGTAACATATTTAAATAACATTTTAGTAAATTATAAATATTTATGAACTGATTCTCATGTTACTCCACGGTGTTCCCTTACACTATAAAATACAAGGTATTTCGTTTAGAAATCAGAACAGAGGAATAAAGAACCATCTGCTAGGATCAAGTCTCTCACCATTTATACCAAAGATGGCCCTGTCAAAATTAGTGGGGTTAGTACTTGTGCTGATAGACTACTGAGACGGTGTCTGACTGTGACATTGCACTTACTCTTCTCTTAGGAAAGTGCCCTATTTATGAGGAACTGTTACATACTATATGATTATACAGTACCTAACACATAGAGGCCTTGGTCTTGGATGAGGCCTCTAAGTGCTGCTACAAGATACGTTTTAGTAATAATAAGTCATTGCTCTTTTGCATATGAGGATCTCTTCCAAATAGAATCTTAGAATCTTATATACTGTAAGAAAATAGTAGACTTGATTGAATTTTGTGTAATCATTTTCAAATCTCTGAATGATAATGCTCAATTAAAAAAAAAAGAATACAGAATAGCCAAGAGTTCCTATTTGTTTGTAAAATGTAGTTACCACTTTTCAAAACTTGTCCCTTATAGGTGCAGCTAGAAAGCAAGAAGTAAAGTCTATTTCTTCTAGGTCTTAATGACAGAGAAGGGCCATAGCTCTGGGACAGGGAGAATATGATGAGGCTTACATAGAAAGGGAGAACCAAAGCTGCCTTTTTTGCCCTTCCCTACCAGTAAGTACAGGAATTACTGAAGGGGGGGGGGGGCAGATTGGGGTGGAGGTGAGAAGGGCAACAACTTTTACTTGTTAGTTTTTATGCGGAACTAATTTCTATAAACTGCATAGGAGACAACGCAAAAGGTAAAAGGAAAGAATAAGAGCCAGTCATTCAGAGTTCTGAGGGAAATAGAATAAAATTAAGACTCTTGTTTTATGCCTGTTATTCCTTAAGATGATGTAGGACAGTTTCAATAATCAGAGCTTCCTTGTACACTTTTACGTTGCTCTTGTGCTTTGATGAGGAGCATGGACAGCTCTTTCCTGATTGTCCTCTCCCTCCCCACTTCCTTTTCTCTCTCTCATTCAAGTGTTTGGATTCAAGTATAGAATATTTTGGCTTCATGTATCTTCTTAAGTGATGAAGCATCTGCCGGTGGTGCTGAAGCTGCTGGCACTCTCTGTGTTTGCCCCACAGCACATTACAGATGGCAGTGTCATTGATGATAATGATAGCTTAATACACTGATGTTAGCAACAGGGGAGAGCTGCTGCCTTTGTTCAGTTTTCAGTAGCATATTCAGCCAGTAGATCAGGTGAGGACAAGTAACTGTAAAGACAAGTAAAGCTGTCAGTTTAGGTAGTGGCCGCTGGGTGGGGCAAAAATGCCCTCCCCCCTACCCCCACTGCCTTTTTTAAGAGGATGCTGCCAAATTCTAGAAAACAGTAAGGCAGAAAATTTTTCAAGTATGACTGTGTAAGACTAGAAGAAGGTGGTTTTCAAATTCTAGCAAATATCAGAATCCCTGGACAACTGTGAAAGATGAGTTTGTAAAAAAGCATCATTACTTCCACAACAATTTATATCAGGTCACACAGAGCATATGGTACTGCTTTGAAAGATCTTGTGTCACTAATCAACATGTAGTCTGCAATAAGTTATACTACATAGTCCACAGAGAAATGCTACTGAATCATTTTTTTAAAATAAGCATTTAAAACTACACGGTAAAATGATGGAGTGTTTTGTCTGTAACTCTAGCCATTTGTTGTAAAAAGCGCATACACATTTTTGCTTGTTTATCTTTTTTGCCTTGTGGAAGATATTCTAAAAATAAAGCTTGGATGATAACAGTAAGACTTTATCCAAGATTTTATCCTTCCAGCTATTTTTTATTCATTCCTTTTATCCCTCTTTATTGCCTAGGATGTCATAAGGAAGATTCAAGCGAACACAATATTCACATAGTACATATGTTGTCCAGTATCCTATGCTCTTATAACAGTGGCAAATTACAATGCCTAAGTTTATTTCCCATTCCAATTCAGCAGTACTACCCAGAAAAAACAAAAACAAAACAACCCATAGGGATGATATTAGCTTCCTGCAAATCCCTCTTCCACTTCCCTACCCTACTCCTCACAACCCTTCCATCTGGAACTAAAGTAGAGCTGCTCTGAATGAGGATCCTTGAAAATATTTTTTCCTCTAGCAGTGCCTCTCTCATGGATTTTATGGTGGGAAGGCATGTTCTGGCTAGAATTCAGCAAGTACTTAGGGAGGCAGGCATAGAAAAATGAAGAGGTGGAATTAGTAACTTGCCATTTGTTTTGTGGACTTTATCATGATTGTAGAGTACCAAAGGGCTATGAGAAATGCCCCCCCCACAGAATAATCTTTATAATTGTGACAAATTGCACAAGCAAGTACTGATATGCAATGAACAACTCTGATGGGTCTGCAATTGTCCCAGTACTAAATCAAAACTACTATATTGCCATTCCCCTTCTGTCTGGGAAGAAAAATGCTCCACTTAAGAATATATTTTAAACAATATATGTTTTGTATTTCCTCTATAATTCTAAGTGATTTCTTTCTTTTTCCTCTCCCTGGTCCCTTATGGCTACCAGGGCTGTGAGAAGCTTCAGTCCCAGATTTGATTCAGTAGAGATTCGGCCTAATTTGGTGACTGAATCTCTGAATCTGAATAGAATCAGAAGACTCTTTAATCTCTCTGCATCAAATTGGAACCCTCTGAATCAATTCGGAGAGATTCGGCAATTCGGACGTAGATGGCTTTAAATGTTTTTTCTACGTACTTCTAGGTAGCAGGCAGCTCATGAATACTGTGGTGCTGGAGTGCATGGAGTGTCCCACAGAAGCATGGGGGGCTCCCCAGCATGCTCAGCAGCAGACCCGGAAGTAGACCAGAAGCTCTTCTGGTCTACTTCTGGATCTGCCAGGGAGAATGTGGGGGGCCCCCTGCACCTCCCTGGCTCAGTGACTGGTGTCTCCTGGGTCTGGGGAAGCAGCTGGGGTCCCCCCATGGCTGATTGCCAAGCCAAGCGGGTGTGGAGGGGGGGCCCAGTGCACTCCCTGGTGGACCTGGAAGTACTTCTGGTCCACTTCTGGGTTTGCTGCTGACCATGTGTAAGCCCCCCACCATGCTTCTGTGGGATGCTCCATCCACCCCACCATCGCAGCATTCACAACCATGCTGGTACCTCAAGGTATGCAGAAAAAAACATTTAAAGCTGTGTCTAAGTCCAAATCACTGATTCTCTGAATCAGCATCAAATCTTCAGATTCAGCCAAAATCAAATCAGGGACAACGATCCGAATCAACGAATTAAATCACTGTCCCTGAACTGGGCCACATCCAAATCAAATAGGGCCCTCTTTGCACACCCCTAATGGCTACCTCCATTTATAATTATGATGAAAACTTCTCTGATGGGAATTCTCCTGCTTTTTATTTACGATCTGGATATATATTATTATTAATGTCATAAGGTGTGTGGACAGGATATTCAGCTCTCTATAATATAGTCTCACTAGCATACAGGGGTTGGTGTGGTGTGATGTGGGTGTTCAGGTGCACAGTTAACATCCTAAGAAGTCACAAGTTTGATGCCGTAGCAGAAGAACCTGTAGTGTGGCTGGTCTGATTTCAATGCAACTTGCAAATTCTACTAAATACCTTGTCATAAGGATACAAAAAAAGGAAGGAAGGAGAATACACTTTCTGATAGCTGAATGGCGTACATTATACAGAATGGTTTAGCTTACAGGTAAAATACAAGCAAAATGAGTAGTCAAAATCTGGCCCCTACAGTATCCCCACAATGGGAAGAAGGAAACCTGCTTTAATCCTTGAGTCATTTGTCTATCAGCAGCTGGGTTGGCTTATAAAATAAGGAAGCTTTAAACTAGTCAGGTAAGGGGGAGAAAAAGCATTTATACCTTCCTCTAATACCAGGGAAAAATAAAAAAGCCCCTTCCTTAAAAAACAAAACAAAACAAAAAGCCCACTTTTCTGTCCCAGATGACAAGGGCTGAAAGGACAGTCTTTACTCTTCAATGGAGAAGTTCATTAATACTGCTTCAATTATGGTTGATTATGATGATTACAATTAACATTAAGATCTATTATGTTTTATTGATCTTAAGTATATGCTGATTATAAATGGGACAGGATGTATTTACTTGCTTTGCTCTTCTCCAACAGTTGTGAAATCGGAGTTTTATCCTGGATTGAGGATAAAACCTGTACCTCTTATAATTGTAATAGTATCCAGATGTTTCTCTCTACCATGAATGCAGGTGATGAAAGCAGTAAACTGGTAGTGCACACACATGC
>NW_017728992.1:84304579-84306587 GCF_001723915.1 Gavialis gangeticus | reverse complement strand
AAATACCCCACAGGTCAAAAAATAAAATGTAGTAAGAGACTGTCCCCAGTAAGTTGAACTGCTAGCCAGTTCCACATTACAGACTCCTCTCCCTTGCAGTTGATTAGTCTAGGCAAGTGTCTGTTGGTCTTAGTTGAATTCTTACTGACCAGGTAGCCACACCAGAACAAAAAACAACCCCAAAATACTACTGTATATGTTGCTAATTGGCTACTTGCTAGAGCTTGTTAGCAGGTTTAGAGAAGTCAAAGGTGCAAAAACCAAACTTCCCCTTTAGAAATGACTTAACCTGAACTGACCTGAGATCCATTGTTTCTGTTTTTTATATTGTTCCTGTCCTGTTGTTTAGATATATTCTTTTTTTTTTCATTTTGATAATCTGTATTCTGTTAACCTGAAAAATGGAAAAATAAACCTAAACACAAGTAAAGCTAGTTAGAACCTTGTGTTTTATACCTATTAACTTCACAGCAGAATTTCGAAGTAGCCATTTAAAAATGGTGAACCACAAAAAATATTAGGCATTATACTTGTATTATAGGAGATCCCAGAGACACCATTGTGTTAGTGTCTGTCTATGTCTATCTCTACTGTAAGAATTTATAACATAAATGGACAAAATAGGAAAGGCTGGTACCATTTTACAGCCTGGGGCGGGGGGAACAGTCAGGTGGATGAAGCAGTTGGCCAGGACATCCTGGATGTCCAGGCACACATCCCATATGACCTTTCCAACTGTGGCCCTGCCCATGCTGAATTGGTTGGCAAGGTAGCACTAACTAATGGGGGTGGCCACTTTCATGATGGCTATGGCCACCCGCTTCTCTAGAGTAAGGGATAGCCACATGCTTGACATACTGGCACACAATGTGGGAGGCCAGCTGGGAGATGACATCCATGAAGGTGGCCCAATGCATGCAGAAGATTTAGAGCTATCATTCATCACTCCATGGTTCCAGGACTATCCACTCCAATCAATTGGTGCTGGTAGCTCAGACCCAGAACCAGCACTCAATGGTCTGGAGGTGGTGCCAGAGCACCCTGCTATCCACAGCATCCTAGATGGTCTTGTCCTTGTCAGCTGCATGGAAGTTGGTGGCTCATTCTTTAATGCTTGGCGAGCACAAGGTGTGGTGGATGGGCATGTGTGAGAAGGCTGACTGGTGGCTTGTAAGTATGAAGGTGTATGCCACTACAAGCTGCTGCCACATTAGGTCCAGGTGGGCATGCATGATATCCCATGGCCTCTGGCTCAAGTCAAGCATAGAGACCACCAGTACCTGCCGCAGCTCCTATGTCTCGTTGCTTGGGTGTGTGTGGTGATATGCCATGGTGGGGTGTGGGCAGGCTGGGACACAGAGACACATGCAGGTCACAGTGTTTGGGAGGGGGTGGGGTGGGGGGGGTCCATGGTGATACAGCAGAAGGCTGGTTGCATGGCCAGTCAGGGGAGGTTTGCCTGTTTGGCTCCACTCTAGACTTTTCAGTGACCCTGAAACCCACAGGGCTTGCTAGCAGGCTGGTGAGAATGCCCCCTACCTGCTGGCCTCAGGCTCAGGTGTCTGAGCCTTCCCAACCAAATACTGAATGTCTGTTTAGGTTGCTACTGCTCTAACTTTGAGCGCTTTGAGTAAAGCACAATAGTTAAATGCTTCTACCTCAGGCTTTTTAAACATCTGTACTTAACCATTATGTCTTTTATGTTTTTGAGAGAGAGAATAAATATTGATTTAGAAATCTGTTTACACAAAAATCTGGTAGTGTTGATAAATTCTTAGTCATTCACATAATGTGTGTTTAAACATCTGACCAACAAAAATATCTCATTTCATTCACTCTCCCAAGTCTGCTGATTGATTTTTTGAGTTCTCACAAGCAAAAGCTCTGGCAGAGTATGGCCTGAGTGTCCCCATTTTGCACACTGAATGAAAACACTGCATTGGATGCATTCCTGAGCTTGTGAGTCCAATTTGGTGGGTGGGGTCAGGGCAGAAAAGGGAAGGGAAGG
>NW_017728992.1:84296224-84299579 GCF_001723915.1 Gavialis gangeticus | reverse complement strand
AGGGGGTGGGGTGGGGGGGGTCCATGGTGATACAGCAGAAGGCTGGTTGCATGGCCAGTCAGGGGAGGTTTGCCTGTTTGGCTCCACTCTAGACTTTTCAGTGACCCTGAAACCCACAGGGCTTGCTAGCAGGCTGGTGAGAATGCCCCCTACCTGCTGGCCTCAGGCTCAGGTGTCTGAGCCTTCCCAACCAAATACTGAATGTCTGTTTAGGTTGCTACTGCTCTAACTTTGAGCGCTTTGAGTAAAGCACAATAGTTAAATGCTTCTACCTCAGGCTTTTTAAACATCTGTACTTAACCATTATGTCTTTTATGTTTTTGAGAGAGAGAATAAATATTGATTTAGAAATCTGTTTACACAAAAATCTGGTAGTGTTGATAAATTCTTAGTCATTCACATAATGTGTGTTTAAACATCTGACCAACAAAAATATCTCATTTCATTCACTCTCCCAAGTCTGCTGATTGATTTTTTGAGTTCTCACAAGCAAAAGCTCTGGCAGAGTATGGCCTGAGTGTCCCCATTTTGCACACTGAATGAAAACACTGCATTGGATGCATTCCTGAGCTTGTGAGTCCAATTTGGTGGGTGGGGTCAGGGCAGAAAAGGGAAGGGAAGGGAAGGGAAGGGAAGGGAAGGGCAGGGCAGGGCTGGAGGGAAGCTAATTATAAAGTGTGCAACATTACAGTCTCTCAAAGCAACAAGTTCTCACCCTGAGTAGAGAAACAAATAGTAGTCAGGAATTCAGTGATCTAGAAAGGTTTAAGGTGTACCTTTATGCCTTTAGCCTTTAGGTAGGAAAAAAAATTCACCTACCTCTTCATTTTAAGATTTTATGACCAAATACTCACTTTTGTACATCAACATAGTTTTATTGATTTTGGAAGGGGTTGTATCAATTTATGGCAGATGAAAATTATTCCAGTTTTATAAGCCACTGACTTCTTTGATATGAATAAGTCATTTAAGTTTTCTATGCCTCAGTTTTCTTATCTGTAAAATTATGGTAATACATGTGTTCTATTTCAAAGTAGTGTTGTGAAACATAATAAAAATTAGGAAGCATTTTCCCCATCCTCAGGTAGAAAGTGCCATATATTTTACTGTATTCTGAGAGCTAAAGATGAATCTGAAGCCCAGAGGAAGCTTAGGAAGATCAATTCCTAGAGGTCGGAACAATTTACATTGTCTGAGCTAAAGTGAGCTGATAAAAACCCATTTTACTGAAGAATTTTAAGTATATTTGGTTGAAAGGTAGTACTTCCACTGACGTATGGAGTGAAAAAAATGTCCATGTTCACAATAAATGTTAAACATTTCACAAGCTTTAGTATTTGGTGCCTCACTAAGTGAATGGTCTAAAACAATGACACAAAACTTCTTAATTATTGTTATTTACATATTGGGATACTTTACAGAAAGTCAGCTACTAAAACAGTATCTCTGCTAGTTGTCCCTAGGAAACGCCTGTGCCATGAGCCCTCTGGCGTGTAACAAGTTACCCTGGGTCAGGTAGGGGAGGCTGGGGTTAGCACTGGAGTGGGCCCCAGCAGCTTTACCTGGGGTTCTGGGGGCCTCCCAGGATTGTAGCAGTGGTGATCCTGTTGCTTGGAGCCTGGCCAGCAGCTGGAGCATGGCTCTGGCCAGCCTGGCCCCAGCTTAGACTGGCGCATGTTGTCTCTGTGTGTGACACTCTGCTTTTTTTTTCCGTGCATTTTTTTAATGTGTCTGCTTCACCACACACCACATAGTAGGGGTGTGCAAAACAGGCAGTATTCAATTCCGATTCAGCCCGATCAGGAGGACAGTAATTCAATTCACTAATATGGATCATTGTCCTGATTTTGATTTGGCTGAGTCTGAATCTGAAGATTCGATTCTGATGTGGAGAATCAGCGATTCAGCCACAGACACAGCTTTATATGTTTTTTTCTATATACCTCAAGGTACCAAGTGCAGCTCATGAATGCTGAAATTGTGGGGCAGATGAAGTGTCCCACAGGAGTGCAGGGAGGCTACCCATGTGCTTAGCGGTGGACCCAGAAGTGGACAGGAAGTAATTCCATTCCACTTCTGGGTTCACCCACAAATGCATGGGGAACCTCCCCGCTGCACCTCCCCCACTTGGCAGTCAGCTGGGTGTCCCCCCAGACCCAGGAGGCACCAGTCACCGAGCCTGGGGAGGGCAGGGGGCCCTCGTACACTCTGCAGCAGACCCGGAAGTACTTCTGGTCTACTTCCAATCCAGTGTTGAGCGTGCCTAGGACCCCCCCACCCAGCACTCCCATGGGATGTTTCATCCACCCCACAATCTCAGCATTCATGAGCCATGCTTGGTACCTTGAGGTATGTAGAAAAAACATATAAAGTTGTGTCTATGGCTGAATTGTTGAATCTTTCTGAATTGGTTCTGATTCGATTTGGAGAGATTAATGGATCTCCTGGTTCAATTTGGATTTGAAGATTTGGCCACCAAATCAGGCTGAATCTCCTTTAAATTGAATCAGTGACCGAAGCTTCGCATAGCCCTATCGGCTAGCTGTGTTTGTCTAGACATGGCCTGTCTTCTATACTGAAGGACTTAATGTCACACTACTAACTATATTCTAAAAATTTCTCCCAAAGAGTTTGCTTCTAATGCTAAGGCTATTTGAAGAACCAGCACACACATACACACAAAAATCTCTGCCCAAGATACTATTTCTTAGGAAATTCTGCTTTCTAATAACTGATAAATTTCTATAAACATATCAAGGTGTCTAAGCAATAAATGCACACATTTTAAGATCAATTTCAGACTACTTCATACACACTGAAATGGAGCAAGGGCATGTAGTACTGTTATTTGTGGACCTATGGCTTAAGATCTATCCATAAGGTTCTGATATGACATATATTACACAAAAATGTCATTGTGAATTTGTCAGAAGAATGCACAGGGGGGAGGTGGGAGCAGAATTGCAGAGCCAAAAGTTAAGTCTGAGGACAAAAAGCAGTTTTAAAAGAAGCTGAAAAGAAAATTTTTGGTAAAACAATAGCTTGTACTGTCCTCTGCATGGAATACATACAAGAAATATGCGGAGCTGCTAGGAGAAGATACTGGCTGATTCTAGGTCTCAAGCAAACAAAGATACGGAGAAGAACAAATTTTCTCTGTATCACTCGGTAGTCTTCTCTTCTATCCTGCCAGTGTGTGGACAAGGCAGTCGGCATGAAACGTGCATTGTGGACACCAACTGGCAGCTACTGGAATGGTGCTTCATTGAGGGCTTTGGCTTCCTCAGCCATGACCGGCGCATCACGACGAGAGATGTGCTGGGATGGGATGGGCTCCACCTTTCCCCTAAAGGTA
>NW_017728992.1:84288006-84296213 GCF_001723915.1 Gavialis gangeticus | reverse complement strand
TAGATATCAGGAGGCTCTACTTCACGGTCAGGGCAGCTAGGGTCTGGAACCAAGTTCCAAGGGAAGTGATGCAGGCTCCTACCCTGGGGATTTTTAAAAAGAGGTTAGATGAACACCTTGCTGGGGTCGTTTCCTGCCATGGCAGGGGGTCGGACTAGATGATCTTCTCAGGTCCCTTCCGACCCTAGAAACTATGAAACTATGAAACTATTCTCAGCCCATTATGCCACAGACAAGTGGTCTCATAGACCAGTGAAAGAAATTCTATCAGACATCAAATCTTTCTGTTACTGCAATGTCTTCTATGGGAGCTTTGCCCAGAAATGCACTTTACAATCTAGATGAATTTTTGTCTGTACTGAGGATAACTACTCTGAGCAAAGACTAAGAGTATTTCAGACAATGAAGAACTAGTAATGTAAAAAAGTTACTAGTCAGTACTGAAATTTCAATATTAAAAGCTGATAAAATGTCTTTTACTATTAAAAACATGAAACAGACCGCTTACTGTATTTAGAAAGTCTTTCCAATATACATGTAAATGCCACTCCATTATAATCTAGTTTAGATTCAATGATTTCAGACTAAAGAATTTGCTCTGTTATCTGTGTGGTACATAATAGTTTAACTCTTTAATTTAATCCTAAGTAGTTTCTTTATTGACTTAACTTTTAAAGTCCTACTAGAACAAGCTCAATTAAAAAAAAAGCAGGGAATTATCTAATTTAGCATTTATGAACCTAAGTAAGTTTCAGAAATGTTGATTGGTATCTGATGAACCAAATGAAAATGGACAGGTCATATTTTTAATCTCTTTTTCAAGTTAATTTCTTATTCTGTAGAGCTTGGTCACAAATGAACATCCTATATATATATATATATATATATATATATATATATATATATATATATATATATATATATATATATATATATATATATATATATATATATATATATATATATATATATATATATATATATGTATATATATATATATAGTCCAAAGAAGTTAAAATATTTTATTGAAAAAAATAAAGTACTTTTTCTATTCTTGTGCTCCTTCAGGATTCTGTCATTCTTCTCAAAATTACTGTCAAATTGCTTCATTTGAGTTTGCCTAATATTGCTAGGACTATTATATAGGAACAATGAAACAGACCAAAGAATAAAAGGTTTTTCTAGTTCATTATATATCTTGAATTATGGTCAATGTATTAAATTTCAGGGGTTGCCACTGCCCCAAACTAATGCATTTCAGTGTGCTTGGGGGAAATGTATTCCTAATCTCAACTGATTATCTGTTTATGTCCTGAAGTATTAGAATTTTTATACCTATTGTAATTTAAGTGTATTTATACCTATGTAGCCTCACAGTCTCTTGTCATTTTTCTCTTTTTCATATCTTATTATATTTTGCCTCAGTAAGCATAGAGTTGCACACACCATTTACATATTATATGAAAACATTACCGCTTAAATTTATATTTTATTCCTTTTTATTGAGGGTCTCCTTGTTACAAACCTATCCACAGGGTGCCTCCAGAGCCCTGAGTGTCTTTTTGATGTCCCAAGGCTCTTTGATGTTTCTTCCAAGGAACAGACCAGGGTTTGCCATGGGATAACTCTTTAACTCTGAAAGCCTCCATTCCACTGCCTTTATTCTGAATCTCACAGATGCAGCTGGCCAAGGCTAGATGGCCTCCCATTTGGGTTGCGGAAAAAAGTTTAGGTCCCCCTTTCTGTGGAATGTGGACTGTCACTCTCATAGTGATCACTCTCTGCCACCAGCAATCAGTAAGAAGATGAAAAAACAAAAGGATGTACTATATAAGAGAAAACAATTGTACAAGAAAAAAAAAAACCCTAACAGTAAGAGGGGATCCTAACCCTATTACTCAGCTGAGGAGGGAAGAGAGAGAGAGAGGGACAGATGCAGGAGCTGGGAATGTAGAAGAAGAGGTCCTGCAGCAGAGAGTCAGGACCCTTTCCTTGTAAGAAGAACACAGCCACTAGCACAAGGGCTATCAGTTAATTAAAATATGAGACTGTCAGTGAGAGGGGAAGGCAGGTGATTGGCCTGTTGGGAGTGAGCTTGGATGCTTGAAAAAAACAGGAATGGAAGCCAGGAAGGAGAAAGGGGAAGAAATGAGAGGCCCACCCAGATGGGGAGAAGAGACTCTTTGGCTCCCAGTGGGCAGAATGCCAGGAACTTCAGTGGCTCAGATGCTGAGAGCGTAGGAGGAGACCCTGGCAGCAGCGGCAGTGCCCAGCCTGTGCCACTGTGATGCTATGTGTAAGCAGAGTGCCTTTAAAGGGGTAACATTCTTTTTTGTTTGTTTGTTTTCCTCTTTTTGTGAGCATTGACCTTGAAGTGTTGAATCCCAGGAAAGGGAGAAGTTTATGTAAGGTGGAAGCCTGCATTTTTGTTGGACTTCACCAGTGTGGCCATAGGGGGAGTGCAGAGGCCAGGGAGAGGCACCAGTGAGGCATGAGAAGGGGTAGTGCTCTGCCTGAGGCAGGGCAGAGGACAGAAAAAAAAGCCAGAGACTGGTAGGGCTCGAGCTTCTAAGCTGGGTCTGAGCAGAGTGGGCCCTAGGCAGAAAGAGCTCAACTAGAAAAAGGGGGCAGAAGCCACCAAGTGGCCAAAACCCCAACAACAGTTAAAGCCTGTGATGTGAAATATTGAACAATACTGACATTTGACAACACCACTGAGACATAAGCACAACTGTGGGGGGAAAGGAAGTTATGATTAATGCCCTTACGGCTTAAAGTAGCTTGTTCTGTTGTTGTGTAGGGAGGTAGTCCTGGCAGGGATGATTCCTCCTGTGGAGGGCAGTGTGTAAGTCTGGGAGACTGCATACAGCAGTGGCAATGGGCACCTGGAAGTGACCATCCCTTGTCCTGTTGGCAACTTCTGAAATCTTTAAGAACTCTACATTAAGATCAAGTCATGGCAGGTGGGATTGAAGGTAGAGAAGAAACTGGGAAAGCCTATAGGTAGGCTGGTCCTATTGCTAGTGGACCTTGCACATGCTGATTGGACAGTATGGACCTGTTACATTAACCATAAGTTTGAAGACATAAAAAAAACCCCAAGCAAAAATGTTTACCTTCTTTCCTGGCTCCTATTTAGCACCTTGAGAATTCTATCAGTGTTTTTATAAATCAGCCTTCCCACTGATTCTACCAGCCTTGCCTGCTAGAGCCTTACACCCTTCTCCAGTCTGGGAAAAACCCAAAAGATTTTAGCTACCTTACAAACCACCCTCATAATACCTCCAAGTCATTTCCTGATCTGCATTGTCCAAATTCCTCATGAGTCTCCAGAATCCTCCAAAACATTTTTTCTTTAGGGTACTAGGTATTCTCCTGGCTGATAAGCCATTTCTCTCAGACAGCTTCACTATTGCACCTTGAGAGTGCAATTGTTTTGTTTTTTTTTTCCATTACAAGCAGATAATAACTTGGGTGCCTATCCCATCAGTGCCCCTTCTGTCTGTGATTGCGAGTAATGATTATCCTTGCCCTAGTATCACATTAGCAAGAGAGACTTAGCAGTTACATCTACTCTTTCCTTAAATATACACCCCTAATTTCCTCTGACTAAACCATAAAGGTAAGTCCAAAATTATAAAAGATTTATATGAACTGTATAACCAAGTCTGTGCAATAATAAAAGTAACATAAATGGATACAGCATAACATGGCCTTTCCAATGAGACCAGACATGCCATATCAGTATAATAAACACAAGAAAACATGAATGGCTTCCCATGAAACTTCAAATCATAATGGGGTTTGTGACATTGCTCATTTTGTATTACAGACAAAATTCACCAAGTATGTTGAATTGATCTTCTCCCTAGAATTCAGTATTTAATATATGAGTGGTCTTTTAAAGCTGTAGACATCACTTGATATCTAGATCTATTCCCTATAGCCCCTATGGAAATCGCAGAATCACCAGATGGCACTGTTATACTAGATATTTTCTAGCATGGAGCATTGTTTAGTGCTTTGAAGAGATGCTATTTTGTCAGCATATGGTTTCTTTTGTGGGGAGGTGTTAAGAGAAGCAGCACGATTTGATCTCTGCCATAATTACAGTCAGTTCTCGGTACATAATTGATCCAGGTTGGCAACTAGATACTGCTAAAATATCTGAACGATATATTTACTATGTGATGTTTATGACCATCTCTGTACAAGGACTGATTATATAATATACATTGAACAAGCTACTTTACTTTCTCCTTAAAGCAGGACTCAGCCTCCAAGACCCAAAGAAATCTTCTACCAGATTTTTTACAAAATAAAATAATTACTCTTTCAAATTCTTCCAGACATACAAGATTTCACAATTCAACTATTTTTATAGCCCTTTTTAGACCTTTTCAATGTTTACTCATTTTTTTAGGTAAGTTGCCCAAACCTGAATTCAAATCAAAAGTCAAGTTAATACATACTGTAATGTTAAGTTTATAAAAAGAAGACTGGTACAGAGACCATACAGACCTCTTTGTTACTGCAGCATGTGTACTTCCAGAGTTTGCTCATTTTGAGTTTGGTCAGGTATCCCAAAACTAATTCATAGTCTGCAGTATCGATGTACTCTTTCATGCTGTGGGGCCTATCCTCGAACAAAAAGTCAACTGACTTAATGCAAAAGTCATCTTTGAAAATGGAATTTAGCCCTTCAAATCATTTAAGCTTTGAAAAGCTGAATGGAGCAACATCTAAATACCTGATTTCTGAACTCCAAAGTCACTTAGACATTTTTACTCATTTTGTCCACATTCTCCTAAGGGCAATGTGAACACAACAACATTTGAATTCCAGTCAACCTATCAAATGCATGAATTTTTATTAGAACTGACATTAGTCAAAAATGATTTGGTCCATGATAGTATTATAATATTTTCCATAGTATATACAGTATCACCTTCTTAATGTGGCCTGACATCTTATTTACTTTCTTGTTACTTATTTTTGTATTGAACTGTATTAAAATGAATACAAGGACAGTGCAAGGAGAGGAAGACACCAAAAAAACACTGAATTTAATTATCATTAGGCAGTAGATCATTAGATCATTGGACAGTAATAACAGAAACAGCATTTTCATAGGAAGCCTTCAGTTGGTTATCTGTAGAGCCCCAAAAGAGCTTATTCAGGCTAAAGAATCCAAAGGGAACTAGGGAAAATTATACTTAACATTCTTTAGGAACAGATTAATTTTGTCATGGAGAAAGGTCGTCTTGGAGCATGATCTACAATTCATATGTTAAGTATATGAGGTATACCTCAAGAATGACTTTAATGGCAGATCTGCCTGAATAAAAAGTCTACGCTTATAGTGGATTATGAATTATAAAATATTATATATACATACATATAATATAGATTGGAGCATATATAAAAGGGAATAATCAAATTCCACAATAGGAGAAATGAAAATAAAAAGGTAGACAGAAAATAAGTACAGTAGGAGTGTCAGATTAAAGACATGGTGAACATACCTGTCGGCTTCTAGGAAAGAGCATTTAAACTCAACAACAATAAAAGCCTTTTGTTCTTACATGTCAGTAATAATATTCCATCAAGGAAGAAGTCAAAGATATTAAAATGTGCTTTGTAAGAAAATTGTTAACACTGATGTGTTGGAACTGTTAAAGTAGAAGAAGTTAAGAGTAATTCATATGAGAAAGATACAGGATGATATGTTTTCTGTCTCCATAGATTAATTTATAATTGTTAATTTGCTCATTTTTGTAACATATTCTGAAGAAGTACATTACTGTATAAGAAAAACATTATTATTGTGATATCAGGCTGCACTTCCAGTAACCTCCAAGTTTTCAGCACACACCTCTACAGTTCAGTTAGTGATAAGCGCTTATTGTACAAAGCTTTGCAGGAAAGAGCTTGATATTAGTCATATGGAGTTTCTATGTTGGTCAAGGGATGGAAACAGAATTCTTAACTCAGAAGACATATTGTATCTGTGTCAAAATTACTTGTAGCAAAACCAAACCAAAGACTGCAGAGGGGGATGCTGTTGTTTTTGTAGTTACTGTTTCTTCTCTGTGTTAGGTAGAAACATTGTCACTTCCACTAGACCAGACCAATGTCCATCTTGCCTACTATTTTTTATGAGACTGGCTAGAACTGGCTCTCTCAGAGGAAGACTGCAGCAGGATAAGAGGAAAGTAAGGCTAAAAGAGACCGTATGAGATCATTTTTGTCAAGTCCTCTGCTGAAGGCAGGATCATTCCTGATGAAACCATCTCAGCTAAGTGTCTGCCTGTGGCAGCAAGACGCCCCCACAGGCTCCTGAAGGGGACAGGACATTCCCCGCGGACCCCAACCCCCACACTGGATGGATAATGCATCACTCAGGGAGCCCCACTTAGGCACCTTTCCATCACAGTGGTGCATTAGCCGGGAAGGTTTTGGCATTAGCGGGACAGAGATCCCGACCTGGGGGCAAGCAGAGATGCAACCACCAGTGATAACTCATGTGCAGCTAGTAGCACAGGCTATTCAGGCTATAGGGCAAATGCTGGAGGTGCAACAGTTACAAGGGACACACCAGCAAGAATGGATGCAGCGTAATGCCGCCCTATTCAAGATGCTGTGTATGTCACAGGAAGATGATCCTGAGGCATATATAGAAGCATTTGAGAGGACTGCTACCCATACGGGGTTGGATTGCAGTCAGTGGGGCCATCAGCTAGGTGCCTTAGTGATAGATCAGGCCCAAGCCACATACCAGACCCTGTCAAGGGAGGACGCCCGAGATTATGATGCTGTCAACACAGCGATCCTCTACAGGCTAGAGATTTCCCCAGAAAGTTACAGAGCAGCATTTTGAGCATGGAAGCCAAAAGAAGCTAAGCAGCCCCATAGCTTGTTTTAGTCTCAAAATGCCTCTCTGTTCTTAGGAACATCCGCGGAAAGTTACTGCCAAGAATTGCAGGACCGAATCAACAAGGCCCAGAGGATCGCCGGCCAAAATTTGAGGGCCGCCCAAGAGCAACAAGAGGCCCAATATAATAAGAAGACAAGAACCCGGACCTTCCAGCCAGGAGATATGGTTTTCGTTTTGCTCCTGGCAACCTCGAGCAAGCATCTTGCAATGTGGCACGGCCCATTTAGAGTAGTTCATCAAGTGGGGCCGGTGGATTACGAACTGCTCAAGCTGGGCCACTGCCAAGAACACCAAATTTATCATGTGAACCTTCTGAAGGAGTGGAAGGCCCCACAGGGCTCGCTGGCGCAAGAAGATGAGGTGGGGGAAGAACTGGGACTGCCCTGTCCTGCATTAAGTGAATCTACAGGGAAGGAGTCAGTGCAAATGGGAGAAGAGCTGGATAGCCAGCAACTACAGGAGCTGTTGGATTTAATAGAGGCCTTCTGGGCAGTATTCCAAGAAACCCTGGGATGAGTGAGGGGAATTGAACACAAGGTTAGAACCCCAGCATTGGCAGCAGGAAAAATGACAGGAGATAGAAAAAAATGCAAAGACAGGGAATTATACGACCATCCCAGAGCCCTTGTCGTAGCCCCATTGTGCCGGTGGCCAAACCCGACGGGTCACTGTATCTGTGTATAGGCTTCAGGAAGCTAAATGCCTTGACGACCTTCAACGCCTTCCCTATGCTGGACATTAGTCACCTCACTGAGAGGATCAGCGAAGCCCGGTACATATCTACCCTTGACCTTGCCAAAGGGTACTGGCAAATCCCAATGCGCCCTGTGGATAGCGCCAAGACTGCTTTCAGGACCCCTTGGGATTTATTCGAGTTTATACAGATGCCCTTTGGGCTGAATGGCATGGCAGCCACCTTCTAGAGGCTGATGGACACCCTGCTTGCACCGCACATGTCATATGTGGCAGCATACATGGACGACATCATTATCTTCACTCCCAGCTGGCACCAGCAACTTAAAGCCCTGAGGGCAATCCTGAGAGAACTCCAAGCAGCGGGTTTGACCTCCAATCCCAAGAAATGAAAGTTAGCAGGACGAGAAACGGCATACCTCATCAGCGATCTGGATGATGGGGTGGAAAGTAACCTGTTTAAATTTGCTGATGACACCAAAATTTGGGGGGAGGTGAGCACGCTAGCAGGGAGGGAGAGATTGCAGAGGGATCTGGATAGGTTACAGGGGTGGGCTAACAGGAACAGGATGCGTTT
>NW_017728992.1:84273067-84287737 GCF_001723915.1 Gavialis gangeticus | reverse complement strand
CTTCACAGTTAGGGCGGCTAGGAGCTGGAACCAACTTCCAAGGGAAGTGGTGCTGGCCCCTACCCTGGGGGTCTTTAAGAAGAGGCTGGATGCCTACCTGGCTGGACTCATTTGAGTCCCATTTCTCTTTTTGGGGTTTTTTTGTTGTTCTCCCACCCTGGCGGGGGGTCAGGCTAGAAGATCTGCTAGGTCCCTTCCGACCCTAAATCTATGAATCTATGAACCTAGGGTTTTGGGTAGGCAGGGGAACATTACAAACCCTGACAGACAAGATCAAGGCCATAAGACGATTTCAGGAGCCACATACCCGTAAACAGCTACGCTCCTTCTTGAGACTCGTTAATTATTACTGGTGGTTCATACCACATTTTGCAAGCCTCTCCACACCCCTCACAGATACGCTGGGAGGGGAACCAGCAGCGTTATTGAAATGGACGCCAGAAATGAGAAAGAGCTTCAAGGAACTAAAGGTGATGATACATTGTTATGTCATAGTACACACCCCTGATTTTGATTCCCCTTTTATATCGCAGACGGATGCATCAGGCTGTGTCCCAGGGGCGGTATTACTTCAAAGATGTGGGGGAGAGGAGCACCCAATCACCTTCGCCAGTCATAAGCTCAGCCACACCAAGACCAGGTATGCCACAGTTGAGAGGGAGTGCCTGGTAATACGCTGGGCAATAGAGTATTTTAAGTATTACCTGATGGGACGAGAATTCATGGTAGAGACAGATCATGCCCCACTGCAATGGCTAACCCAGAAACAAAGCATAAATGCCCAGATTACTCATTGGGCCTTGGTGTTGCAGCCCTTTAAGTTTACAATTGTGCACTGCACCAGCAAAGATAATTTCATATCTGATTTTCTCTCCAGATGGGGTAGCTCAGACAAGTTGGTGGAGGAAGCACGCCACACTCATGAAGAGGAGCATCAGGCTCTGCAAGAAGCCGAACCAGGGGTCCAGATGCCACAAGGCAACTTAAGCGGGGAGGTCTGTGGCAACGAGATGCCCCCACAGACTCCCAAAGGGGAAAGGGCAGTCCCCGTTGGCCCCAAACCCCACGCCGGACAGATAATGCATCACTCAGGGAACCCCACTTAAGGCACATTTCCATCACACTGCCAAACCTAATCTTAAAAATTTCCAAGAATGGAGATTCCACAACAAATATTGGAAGGAATCCAGTTCCAATGGTTGACTCCAAGAAGCCAGTTTCAATGCTTGACAGCCTGTAAAGTCAGAAAAGTCCTCCTAATCTCCAACCTAAATTTTCTCTGATGTAGCTTGAGGCAATTGCTCCTAATCCTTTTCTCTAAAGCCACTGAGAAAAAGTTATTTCCATCTTCATTACAATCATGTTTCAGGTTTTTGAAGACTATCATCAAATCCCCCCTCAGTATTCTCTTCTCCAGACTAAATAATCATATCTCTTTTCCCATAAATCGTGCTTCCCAGGCCTCTAATATTTTTTCTCACTCTCTGCTGGACTTTTTTCTAATCTGTACACATCTTTCTTGAAGTGTGGGTCCCAAAACTGGACACAGTACTCCAGATGAGCCCTCACAAGTTCTGAATAGAGTGGAAGGATTTGCAAGTGACACTCCTTGGATTTGCAAGTGACACTCCTGTTCATACAAGCCAGTATGCTGTTGGAGTTCCCTACAACAAGAGCACACAGTTTGCTCACGTAACCTTTCTGCCAGACACAGGCCAGCAGTGACAAGGTACGTTTGTCTAGTCTGTATATCCTTAGCTTGTTAATGAGAATTCCCTGAGACACAGTGTTAAAAGTCTAGCTAAAAATCAAGGTATGTCACATCTGCTGCTTCCCCTGCATTCACAGAGCCTGTCATCTTATCACAGAAAGAAATCAAGTTGGTCAGGCATGACTTGCACTTGTTGAATCCATGCTAGCTATTACTGATCACCTTGTTCTCCTTTATGTGCTTCACAATACATTCTTTAAGGATCTGGCCCATGATTTTTCCAGGTATAGAGGTCAGGCTGTCTGGTCTATAATTCCTCATATCTTCCTTCTATCATTTTTTGAAGATGGACACTGCATTTGCGCTTTTCCAGTCACATGAGACTTCGCCCAACCTGTACAAATGCTCAAAGATGATAGCCAATTGCTCTGAAATTAGTTCATCCAGTTCCTTCAGTACCCCAGCTTGTATCCGATCTGGCCCTGCTGACTTAAAAATATTTGGCTTCTCTAAGTAATCCCTAACCTGTCCTTCCACTATAGTAGAGTGTTTGTCTCCTTTCTTATCTTTGCTACCAACTACAATCATTACCTGGTAGCTTACTTTATTTGTGAAGGCTAAACTAAAAAAGGCATTTAACACTTCAGCCTTCTGTGCATTATGCAGTGTTCTGTATTCCATAAGGGCCTTATGGTTTCTTTAGTCTTCCTCTTATTTTTGATATACTTGTAGAATCGCTTTTTATTGCCTTCTATGTCCTTTTCCTTTCTTGGCCTTCCTAAATATCTCCCTGCATGCCTGTTGATACTCTTGTAATATTCCCAAGTAATCTGACCAACTTTCCACTTTTTGTAGCACTCTTTTGAATTTCAACTTGTTGAAGAGATTGCTATCTAGTCAAGCTGGTCTTCCATTGAATTGAGATAGCTTGTTACACTTATTTCAGCTTCTTTAAAGTATAGCAAGGTCTCCTGCATCCTTTTCCCTTTAGATTTGCATCTCAAGGAATCCTGACTACCAGTTCCCTGAGTTGATTTGTTTCCTGAACTCTTTGTTCTGCTGCTCTTCTTTCTTCTTCCCTTTGTGATCTTGGATTTTATCATTTCATAGTCACTGTCACTCAAGTTACATTCCATCTTCACATTCTCCACCATTTGTTTGGATACCCAATATCCAATGTAGACCAAAGTAGACTTATATTGGCGAATCTGTCCCTAATAAATGTCTCTTCCTTATTTCCAGTAGTTTGAGATATGAATATGTGAAATACATGCTCCTTTCATAATATTTGTTGTCATTTGATTTATGTTTTGTTATTCTTGACATTTATATAAAATCCAGTGTTAATGTTTTGTCTGATGTAACGGTTTAGTCACACAGTGTGGGCAAAGGTATGACAGCCAGGTCCAAGAATGGCAAGATGGAAGAAAAACTCCAAACCAGAAATAGGTGGAAGAGGAAGAGCATTTACAGATGTTACTGTTCTGTATACTCAGAAGCAGTAAGAAGTCCAAGTACTAAGGCAACATTGATTCAGTTTGTATCAGCTGCTTTTCATGCAGAGGTTGATTTTACCTAGGCCCTTCGAGAGCTCAGAAATGGTTCTGAGTCTAACAAGCAGCTCTGGTTCATTTGCATATTTTAGTCCATGGTATATTTCAAAATACCTCTTTTTATTTTTACAAGGCTGTTAAACAAGATAGAAGTAAGGGTAGATTCCTTTTCTTTGCAACTTGAAGAGGAGGTGCTCAGCATGACCTCTGTTTATACTGTGAGGAATAAGTAGAGTGGGCTGTACCTCAATTTCTATACAGAAATACTTGAGATTTCTAAACTGAGCTCAACAGGAGCTACCTGTACCTAAAGGCAGAACTTCTCTCTTCAATGTTTTCATCTATTATACTTGGTACTGAGAGGAACTAGGCTATAATTAATTGATCACTGTTGGTATCTTTATTAAAATGTGGTTGCAAAAATGGCCATCCTCTAACTGTCTGTTATAGTAACTGTTTTTAAGAACAGTTACTTCTTCAGTAACTCAGATACTTCAATATTTAGGGCTAAATTTTTTAGCCCTCAACCTGCATTTCAGAGATAAACACCTACACAGTAACACCTAACATTATGTACTTTTAATAGTCTGTGTTTGCACAAGTGTTAAGATTTGCACACGCACAAAGCATGAGCATACATTAGAATTGTTAATAGGCATCTGTCACTGAAAAGTGTAGGCACTATTTTTTTCACAAACAGATTTTTGTTCTACAAGCAGAGATTAAATTGGAGCTTAAGTGAGAATTTACTACACATTTCCTTCAGAACATATGGGTGCATGCTATCCATTTCCACTTGCTGGGGCCACACTTTTTAAAGTACTTATCACCATAGACTGGCAATGGGCAAATACCCATGCACATTCTGGTTTGCTCCACCATGTTTGACACTGTCAGTCATAAGTCGTTTCTTACATACGGTAGTGATCTAGCATGTATAGGCAGAAACATAGTGAACTGGCTCTGATCTTCTGTCAGATAGATGAATCCCCAAAGGCCCCATCTCCACTTCATGAACTCTTCCTAGGACTTGAGTGAGGTTCTATATTTTGCCCATTCCTATTCAATGGCTTTGTCTTTCATGAGGATTTTGAAAAAGTTTAGCACAAAAGGGAGAGTCAGCAATATTAAATGTTATTAATATCATGGCTCAAACTGTGTTTGGGCCTCATTTACACTAAGGCTTTGTGAGTGTAACAAATCTTAAAGTGGGGTGAATTATTTTAAAGGGGATTTAATGAAACTGAGAGTTAGGACAAATCATTTCAAACTTGGACTTTTTTTTTATCAGGTCTAGTACATGAACTTTGTATGGTTCCCCATTGTAACTATTGGAATCCTGCTCATGATGAACTCTTCAGGATCCCCGTGCATCACTAATGCCTTAAAGAGATGACTTTTAAAGAGAGATTATCTTAAAAGGAAAGTAATTCTTCCTCTAGGGAAACATACTGTTTTACAGTTTTTGTGTTAAAGTTCTTTTCTGGTATGAAGAATTCATTGGAAGAAGCAGGACCAAATTAAGACCTAACATAACAGAAATCTTAACCAAGTAAGATTATAGCTAAACTTGGTCTTCAGCTTGCTACTGAAGAATCGAGGAAAGTTTTTAGTATTTTCTTCAGTATACTTGCTTACATGCATGCATAAAGATGTATTTTTTCTAGATCTGGCCTCTGTACCATCTAAGTGAGAAAATAGCTAGATTCTTTGTTCTTTCTTTTTAACTGGACTAACCTTCATAAATGGGCAACAGTACTTCAAAGAACAGTTATTATACCTAGTCATTTCTTTGAAGCACAGAGATGGAGTAAATGGTTCAATTTAAAAGTTCACCTGAATTTAAATCCCACAAGCCAAACTTTTTGCCAATCTGGTATATTTACCAGATTTTGCTATTGTTAAGAAGCCTTCAAAGGGTGTTTCCTTGTGAAGTGGTTAGTAGCTGGCATAGCAGATTAATGCATGCTCAATTGTTCTATTTAGGTTCAATCTCAAAGGACTATTGATTTCATCCCTGGCACAGCAGTAAATGCTGGGATTTGAGAAATCTAGGGACAAGCAATTGTGGGGCCATGGCTTTACTGGGCAGGTAACAAGTTATGCCTTCATCTTTTCTTGATAATGCTTGCTTTGTCTTTATCTCATTTGGTAGATTAGAGTTTTAAAAGAGAGAAATACCAAATCTCTAGAATTTTTCTTATATTGCCTTGTCTTTGGGCACATCTACATGAGCCGCCCACTGCACAGTTGCTACTGCATAGTCATTTAGTACTTGCATAGCCAAGTACTAAATGACTGCTCAGTAACCGGCATTACTGTGTAGTAGCATCCCAGCACAGTTGCCTAGTAACGCTTACTGTGCAGTAGCTCGTTACTGCTGTGCAGTAGCGTTGCATCACAGTTTGTACCCAGCCATGCTACTATGCAATAGTAATGAGCTACTGCGCAGTAAGCATCTTGTGTGGACACGTCCTGTATGTAGCAATTATATAACATGCTGTTTCTAAGCACTGAAATGGGTGCAAAATGGTGGTTTACCGTGTTTTTGGAAATTGATCCCTAAGATCATTTAAAGAAATTACACGGCAGGATTCTAACAAAGCTACAGAGGAAAAAACTGATCTTGTTCCACTTGCATCCAATACTATACTGCCAAGAGTTAACCAACAAGCTATTTCCTCTACCTCAGTCATTAGTGTTGCTGTTTTCAATATTCACACATTAAATAATTAAGTGTAACTTAATAAATGTGTAAACACCATTTCCCCCCCTCTTCTCTTCAGTATAACTGTCTTGTAGTTTATGTCATTATGGCCTACTTTTCAACAGGAGCATGTCTTAATATTGAGTGTATCAAATCTAATCCTACGGTTTATTGTGGGCAGCCCCAGTTGGTCCTGTTCTAAGGCTTTCCCTCCTTTTCTGGTGAATAGAAGTTGTACTGTTGCCCTGCTGGTGGCCTGAATCACCTCAATTTGTTCTAGCAATCAGAGGCAGCTGCACCATATGAAAGGAGTGTGGACCACTGAACGGAGCATTAGGACTGACCTCAGGCTGAATGCAAAAGGCTTGGCCTTTTCTACTAGGCCAGTCGAGCATGTGCAAACAGATTTGCTGAAGTACAAAATAGTCCAGTGATTTAAAGCAAGTTTTCTTCTCTCTTTCTCTTTTTCTCGCTTTTGGAAATGAAACAGGATAGAAAACAGACTGGGGACAATCTTAGCAACATCTGTTGCCTTTCACTAGGGTCTTGGCCGAAGACAATATCTTTTCAAAGAGGTACTGACATTTTATTGAAAGAGAAAAAAGCCTTAAATAGAGAAGCGTTTGGACATGTTTCCCAACACACACAGTTGGGTCTTTTTTATGGGTGTCTGTCAGAATGCTTTTGGAGAAACACTTTTTTTCTTCCCTCCCTCTCTTTTCTGGTAAAAGTGTCAGAAAACAAATCTTCAGCCAATTACATCGCTCAGTGGGCTTACTGCATTGGAGAACACTTAAATTTTCCCCTTTATGCTTTTATTCTCTGAGCTAAAGGGTGTTTGACAGCCCAAATCTTAAACACACTTAATAAGAAGTGTGAAAGAATGTATGCTTAACATTGTTTCACATCTGTTACTTTCTAATTTTTTCATTAATTTAACTTTTAAACTGACTAATGATAGCACTGGAGCAACTGCAGTGTTTTAACACATACCATGATTTATACTGATGAAGATTTTTTAAAAAATGTTTGGGGGTTGTTGTGTTCACTTTTCCTTGTTCCACTTTGCCCCACCTCAAAAAACACAATCAGGATTAATTTTATCCATCTCTTAGAGAAAAACTGTACCTGCTTTTTTTTCCCACATTGCTTTTCACAGGCAATTTTGCTCAGTCCAACCATGACATGCCTTCATAAAAATGACAGATGAAGCAGCTGAGTAACTGGTGGGTATATTATCCTCCTGCAGGCATCTGCTGCTCAAAAAAAGCACCTATTCTTTTGTTGGCCTTAGGCCTGAGTATATTCTAGCTCATACATGAAACCATTTGTACATCCATTCCACTGTTTTGAAGATGGTCAGAGTAAATTAAATAAAAGCTACTCAGAAGAAGCCCAACAGATTCACTCAATGACACAGATTAGCCATAAGACTATGTGGATATAAAGAAAAGATTTAGACAGATAACAGCTCTACAGTCCTTTGTATGCCTGCATTCCCTTACACGTTGTTATTCCGGGTTTATAAGAATGCCAGCCTACTTGTTACATAAAAATAACCTGTATAAAAATGTTAGAAGTTGTGTAGATGGTGAATATAAGACATCAAGACATACAGTATATCAGAGCAATTTACACTTACATGTGTGAACATTATTATTATTTATCAGTATCATGACAGTGTGGTGATTACCAGCAAAGAAGTAGAATTCCATTGTTTTAAGCCCTGTAAAAAACTTGACAGAAAGACAATCCCTACCCCAATGAGCTCACAATTAAGTAGAATAAGCTATGTGCAGTATAAAATGGTAGAGAATTATAGATTCACAGGGTTGGAAGGCACCTCAAAGGTCATCTTGTCTAACCCCCAGCACAAATGCAGGAATGTTGTTCCTAGAGCATCCCTATCAAATGTTTATCCAGCCTTTTCTTGAAAAACTCCAGTGAAGGAGACTCCACAACTTTCCTGGGCAACTTGTTCCCTTTTCCTACTGTTCTAATAGTAAGGAAGGTTTTGTTTGTTTGTTTGATGTTTTTTCTCCTGAGTTATGCTGC
Organism: Gavialis gangeticus; assembly: GCF_001723915.1. Lineage (NCBI taxonomy): Eukaryota > Metazoa > Chordata > Crocodylia > Gavialidae > Gavialis > Gavialis gangeticus. The sequence goes on along the minus strand of NW_017728992.1, from coordinate 84,279,711 downwards.
AATTTAAACCTATTGCTTCATGTTCTGCTCTTTGCAGCAAGGCAGAATAGTTATCTTTTTTTTTTTATTACAGCCCTTGAAATATTTGAAAACTGATATTATGACCTTCCTCAATCTCCTTTTATCCAAACTAAACATATCGAGTTATTTCAACCTTTCACTGTATGGCTAGCATTTTAAACCCCTTTATCATCTTTGTTATGCAGCATGTTGGCTTCTGGATCCTCTCGAGTTTCTTTACATCCTTCTTAAGATGTGGAGCCTAAAGCCCTGCATCACAAAACTCCATCTGAAGCCTAAGTAATGCTAAAAAGAATGGTTCTATCACTTTGCAGGTCTTACATACAGTACATTTAGGGGCCTACTGAATTCATGGTGGAAGTGCAGTGCATGGAAGCTCCTTTAAACTTGCATGTTCCCCCATACACACCTCGCCCCTTCCCCCTACCCCTTGCTGCTGATTAGTGGAGGACCCTGCTGCTCCCTGCTGATCAGCAGGGAAGCTAAAACCATGGTTTTAATGGAACTATTTTTGCATCTCTGCCAGTCAGCAGCAAACAGCAGGGCCGTTCAAGCCAATCAGTGGTGGGATGCAAACACGGCGCCATATTTAAACCACAGTTTTCACCTCCCCACTGATCACGAGTGAGCTGCAAGCAGGGTCCTTCTACCAGTCAGCTGGGGGGGGTGTGGCGTACAGGGGAAGTTGCAAGATTAAAGAAGACACAGCTCACTCCACTTCTGCCATGAATTCGGTAGATCCCCAACTACATCTTTTAATGCAACCCCAAATTGTTGTCATTTTTTTCCCTTTTTTTTGTGGCTGCATCATATTGCTCACCAATGTTGTTTTCAATCCACCAAAACCCTCAGCATTCCCCAGCAATGCTGCTGCCTAGCAAATTATCTTCCATTCTGTATTTTTGCACTTGTCCAGGAATAAAAAAGAAAGATTAATACTAAATAAAGAACATAGGACTAGCAACAAAAAATTTATCCCTGAGGTCATCAAGTAGGACATCCTGGCTCAGGCCAAATCTAGGATTTTAGAAAGCCAGTTTGTGGCAGCCTTACATACAAGCTTATAATAGTAAAAGCGTGCAAAGTGCCCTTTACTCCTCAAGTAAGGGAATGCAGACTTGCAAAAAGACTCACACAAAAGACCTGAAGGAACAGAAAGTAGAAGGAAAGCTTGGCTTCACCCTCAAAACATATGCAGTTGCAAAATTACGGTAGGACAGACTTTGTCACAATTTACTCCATACTTGGAGCAGCAGAGAGACTAGGGCTATACTTATATGGCAAACTTACTGACTGTGGTGACAATGCCTTCAAGGATACTATACTACTGCAGGTGGCCTGCTCCTAATGTAGAAACACTGTAGTTGTGTCTGAACAATAGTGGCAACATAGGTATGCTAATTACCATAGAGTGGGTTAATTACTTCAGGGTGGGTTAATCGGCACTGTAATTCAACAGTGCCAACTAACACACCTGAATCACTGCACAAAGGTAGTTATGCTGCTTCTGGCTTAGGAGGCACCTGACAAGATAATAAAATACACTGGACAGTACTGCCTCCTAGTACATTTACCACTTTACCTTTACCATTTAAACATATTCTAGGATTCAGGCTGTGACTTCAGAACCTGGACCAAGGAAACTATAATACTATATAGATAAGCTAGCCCATAAGAAATACTTGGGGACTTGAATCTCTCTGTGTTCTGACCCTGCTATATTGAACACAATGTGAGTTTTACCATTGAATTAAGGGAATATGAGAACAGTCCCAAGGACAGGTTTCAGATTAATAATATTATGGATTTTTAATGTTTTAAACATTCCATGTTCTTAAGGTAATGCCTGAATTATGCTGGGTTCATTGCTTGGATGCAGTATTTACATGTACAGTCTCACTATTGCATTTATACAAAGTAATTATGTGTCTTGAACAGTCTCTGATACATGGTTAAATCTTTCTCAAGCTCCCCTAGGTTCACACATTCACAGGACAGCTCTGGGCAGGGAAAGCCCAGTGCTTACCTCAACCCCATCGCTGTGCTTTTCCTAGCCCCCTGACATTAACCAGGCTATTTTAGCCCCCATCTACCTCCAACCTGACTGCGCAATGCCTCACATCAACCCACCAATCCCCATGCAGAGTTACCAGCTCCCTTGGTCCAACCCCCAATCCCTCTCTGGACCTGCCTGCCCCTCCAATCTCACCAGCCCCTGCCCCATGTCTAATTTACTTACCATGGGCTGCCCACACTGCCCCCAGTAGCGATGAATTTCTACATGTACTACTCCCAGTTTGGGATACTGTCAGCTTAAAATCAACTGCCTAAACCAGGTCCCACAAATGCTTGTCCCCACCCCTAAAAAATATTTTCTACTGTGTCCAGTGCTAACATTCATATAACTTAAACATCACTTTTCACATGTACTTGGTCACGGGACCTTAACTTTCATTTTCCATTTCCATCCACAAAAGTAAAACCTGATGTATTATAGAGCTTCTCTGCTGTAGACCTTATTCAGTCGACATTTAAATACTGCTTATCAAGCCTTATGGACATATAAGTGTTTGCATATCTAACTGTGATTAGTGCTCAAAAACAAGATAACTTAGTCCAGATCCTCAAAAAAAGCATGCAACAGACAAGCATGTAACAGGTCTCTCTTGAAGAGGGACCTACTGCAGTCACCCACTGTACCTCTTTGCACAATCATGCATAAACTTTAGAGCCTCAATTACAGCTCCTTTGAAAAGTGTGCTGCAGTGCAATGATACAAAAGAACTCAATAATAAGCAGAAAGTTGCCTCAAAATATCCTTACTTTGTTCTGCTTATATCTCAAACAAGTTTAATGTTTAGGAGATTACCACTATCAGTAACGGTAGTAGTAGTGGTAGGTTAGTAACTCCAAGAAGTCTTTAAAAAAAAAAGTGCAAGTGGTCAATGGATTAATGGAAGATGGAGGAATACAGAAAAGGCAGGAACATTCTTATGAAGAGCATACCGCTAGGGTTGGTTACATTCTCTGGTACTCAGAAAGCTGCTTGGCTTTTCCTGACTGCTATTGTTTGCTGTTTTGTGAAATGAGAATAAGGAAATAATTATAGTCTGAAAGACCATCACTACATGGTTTGCTACTTGATATGCAACTATAAGCATGGATATAGAAATGAATGACGTGCTCAGTTCTGAGAGAGGCAATCATAAATTCAAGTTACACACCAGGACTGATACCCAGTGTTCTGCAGGGCAACAGAAGGGGTGTTTTCTTGAAGTGCTTATACTTGTATTCATGCTTGTACAGAGCATATGGTATAGTTGTTAGATGTGCTATCCTTCAGACAAGATGTTAAACTGCAGACCTGCCTAATGAAAGTTAAATATCCCACAGTAGTTTTTGGGAATAGTGAGGTAAAATTAATATTATCTCTCTCAGATGTAATATATTCTAATATCTAAGGAACTGTGCAAGCTGTTGCTTGAGCATATAATGGCTGTTATTTCTGCCTACACAGTCACTGAGTTATCAGCATCTAGTCATTGTTTTTAAAATGCATAATGTGAATATGAAAGTAGAGATATTAATCATGAGAAACTTGATGGCTTAGGGGGCTGGTAAAGTAGTATAGACATCATTTTATTGTTATGTCATCAGTTAAAACCTGCCCTGAGTAGCAGTGGCAAAAGTTGCTACCAGCTGATAGCTCTTTGAAGGTCTTTGTAAAATAAGATTGTGATCTCTGTTCAATCTCAAGGTCCACAACACATAAAACATTATCACAATTTGTATTAAAATAAAAAGCATTCGTGCTTGCAGTCTTAACAGAGAGAGAAAGTGGTCACACTAACCAAAGTGCCTTCTCATCCCTCCAGGTAGTTCCTGGAGGGCTTAGTTATGGTGCTTTGTAAGACAGTCCCGTTTCCTTACCACAATTGGTTTTCTGACAAATTGAGGATTTTACTCCCCTGAGTGGTCACTCTGAAACCCTTTGCAATTACTAAATTCAGTACAAAACATATAAAAAAGAGGAGGGGTGGAAAAAATAGCATGAGAGTGCATAACAACCAAAGTCAACTAGCCAATGTGCTGGAAATATCAACAGGACAGTCACAAAAAAATTGCTGGTATAGAATATATTTGCTTACACTACTAAAACAGTATTGATTACCAAAACTAAACACAATTATTGCATCTTCACCTTTTATACAGTGTGCCCAATGAACTTAAACTTGTCAGTGTAGTTGATTGTCTTTGTTTTTGGAGCTGCTGAGCTCAATTTTGCTCTTATTTATGTCCCACAGTTTAATGTGTATAATTCTGGTTGGGGAAAGTAACAAAAAACAAACAAACCCCCAAATCATTTCTATTAAGTGGTAATTTATAAGGACACAATAATTTCTACTGACATTAATTTATCAAAAAGGTATTTTACTGAATTCACATTTTGTTGGCAAAAACGTATCAGATGCTACTTCTTTAAACAAGGAGGAAAATTCTGAAATAGCATTTTAAAGAGTTAGACTTGGAAGATAGTAAGTCACCTGTTAGTTGGGTATAACTAATCTTCAATGTTATAGGGAGCAAAATCAAACTGGAGGAGAAAATGCCTTTGTTGCATGGGCAGTTTAAAATGATCAGATAATTAATTAGAAACATTATGAGTTTGAAGTGGAAACAGAAAACTTGCCACTCTAAGTTAGAGTTCCCTACTAATGTTTTTTTCCTTTTCTTTCTTGTCCATTTCCAAAACAATAAAAGTTTGTGTTTTAACCTGTTGCCTTCTCACCATTGAAGTTATAGTTATCAAATTAAAAATGAAGAGATTAAGACTCTAATTTCTGATTGCATCTCAGAAAAACGTAAAAGGTAGCAAAGCGGATCCATAAATAGTATTTTTTGTGTTAAAAAAATCTGTTCCTCAGCTTTTTCCTTTTAGATCAGTGCTAAGATTACTGTCTCCACTTATTAATGAAAGATACATTGCAGGTGTGGAGGAACAAAGGGAATAGAAGGATTCTTAATTACCATCATAGGTAACTTCTGATGGTAGCTGTATACAATCATTTCAGAGTTTTCTTGCTCCAATGCATCCTATTAGATTGCGATCATGTACTCAGACACTACATAAGTAACAGATTGAAGATTGCATCTAGTTCTCCTTCAATTCACAAATGCCAGGATGCTCTGTTGTCTTTCGCTGCTTCGAGAGATGGCAAAAAAACCTAACAAACCTCTCTAAAAATGAAGTTAAAAGAAAAGACATGCATAATACTATAGCAATTGTTATATTTCACACTCATTAAAACATCTGTGTTTGAATTTTAGTTTCTGGAAGCTACACACAGATCCAGAGATTTACATGACTTAGGTTCTGAGAGAATTAAAATAGCCCTATTTAAAGTATGTGTATATATATTCTCAAGATACTTTGTTTTCAGTGGTGCAGCACTTCATAGTGTGATATCTAATAGGGAGCAACTTTTAATTATAAATCTATGCTATTGCTTTGCACTTTGAAGGCTTTCCTAGGAAAGCTATAAATCAAAAGACAATGTTGGCCCAGACTTCCTTCTAACAGTTGCCCTTGATATGATCCACTGTTCTAAAAACAGTTGGTGATAAAAATATTCTGAATCTAGGGAAAATGTCATTTTAGCAGCACCTACCTCACCAGTACTCTGTGCTTTTTTTTTTTTTTTTGTATAAAAGCCTGACTTCTTAGGAGTCAATTTAAATTGTGTTCTTTGCTTCTTTTTGCAGAAGGGAAAATAAAAAAAGCTTAAAGAAATTTGAAAGGCAGCAGAAAGTTTCAAAGACTACCCAAACACAGACAAGTTGGACATTAGTTCCTTGAATAGTTTTTTTTTTTTTTTTGAAACACCGTTTTGAGACGTGAGATTTTTCAACGGGAATGTGTGTGTGTATGTGACACAGTAACTGCCTCCTCCTCTTCCTCCTCCCAGTACTTAAACCTTCGGCGCTGAAACACAGCCGTTAAGTCCATCGTCTGTTTCCACCGTTTATTTTATGACAACCCTCTTTCAGATTTTTGACCCTTGGGTTGGCTAATGCGGGGGGAGGCAGTCGTGTTTTATAGACTGAAGCAAGCAGAGTCCCCCTATATGATCACAGTGACAGCTTCAGCCTGATCCTCCTGTATTGCCAGCTCGGTGGACCCCTGTCCAGGACAGCTGGGTGTTCAAGCTGCTCTCCCCCCACCTCTCTTCCTAAGGTCCTTGACCTCACTCGAGAAGGACCTTGAGGAGAGCATCTCCGGGGCATCGCGGAGAGCACCTAGCAGTGCCTTGTCCCACTTTGCCCCTGGGAGCAACTCTCCCTCCCTCCTCATCCCAGCCAAGGGCAGCAGCAGCAGCAAGGGAGGGGAGGATTTCGGCAAGCCAAGACAGTGGAACTAGGGCACGTTGAGGAGCTGGAAAGGGCAAAACTATAAAGCAAGAAACCTGTAAGTTCTGATTAGTTTTATGACTTTGCCTTTATGCCTCAGGAACTCAATTGATCACGGCTCCTGTGACAAGCTGGGGGGAGGGGGGATAAATAATTAAAAAAAAAAAAAAAAACCTTAAAAACTCTCTCTCAAAATCTAGAAACCCTTGGGGACA
>NW_017728992.1:84267784-84268067 GCF_001723915.1 Gavialis gangeticus | reverse complement strand
TCCATGCTTTCAAATGCAAATCCCTCCCCGGGAGATAGATTGCCTCCAGCCCCACCCCCTCCGGATTTGGGCTCCATCTGTAGAGGCTGCCGAGGCGCGGGGGGAGGAGGGAGGGTGGGCGCGCTGGCTTCTCAGGCTCCTCAGGCTCCCTTCCTCAGTAGCCACCAGCGGGTCTCCGGGAGGTACAAAAAGTCCTGCTGCCTCCCCCGGCCGGCCTCAGACGGAGCGGGCGGGCTGGCACCCCCCTCCCCGCCTCCTCCTCCTCCTCCAGCCTCTCTCCTCC
>NW_017728992.1:84267102-84267423 GCF_001723915.1 Gavialis gangeticus | reverse complement strand
GAGGGTTGTGGTGGAGGGGACCGGGTCTCGGGTCCGGGCGGCGCTGCTATGCAGAGGCGGCGGCGGGCGCTGTCCGAAGTTTGCAGCGCATTGGAGGCTCCGGCTGGGTGTATGGGAGACTCGGGGCAGCATTGCCTGAGCAGGGAGAGAGCGATGGAGATGCACAACCCACAGCACTGTGTATGTCCGTGTGATGGGGGGAGAGAGAGAGTGTGTGAGAGAGAGGGATGGAGACGCACACACACACTGTGTATGGCTATGTGATGGAGAGAGACAGAGATTGTGTGTGTGTGTGTGTGTGTGTGTGTGTGTGTGTGTGTG
>NW_017728992.1:84244952-84262102 GCF_001723915.1 Gavialis gangeticus | reverse complement strand
AGAGAGAATGAGTGCTGGAGATGCACACAGTGTGTGTGCATGTGAGAGAGAGAGAGAGAGAGTGATTCAGATACACACACTGTGGGTATGTGTGATGGAGAGAGACCGAGAGATTGTGTGTGTGTGTGTGTGTGTGTGTGAGAGAGAGAGAGAGAGAGAGAAACTGATAGAGATATACACTGTGTGTGTGCATGCACATGTCTGTGATGGAAAGAGAGAAAGTGTTGGAGACACACAAACACACTGTGTGTGGTATGTCTGTGTGATAGAGAGAGTGAGCCTCTTTGTGTATGCGTGTGTGAGAGAGAGAGAGAGTGATGGAGATAGACATACACTCAGTGTGTTTGTGTGCGCGTGTGAGCGAGAGTGATGGGGACCTACACACACACACATTATGTGTATGTATATGAAAGAGAAACAGCTTGTGTGAAGGAGAGACGCACACACACTCTGTGTGTATGCATATGTGAGACTGTATGTGTGTGTACATGGGAGGGGGAGTGTATGTGCATGTGTGAGAGAGAGAGTGTGAGTGTGCATGTAAAACAGATCAGTATGTTTGGGAAAAGCTTTCAGAAACACGCACACCAGATGTGCCTGCAGAGACGGTCAGGAATAGTCATGATGAGGCTTAATAAGAACATCACAAGAGCATCCCTCTGTTTTCACATAGAGCCTGGTGGTGGTGCAGGGAGGACCATGCATTTCTGCAGAAATTTAGGAAGAAGGAAGTGTTTTTCTCTTCAATTTCTGCAGAACTGAAGTGTCTGTCTCTGATTGACCCAAACCTGGAGCATCCACTCTGTAGAATATCGAGGCTAAGAAAAATCCTCCAAACTTGTGTTTGTGTGTATGTGAGTGTGTGTTTTCTTCTTTGTTTCCTCCTAGCATCAGGGATGTTTTATAGTTTGCAAATATGGGGACTGATGAGGGCTTATTTCTTTAATTAGTATTCAGCTGGTAAGGTTTGCTCTGCAGTGCTTGGCTGTTTGATAGTGACCCCCTCCCATCCATACACATACACACATACGCACACATGTCCTGCTTTCCTAGAATAGACTCTGTACACTGCTGGTATTACATAGTCTTCAACCTCAGGCTTCAAGTTGTTAAATAGAGAAACACAGCCCTTTTTGTATAAAGATCAGCTCTTTCTACAGTTTCAAGGGATGATGAAGTTCAGGTGAGTCAGGGTTCTGCTAGAGAAGACTCCCCTGGAAAAAAAGGGTGAGGTTCAGGGCTGGGGGAGCTTGAAGTTAGTGAGGCTTTCTCATTCTACACATTGACAAGTTGATACTTTAATCCTTTTCTATTGCAAGGAAAAAAAAATCTGCTTGATAGATAACTTCTCAAGTCAAAGCAGACTTGAAAGGGCAGCATATACTTTATTGTCTCTCTAACAAGACATACTGCCCTGCCATTTTTCAAGCAAAAGTAGGTGATCATAAAGCTCTGCAGAAAATAAATTCCTTTCTGGGTAAGGGGGGAAGGGGGATGGGAAGGGGAAAAAAAGAAAACCATAGCTAGGCTGTTATAAATGCCAGTCTCTTGAAGAGCATCAGCTTGGTCATGAGGGACAGACACATTTTACTTTTTTCAGATTTTATGATGGTTAATATTTTTTTTTTCCCCTGCCAGATGCTTTGAAGTTAGCAGCGAAGGTATATTATTGCATTCTCTTTGGTAATAGCTAGCTAGGTACACATTCTTCTATACATTCTCTCTTTCTCTGTCCTATAATACATATATACATTATGAGCAAGAAGAGTGGGGGGGGGGGGTAAAATAAGGCACTTAGAATAAGGTAATGAGAGGCATATGAATAGGCTAAATGCATAGCAGGAAAGTTATATTACTGTAGCTTGCTTTGGCTACTGCCTAGATTAAAGCTTTTGAGGATACAAATAACAGGTCAGCAGGTAAAGACTTCTTAGGAAAGATCATGCTGGCAGGCTATTAGCAACATCATGACAGTTTAAAGGTGACAGCAGTGAGGTTTGGGTGTTTAGCAATAATATGTGTATGCCTCATTAAAACTAACATGGTTTAACTGTGCGGTTCCTACCTTTGAAAAATTCTTCTACGGACCAAATGTGACCTCCTGTTTTAAAGTCCTTGTTCAGATTTTCTAGCTTTTCCAACCTGCAACTATCAGGGGATCTAATCTGTACAGTCTTTTTTTGTTTTTAGGGATATTAAAGAAAGATGAAATAAAATAAAAAGTAAAAATACAATCTGCAGCAAAAGCACAGGGGGAACAGAAAAAGAGCTTAGTGCTGACACTAACAACTTTCTATATTAAAAGAAAAATCTTATGCCTTTGGCTGAGATCTTAACATAGGGGAAAAAATGCCAGGAGTATTGGGTAAATATCAAAAGTTAATACTCTCATCTGCTCCTGTACATTAGAAGCACGTGCCAGTCAATATGAAGAAAAAACAATCATTAGTAATACTGACCATTTTCCTGCAAAAATGCTGTTAAGGTTTTTTGCAGTTTTAATCAGAGGGCATTGAGCTCTTATAATGTGAGATATTATTGTAATTAAAGGCTGCTATAGGTCATTAGGACTGTGTTAACAATCAGCTGACAGCCTCACAACTCTTTTAAGTCTCCTTTTATTGATTTAATAGCAAAGCGCTTTTACCCTTCTGTATAAAAGGGTAATTGTAAAGCATGTGTATAACTGCAGTTTATCCTTGAATTGACTGTGTCTGATGAGCAGAAAGGGATGCGGGTGAAGTCTAGGCTTCTGTTTATCATCCACATGTATGCACACCACATCATAACTTTTTATACATGCATGTTGTATATGCATGTTTAATCTTCTTAACAGTCAGGTACTAAAGACTTGAGAAAACCATCATTAATATAAAACCTCATGACTCTTTGCCGTTAAGTCAAACTCCTACTTTATTAAGCAAGCATTGTTGCGGTTTTTCCTAAAGGTACTCAACACACAAATTGCTTCCTCTTTGAAATAAAAATTGGGATTTGACTATTTTCATTGTTAAGTGATTTGCTAATAAATTTACTAGTCAGGAGCTAGTTTGTTAGCATACTTTGCTAATAAATTTCCATATTGCCTGTCTTTCATCATTGCATTCAGTACCTGATAATGCAGGACCGACCATCTTCAGTGGATCTAATTCCTGAGCTGTCTAATGTGCTGTAGTTTATTATGCACAGTTTGTTCATGTATGCTTTCATGTCACTGCTGGGTGTTGCCTTTCTGTGGCAATAAAGAATCAGTTAATTCCATCAGAAGGAGGGTACATAAAATATATGGTGGTTACAACCCCTGCCAGTCACACCATGCTTAACTATGAGCACTTATACAGGAGTGCCTCCACTGGGAATTCAGAGGTTTTGCAGGGAACTACCACAAAGTAATTTCTTCCCCTATGTATTTTATAAAATTGCACAACTTAAACAAGGATGGAAAAGTCAGAGTCAATGGTGTTGCTGAAATTCACCTAGTTGTATTGTATAACTATAAAAATATAGTTATAAAAATATTGCCAGCGTTTATTTTCAGAGAACTACTTAAACTGATCAAATTAGCATACACCTTTCCACTTAGATCTGTCATTTAATGTTGCAAGGTGGCAAAGCTACTTGCATATGGAGAAAATTACAAGGATTTAAAAAAAAATACTGCTTAAAAATTCAGTTATGTACTGTCACATAATCAGTTCCAGGGTATTGTGCAAGACTGAATAACTGTCACCTTGGTTTCTGTATGCATTGTGTGAAACCTTGTCATTTATTAAAGTCTGCTTATTGTTTTTTCTGTTGCCTTGTCGGGTCCTTTCACTTGAGTCAGAGGGTATTGGAGCTAGTTTAGTATAACAGTGCCATATGCTGGGAGCAGTGTTAGTTTCTTGTTTGATAACCAGATGCAGACTACAGGATGTGCACTCCATTTACAGAGCTCCCGTGTGAATATTTAGGCCAGTTAGCGGCAGGAGGTTGTGGTCTGTAGTTGTAATGTCATCTGGCACAGGGAGTTAATGAGTTTGATCATGCTGCCTTGACTTGTGGAGACTCTCACTTCATGGAGGGGTCTCAATCTTTCTTGTTCAATGAAACGCTCCCTTTTGGAGAAGAAAGGTGAAAGCCAGCCACTGCAATCTAAACTGTAATTTTTTTAGAGTTGTTCTTTCACCAAAACCCTTACTTCTCTAAACAAGCACAGATTTAACATGACTGTAAAGAGAGTCCTATGATAATGCAGTCATGTGTGACACTGTTATGCACCTGCAGCTAGTGAAAGGGGAGTTTTCTTTTTGCACAGAAAGTAAAACCACTTCCAACTGGTATTATAAAATAGAATGGCAAAACAAATATTTTAGTCATAGTCATTCAGCTATCAAGGGGCTAACCTGCTGAGTCTACTGCATTCATGGGATCATGGTTCAAGATCTAGTGACAGTAGTAACAGAGGGGTGTTACTTTATTGAATGATTGAAATGAAGTGAGAAAAATAAGGGATAACTTTTCACTGTTGACCCTTCTGGGGCATGACTTACTGATTGGTATTGTCTGGACACTATTTTAAGTGATGCTTCTGGGGACAGAGAAGATCAGGGTTAACCACTGGGGGACTGCCTTGGTACTGAGAAGCTAAAGCCATTTGAAGAAAGCTGTATAGGTAAGAGAAGGGAAAATGAAGTATAAATGGTATGACTCAAGTTAAAAGAAAAGTTTGTTTTCAGCTGGGTGGGAGGACAATTCCGTTGTCCAACAGAGGAATATAAGACTGCAGAAAACTACAGTTTCTCAGCCTAGAAGAATTTACAGAGAAAGGAGATTATGAAGTGTGTTTTGGGATGTGAAGGACAAAGAAAATGAGGTGAAGTTGTGTAGGTCGATTGGGGGTGGGGGAAGAAGGTTTATGGACTAAACCGACAGCAATATGCAAGCAGAGGCCTGTGGCAAAAAACAAAGAAGTTAAGTTTTAGTTTTTAAAATGGAAGAGATAGAGGAAGGAACCAAGTAATTGCATCTCGGATTAGAGAAGGCAAGCAAAATGAAGACTTACAGTTGATCGTCTGGAAAGGTGGAAAAGAAAAAATATGGTTCACTATGGACAAGGCAAGAAGCAAACAACTTGAGAGAAGTTGTATGTTTGTTGATATTACTGTATCTACAGCTGGTGTAACTTGACCTAGTTGCTTGAAACTATGCAACTCTGTTGATTTGTAACAGATGACAATCTGAATCTGTGTCCAAATTCTTTCAATTTAGGATTACCTCTGTGAGACAATTGACAATATTCACTCCTCTGCCACTAGAAGATGTTTTTGGTGAAATAAAAAGTCTGTCATTCCCCAGTTTAAAGTGCTCTCTAAAACTCCTTTCCTGGCAGACTAGCTTAAACACAGTTCAATACCCAAATAGCAGATGAAAGAAATATGGACTTTACAGTATCTTCTCAATAGCAAGATTTTTTTAGACTGTAGTTTTTCATACTATGATGTTTTATAGATCAACCAGCAAAATGTCTGCATAAGAACACAAACACGATTCAGCAGAGGTTCAGTAGTCACTTGGTATGGATTTTTCTGATTCTCATGGCACATTCCTTAAAGAAAACACTTCAGCCTTTTTAGATGTATCACTGGCAAAAGGAAATATTAAAGACCCCGATCACAGAATATAACCCTTGGATTACAGATGGTTTGTTTTAACTAATATTTGGCATTTTTGTCAGACCACAGAGCTCTGCACAAAGTATATGTAAGGCTGAGTTCTTCTGGGAGGCAGCTATAGTGTTTAAAGCATGAAAAAGCTTAATTTAATTTTAAAAATGGCCTGTTGGGGTTTTTTTGTTTTTTCAAAAACCCAACCTCATTCTGTGTATCCACAATTTGAAGACCTAAATTAGCATCCGAAACCTGGAGTGGACAAAACTCATAACAACTGCATGTCTGAATACCTGATATGACAGTTCAGTTAGGTTAGATGTTAAACTTACATCGGTTTCATCTCCACTGAAGTTGTTCCCGGTGATATGTGCCTTGAATTGTGCTAAAGAAGGAACTTTATTCAGAATATATACATTAAAACACAAAATCAACAATAATTAAGAATCAGTGACTTTTTTACTTTAGACCCCATCCTGCAATAACAGATAAAACAAAGAATACCTGGATTAGAAGGTAAAGCTACATTTCATATATAGTCCCCCTCCATACTAGAAGAGTCTGTTGTTGCATGTGAAATACAAAACCCTAAATTCATGTCTTGGTGAGAAAAAAAAGCCATTTAGCTCTGTTGAAGCTGGAAAGTTACTTATAGCCTTTCATGCAGTAGGGGATCCTAAAGTAAGAGTTCTTTCTCAAACGTGTATGCGCTTGCACACACACATTTTCTTTTACACTTGAAGGAAAGTATGAAAATTGCCATGTGGAGTGCCATGGTCCCAGATGGGGTATATAGGAAGAGATAGATATAGGCCAGGTACAGACATTACACACAAACCAGTATAAGTCATTGAAAACTGGTGTAAACCTGCAGCAGGACAGAAGCTTAGCGTACACAGACTGGTCTAAAAATGGCAGAACCCAGTCTGAGGCCTGGATTGATGTGCATTCAAACTTAATTGAGTTTGGTTAGACTGGTGCATTGACCTTCTGTACCAGATTTATTGACTCATGTTAGGTTGCTGTCTGCTGGCATCCTAGGTTCCTTTGTGCTCCTCCCCCCCACTTGCAGGGAAACATGCTAGCACTTGCCATGCGCTTAGCTGCTCCAGCCAAGCAACCAGCAGGTCCCTCCCCATGGCTGTCAGAGCTGAGCCAGCAAGCACAATCTCAGCCCTGCCTCCTGCTTCCAGTCAGTTATCAGCCTCAGGAGTTGGACAGAGGGGAGGTGTTGGTACAACAGGGGGAAAGGAGGCATCTGTGTCTCCACATGAGGCCTGGGCACCCATGGGCTGTGCTCTCCCAACCCATCACAAAGCACCCCATAATGTACACACAAACCTGAAACTGAACCCAAGAGAAGCCCAGTACTCAGGCACAGACCCACAGGAGCCCAACCCTGGCACCTGCACACCCAGCCAGGAACTCCCATGGCCCTGGAAAATTATGGAACAAATAGTATCATACACAAAATATCTGTAAAATATTCTGTACCATTAATTTAACTGTGTCAATGCCTACATTTTTGTCTATAGCACATGCTGTCCATTAATACAGTGAAAATGAGTGGAAAATAAAGATAACTGATTCATAATGAATTTATTTTAACACTCACATTCATTTTTATGTTGTGTGACATGTTCATATGTTAGAAAGTAAGAAGTAATAAGTATTCATTTGAGTATTTGTGGATAAACTGCATTTAAATGTTATTGGTGAAATGCTTTAAAATATGCTCAGTTACCACTGGGAGGAAGGATGGTTTCTGGTGGCTACAGTGTGACCCTGACTCGTACCAGGTGGTAGGAACAGGGGGGCTCCACCAAGTGAAGTGCTGAGCCCATCAGAAGCAGGAGATTGGGGAGCCCACCCTTTCCCCACTGCCTGGCATGAGCTTCCCAGGCTGCCAGGTGCAACCTGCTGCTGGTGCTGGAGTTCCAAGGGCCCAATTCTCCTTTTACAGAGCGGTCAAGACACTCTTGATAGGCTGCTAGGAATGGGCGAGCACACTTCCAACCCCCTGCCATCACTGTGGACCCTTCCCTGTGCTCAGCCCTAGGTTATCAGGAGAGCCCCGGAACAGGTCATCATGACAAATCTGGCAGTCTGACTGGTGGCAGCGGGGGACCTGCCATGGTGACCTACTCTGGAGCTTTTCTAGAAGCCTAGGGTTTGGCATAGGGGAGAGTCTGCAGTGATGGCAGGGGGTTGCGGGCATGTTCAGTTGTGTCTGGCAGCCAGTCAGGGGTGACCCATGTATTCGGCTGTGCTCAGCAGTTTCTAGCAGCCCAGAGGACCCACAGGGCCTGCTGAGGGGGGTGCAGGAGTGCTCCCAACCTGCTGGCTTTAGCTAGTGCAGACAGTCTGTGTGCCCCCCCCCCCCAACCAGGGCGAGAAACGTGTTCTGTTAGCTCCTGATCTAACCCATGCCACTACAAAAACCCATGTAGGCTTGATTGATGTTGCCTTGAGCTTTTTTGAATGCCTGTACCTACTTAGCCATATACAGTACTGTATGTATAATCATACATAAGAATGAGACATTATTATCAATTACATTTTAATGAATGATTTCTGTTCTGCAAGAAAGCTGAGATTATTACACCCTAGACATCGATTCCTTCTTTTTAGGAATTATCCCACTGAAATATTAAGCATCCTGAAAGGACTAAAAAAAAATCTAGAGAATTAGTTCTGCTAAAATAACATCTATTATGAGTAAAGGGAGTTAGCAATCCATTTGGGAAAAAAGAGTGTGTTGGCACTTAACTGAATAAAAATAATTGGAATATTAAGACATTGTGATAACATTATTTGAGAATGGGTAAATAGCAATGATTCCTTCCAAAGGGCACAAGTCTTCTGCCCTTCATCAGGTTGTGCTGCTTAGCATATGGGCTGTGTTTTGAATGGTATTTTGGGCGTGTTTTTTAGTTCTGTTCTGTAGCATGTAGTTAGGGACCATGAGACTTCATATGGCAATTTTCATACTTTTCTTCATGTGTAAAAGAAAGGACATCAGAAAATATTGTCCCAGATAAAGGTTACAGCAATTCCAAGTTCTAAATGTCTGCTCAGAGCAAGACATTTCAAGGTGCTTAGTGGAGAAACTTTAACGCATTGTAAATGTTTTACTGACCTTTCTTATAAAAATCCCTTTCATATTTTTATCTCTGTTAAATAACAGCAGCTGCTTCTTTGAAATAAGCTGACAGTTTATCAATATCACATGTTTTTTAACTAACGTGGTGTAACAGAGATGTTAAGAAGGCACCTAAAGGGGGCGCACACAATCTCTTCACTAATTCTCCAGAGAACCATTGCTTACATGAAACTGAAGGATGATGTGGGGAGGTTAAAGCTTCATTTGTTGTTTTGTTTTTTCTGTAGTTGTTTTTTTTTTTTATTAGCCTACATCTCAATTCAAGACTTACAGCAAACTTAAGCTATGGTTTTTCAGGAATAACAATTAAATATATATAAATATTTACATATACCATACCCTAGTATGTCAGCAGAAATTGCCAAATTTATTGTTAATCTCTATGAAGGGAATTTTGATCCAAGTTTCAGAAGTGCTTTGGAATTGTAGCGTTTTAAAAATCATGGCCATTATGTAAGAATTTGCTACTTTTCTGTACTTTGCTTTCAGCTGGGCAATGACTTTTTATATAGGAAGGTTTTCAAATTGCTGTTGCTTAGTGAACACACTCAGTGGATTTTTGGTTTATCCCATCAGTATTTAAGCAGAGCCTTTCTGCTGTAAAGCAGTACCACAGAAGGGATTACTATAAAAAGGCATTAAATGAAGCCTGTAATCAGAAGAGCTTTTTATTTGTTTTGTTTCACCCTCTAGATACCTTTGGCAGAGTGATATATAGAAATTACACAACAAAAAGCTTCTAAGAAGTACCAGAAATGGTATTTCACTCAGTTTTAATAAAGATGGCTAGTAGCATATGAAATTTAACGCATTTTCTGTATGAATGATATAATAGCTAGTCCATTCATTTTAATAATGCATATACAAAGTTAAGTCTTATTTCTTCCAGATTGTATTGTCTCTGAGTACTTTGTAATTCATTTTAATCTCCACTTTTTTATTTGACACTTTCTTAAGGTACCTTGTCTCATTCTTGGTATGATAACAAGGAGTAAGCTTTACTGCAGGAGGGGTTCCTTACATAGAATTCATGCATACATGATCTCTCTGCAACACCCTCTCTTCACTCTGTCTCAAACAGTTGCATATTTTTAAAAGAAATGGGAGACTAAACTTCTTTAAAAACGCCCAATACACTATATCTGTTCTGATAGTACCAGGGCAGGGTATCTTAAAATGTTTTAAATAATATTTTGTTGGAATAATTTATCTTAAATTGTACAAACTTCTAAATAAGAATTTTGAAAGTGAAAAAGAGAAGGTACACAACAAGACAGTGACTGTCTGTTATTACTGAAGGTTCACTCAGGCTCCTACCAACATTGTCTTGAACATATAAAATCAAATTATTTTCTGACCTTTCAGAAGATATACGCATACTCTAGTCTAACACGCTTCATATCATGCCTGACATTTGGTTTTGAAATGTGAAAAAAAAATGAATGTGGAAACTCTTGGGCTTTTTATCTGATCAGGTTCAGATCAGAACATATCAAAACATCTGATATACTTAGAATCAATCAAATTGTTCTGAAACACTTTACACTACTTAATTTCACATTTCTATTACATGGAAGAGTTTCAGTTGAGCATATGCCCTTTCCATTGGTATAAATCCCTGTTTGTTGTCAGTTTGCTCTTATGTCCTAATAATGATAAGTAAAATTAACTGAGGAAAGAAAAGATCAAGTTAGTAAACATGAAACAGTTGGAGGGAGAAGGAGACTAGGCTGAATGTTTTGTGTTGGGAAAGCTGAACAAATCAAGAGAACATTCAAGACAAATCTGACTTCATGATTATAAAGACAGATCTGTAAGGCCTATTTAAATAATCAAAGGAAGACAATCTAGAATGTCAAAGAATTATTGTATATGCTCAATTTTACTACTACTAATAAGAAAAGTTATTTTAAGAGCTAAGATATATGCACCATCTGAAAGCTGCTAAGGATATTTGGGGTTTTTTTTAACTTTCTGACAACAAGTTCTTGTCTTTTTCCTGATAGGTACCTATTATACCATTTCTCTGGTGAAGGCTATTCAGCAGTGGTGACCTCTTCCAATCGAACACTCTACAAATTATTATCTCTGGACTCCCAGCTGACACCCTGCCAGAGGCTAGAGCTACTGAGCCAACTGGAATTGTACCTGTTTTCTTGTCAAGGTTTTTTCTTACACAGGGAAAAAAGAAAAGATGAAGTTGGGCAGAGTGGAGTTCTGCCATTTTTTGCAGATAATAGCTCTTTTCTTGTGCCTTTCTGGGATGAATCAAGCAGAACTTTCAAGGTCCAGGTCAAAGCCCTACTTTCAATCAGGGAGGCCGAGAACCAAGCGCAGCTGGGTGTGGAATCAGTTCTTTGTGCTGGAGGAATACATGGGTACAGACCCTCTCTATGTAGGAAAGGTAGGGGATTTGATCAATATTTGAAAGGTGTAGATGCCTGTTTTTCAAGTGCGGGTATGTGCTGTGACTTGTGAATTTGAATTGCTATTTTATGACTTTGGCTAAAGTAAGCCAGGAAGGGGCAAAGAGTGCACTTGTATTTTTATTTATTAAATAAAGGAATTGTGGATCACCTTGCTATACCAACACACTATATACTTGATTCTTTATGCCGTTTGTAAGAGCTATATATTTAGTTATTATTTCTATAAAGAGATGAGATCATCAGTGCCTAACATTGTTGAATTTAATATATCTAGTAATTAATAATAAAGATAAAGACCACTATTATAAATAATATATGTTAGCACGTAACTATAGGACAACATAACTTCACTTAGTTCTTTATAAAAAGTGAACGGGAAATGTAATTAATAAAAACAAAGTCCCTGTTTCTTATTGCTGACAGTCTAAGTATCTATTTCTGCACCACTAACGTCAAGAGGTGTAAGAATCAAGCAGAAGGAAATAGGCTAGTGACTACAAGAAAGATGTATTTCTGTATTATGAACTATTACTGTGCTCTGATATTCTCTGCCTGGCATACTGGCACCCTGGCCAGTATACTGTAAGATGGCCCTCAGGTTGCACCTATACTACAGTGGGCACCAATACAAAGAGAGCCCCTTATCAGGGTGTCTCAAAAGTCTCCTTTATAGGCCCCTTCAGTGGCAAGTGTCCACAGCTTAAGCTGATTCACTGTTTTGTGCTGGCATGCGATGTGGTTCCATCGGTAACCCTACAATAAATGCTTAGATTGTTTATTACGGCTTATACTGTTTTACCAAAAAAATACTTTTTTTCCAATGTGTTCTTTATTGAGAAATACCAGTTAATACAAATTATTAAAAGTAGTTAGTTTTTTGGCTAAATTAGAGAAATACCAATTAATACAAATTAATATGAGTAGTTAGTTTTTTGGCTAAATTTTAGGAACCTGACAGCTTGCAAGAATGTGATTGTTTTTGGCAAAAAAAATTATATGTTTTATACTATAATGTACAAGTAACAGGTTCCAGGGAAAATGATTTGGACTTCATTGATGCAACTACTTAAGAATATGAGGGATTTTGCTGATGTGGTCAGTCCTGTTCATGTCAAGGTTCTTCATACTGTAGGTGTTTGCAAAACAGAAGCTTGATGCTTTAGGTCACTTTAGGCCCATGAATAACCCCAGTGAAGTCACAGGAGAACCTGCTAATCCGTTTAACAATATCTACATGTTTAATTGCTTAGCACTTTACACAGTTGAGCTCTTAAAGAAGGAGGATGAGGGAAGATGTGAGGATTGGATTCCAGTTATTCTATGTTATTGAAGGATCTTTTATGCTGACTATACTTAATTGCATAATAGTTTCCATTCAAATATTATAAATGTTATGGATTATTTAAAAGTTCACTTTGGGGGCTAACATTATTTTGTATTTAAATGTTTAACTTGAAATTATTCAGCCATTTTTGCAGCTAGTGGTAGAAAATTGAAATTTGGGTTGGATAGAACCCTTATTGAAGAGAAATTTCTGTGGATATTATTGTGAAACTTGGATTTGACTCAGTGCTGTTCTCACACTGCATTTATTGAGAACATTCTATATGGAGTTCTTACTGTAGTAGTCAGTGTGGCTCACAGTGCTACATTATTTACATGCGGCAAATTTAGCTTCATAGTTTGTTATATACTGTAGTTGTACATTGAATAAGGCTGTCCTCCAAAAAGAACACTAGTTTCTGTGAAGAAAATATTGTCAGAACTGGAACTATGTTCTGGCCACTTTGTTTGTAGGTGCTATTTGTGTAACATACTGCCCCTTACTCAGGATGTATTGCAAAGTGACAGTCTAGAAGTAAATGCAGAAGACCAGGAACTTTCCTACAGATCTCAAGGTGTGTAAGATTAAGCTTCCAATAATGCTTAGACAAATAGAGCTGCATTATGGAGTAGTATTTTTCATTTTATTTAAAAAGCCACAGGCGATTCCAATAATAAAAGCAGTGTTAGGAGGATGTTAGTGCTGCACAGTAAATCACTCCAAAGTCATGAAAAGCCAAGGTTAAATGCATACTCAACATTAACTTTGTCCTCTTGTGTATATGAATTTTGATGCATCATATAGGGTGAGCATACAGGTAAAATCCTGGCTTGCTGAAGTCTGTAGCACAATTCCTATTGGTCACAATGAAGCCTGTATTTCACCCATACATTTTTTCAAAATATGTTACTTTATACTATTCTATTAAACTTACAGACATAGGTAAAGTATTATGTAATAGTCAATTCTTGTATCATTCAGGTACTTCTATTGTTTTAGTGATTCAGATTATTTTGCTTTCATGTTAATAAATCAGGACTAAATTTTCTACTATAGATGGAATTATATCAGTTTAAAGCTAACAGGAATTAAAGGAGAATGATGTAGTTTTCCTTCTCTCCAGGGTATACATTTGAACAGTTTCCAGCTTAACCCTATGTAATGCCCTGTTACTCTGAAGAGCCCCTAATTCATTCAGAAATTTTCTTTCTGTTTATCAGTACAGCATGTTAGACAAATGCAGAAGAAGTGGCAGCTAAATATTGAGCTATATATATTCTCACTCACACACACACTGTTATCTTCTAGTGATGCCATTTAGGGAGTGAAATAGTAACTTCTGAACCTAATT
Organism: Gavialis gangeticus; assembly: GCF_001723915.1. Taxonomy (NCBI): domain Eukaryota; kingdom Metazoa; phylum Chordata; order Crocodylia; family Gavialidae; genus Gavialis; species Gavialis gangeticus. Next base: position 84,248,187 of record NW_017728992.1, on the reverse strand, counting down.
TAACTAGAATCTACTATTTGTTGGTAAATGTTTACTATTGCTCTGAAGCATGTTGTGTAAAACCTACCTTACTATGTCTTTTCCATATAAATGAATTAAATGACTTCAACGGTATGTTTGGCATACAAATTGTAGTTCACAGGTCTCATTGCTTCTACATGTATCTCAAATTGTAGAAACATTGTATGCAGTTATATTGTAGCAGTTGAGAACTGGTATGTGATCATGTAATTAAAGTCTGAATGGAATGGCATAGACACAAGGGGGAAGAGTTAAAGTTGTATGTGTAAACATACCTGGGGAATTTCTGGTGCTTCTTGGGTTGCTTAACCATGCAAACATAATGTTCCCATAATTTAGTATTTTGAAAAGAATGTTGATACAGATTTCAGTTTCTCAAGAGTATTTTGAGGTGTTTCAACAATGCCACCTCTCATTCAGGCACAAGGTCTTTCTTTTTGTTTCTTTTCCATTTTTACACCAACAAACACACAAATTAATCAAAAAGGGAACAGAAGATTGTGAACTAATGTGAGACTATTGTTTGACAGCCTGGTTTCTGGCTTCACTGATTTCATTAGGTCTTATCTGGAGGCAGACAGCAGCTGCAAAATTCATATCAAAGCCAAGATCAGGATTCCAAAAGACCCCAGAAGTAGAGATAATAAAGTTAGTGGCACCCATCTCTAGTTCCAATGCAATTTATTTACTGAAATCAACTCATTTTCAATAAAAACTCATTAAGATCTTAAGGTTGCAAAGGAAAAGAGGTTTTGGTGAACAAAAAGAAAAAAATAATTCCTTTGGATTTGACTCCAGAGGTTACTTATTCCTTCCTAGGTACTTGTCATATTAAATGGTATGTGTTCAGTGTTTTGAACTAAATGTTGAGATAAGCCCTGTGAGGTAAGCTGGTATGAATTAGTTTTGGGGAAAAAAAGGTATAAATGACTTACCCAAGACCAGGCCATTAAATGATATAGAATTAAAATTAGAACTCATCATATACTAGATTCTACCATCTTGCTTGCATAATAAATGCTTCTTGGTGTTTCCTTGTAATAACTTAAAATTGTAAGGACATACTGGAGGCACTCCTTAAATATTGCCCAAGATGCGTAAAGGGGGGTGTTATTATTGTCATTGCTATTATTACTAATGTCAAAATCCAGGCAAGAACCAGGTTGGATGCTGTTCTGGGAACAGCAACAGGAGCAATGGGTGGGATGATGGGCTCTGTCTATCCTGCCCAGTCCCCAAGGAACAAGTGCAGGGAGAAGGGACCCAGCCAAGGCCAGCCTCTATGTGGCATGGTGGGAGCAGGCAGGAGCAGCTTTGAAGCTGCCCATGCCTTGGAACAGTGAGAAAGCAGCAGTGGCAGGTGAAAGAGGGGGAAAGGGGAAGAGACAGAATATTGCTTTTGAATAGGAAGGGGAAGGTTTGGGTGGGGGAAGAAGGGGGGATATTCTTATGTGCTTTAAGGACTTTAAAAAGTCCCCAGAGGCTCTTGTAGCATGGTCCATTCTGAAAGGGGAGTGTAGCAATGTCACTCCTCTGGATCCACTTGTCTGGATTTGCTCCTGTATTGAAAGAATAGAAAAACATTCAAGGACATTATTTATAATGTAATGCAAACATATAAGACATGGTACACACATGTATGGAAATAGAATCCTAAGTTTATTGGTTATCATTTTGAGAAATGGCTAATGAGTTGTGTTGATCCAGCTTGGAAATGCTCAATTTAAGACACCTTAAAGTGGTGGTCATTTTTGAAAATGTTACATTTTTAGTTTAATTGAGTCAAATGTAATGAGGCATCAGTTGCTGAATGATTAAGGATCCTTCATTAGGGCTAAGTACAAACAGTCAAACAGCCTGAGGCTGAATTGATTCAGTCTTTGCAGATTAGTCTAAGATGCAGAGATTTAATTGAAACAGAAGTGAACAGACATTTACCTTTGATTCAGGAAATGCAGCCACATGCCTGCAGTGGCTCAGGCCAGAAGCCAGGGCGTGTTGGAGCATGGCTCCCTGGTATGTAGCCAGCATGGGCTGTGTTTGCTTCCTTTTCCTGCTGCCTCTGAGATCTCTGGGATTTGCAGTCCAAAATCACAGCCGCAGGACTCTGCAGGGTTGCTTATCTCTTCCTGCTTCTACATGTCTCTGGGATTTATAGTCCATAGTCACAGCAAGCACTAAGTTTGAGCAGGGAAATGGATAGTTAACCCCCCTACCTGGCCCTAGACCCCAGCTAGAATTTGCCTGGGGGGGCAGTTCCCCCCCCACCAGCCTGGGCTGCATCCCCAGCCAGTCTTGCCCCCCACATCCCCTTCTCACTGCTTCAGCTCTGGGGCCAACCCTGCTCTCTGGAGCAGACAGCCCAGCCCAGAGCTGTAAAACATGCTGGGATGTTGGGGGACTGTGATTTAACTTAAACCAGGAAAGGGTCTGGGACAGAAGTTTCATAAACTGGTTTGACTCACATTAGTTAAGTATGATACTACATTCAACCAGGTTTATCTTAAACGAGTTACAGCCATTTTGAAACTGGTTTGTGTGCACTGAGTTTCTGTTCTGTTACAGGTTTAAACCAGCTTCTGATCACTTAAACCAGTTTATGTGTAACTTCTGTCCCTAGCCCAGAAGAAAATATTGTAAAAAAAGCCAAGAGCCGAGTGAATACAAGTATAGTTATAAACTGGCTTTCCACCTACCATTTGATTTTTTTTTTTAATTGATACTTTGAGCCAAATTCTGACATGAGTCTTTAAAACTTGAAGAAAATACACAATTATGCCCAGTAACATCTGTGCACACTAACGTTTTAGTGTTCTTGCTCAAAATATTCCTGTTAGTCATGCAGGGTTTGTTTTTTGGGGTGTTTCTTTTTTAGATAGCATGAGAGAGACAGCACGATAATCTGAAACTCAGGTGGAGGAGAATATAGAGAGGCTTATAATTTTGCTTACCCTCTCTCCCAGTTCATAGTTTCATAGTTGCATAGTTTCTAGGGTCAGAAGGGACCTGAGCAGATCATCTAGTCCGACCCCCTGCCATGGCAGGAAAGAGTACTGGGGTCAAATGACCCCAGTAAGGTGGTCATCCAACCTCCTCTTAAAAAACCCCAGGGTGGGAGCCTGCACCACCTCACTTGGAAGCTGGTTCCAGACCCTAGCCGCCCTGACCGTGAAGTAGCGCCTCCTGATGTCCAACTTAAACCTTCCCTCCGCCA
>NW_017728992.1:84226931-84244167 GCF_001723915.1 Gavialis gangeticus | reverse complement strand
TCCCCTTGGACACCCGGCTCCCCTCCCCTCTGAGACTTCAGTGCTTCTCCAACTATCCTCCTTAGCTCGTTGAAGTTCGCCGTCCTAAAATCTAGGGCCACCACCTGACTGCTTGCCTTTGCCACCTTGCTGTAAACAAACATTATTGCTTTGGGTATTCACTACAAGGTATCCTTCAGATTTATAAAACAGCTCTGTTGGACTTCTGACATATTTTATTCTCAAAAATATTATTGCTTCATCAAATACAAAGTGGTAACACATGGCCCCTTAAGCAAAGTGGGAAACCATCATCCCTGTCAATGACAGTGCACAAGTGCTGCCCCCCTTTAAACAAATGAAAGGTAAAATATATCTGAATTCTTGTGAGATATCCCAGCATATATAAAGTTGTGGCTATGGAGAGATCTGTGAGATCTAAGAAATTCAAAGGTCAGCACCTTTCTTGCAGCTGATTTATCTTATTTCCAAGTACCTTGATTTCATAAGTCAGTGTGATGGATTGTGGCCCAGTTTCCTCAATGCTCCTGAAAGGTTGGGTTGTGTCTGTAAGGTATGTGATAGGAAGTTATCTCTCTGCGCAAAATATGTATGTACTTTTTCAGAGGAAGACTTCTTCCTTTCTCTCTAGCACCCTAGAGACAAATAGACCTTGTTTGATTATTAGAGGGTGGAAGGTATAGGTGAAAGGAGACAGTTAAAGTGGGGACAGAAACTGAACCAGAAAATGGGCATTTGGATGTTTTCATACAAAGCAGAGCACTGATCTTTAGCATGAGGCATTGTGTACCAGATAGGCTGGCATGGGAAATGGCATCACCGGTAAGTTAAATCGTTCTCATCGTGGCCTTTTATCCAATGATACAATGATACTGCTGAGATAATCCTATAATAGCAGTGCTGCATTTTGATTAGCTAGCAGAGTCAACCTGCAACACAATTCTCAGCATTTCTTTTCAGCATTATTTTAAGCTGTGTCTTATGAGCATCTCAAGCAACACAGAAAAGCAATAGCTAATAGATTAGAATATGAAAAAGTAAAAGCTAATTTTGTAATAATCTGTAGCTGCAAGCTTCTTGCATGCTTGGCTGGTTATCAGAAAAAGCTTTTTTTTTTATATGAGGGCATGAGCAGATTTATAATTTTGATGTCAGTCAAGCTCATGCTGTTTCAGCTTCCTTTTCAGCTGTTTTTTAAAATTATTTCTTCTCCTTTTCATGTGCTGATCTTGTTTATAGTTCTTTATCCCCCGTCCTTGACTATCCCCCATTATCTAGTTTTACTCCATCCTACCCTTTTCTAAAGTCATAGGGTTGACATCTAAAACACAGACCCCACAGAACCCACAAACAGACAGTTATTATTTGTATTTATTATTAGAACCATCATAGTGCCTGGGAGTCCTAATCATGGATGATGACCCAGTTGTACAGAGAACAAAAAGACAAGAAACAACAGATGTATTCAGACAGGCTGAGAGAGGAGTACAAAGGAACAACAAGACATTATTTATTGCAATGGACATTGATTTTGGCTTATCATCAAGTCCAGTTTTTGTATCTTTACGTAAGAATACAAATCCAACATCATTTTAAAATTTCCATTGCATTCCTCCATTTTTATTCCTATGTTTGTGTTCCACATCAGCTTGAAACCACTGTGTTTGGGCTTCTTTGACCTCCATACCACTGCCAAGTTATATGTCTTATTCAAAGCCCACTGAAGGCAGCAGGAATCTTTTGACTCACTTCAATGAAAGTCAATAACTTCAAGGCATTTACAACATGATAACTGAAACATATGCCTAGCTAAACCTTATTCTTTTTCCAATTTCCTAGCAGAGTGCATTTTTTGTGCAGTCTTTTCCTTTACTTTGGCATCACTTACCTAATCTTCCTGAAGTGTTTGACAGAAATGTCTATCTACATACCCATCAGGTTTTTGTTCCAGGTATTTAGTGTTTTTCATTCCTTGCAACCATGAAGTGCTGCCAGGCCTCTTGCTCTGCTACATGCTGTTACTTTCGCTGAGATGCTTTTGCCATGTCTTTTCTACACCCTGCTTCTCTGGTTGTTAAATATCACCCCTGTCTTCTTGTCACCCCTCTCTCCTTTGCTCTTTTTGTGTAGACACTTTACAGAATTGTTACTGAGGTGAAAATCCAATCGGTGCAAAATGTATTCTTGTGTGTATGTGCATTTTTCAGTATCAACTTTCTTCAGTTGGCTAGGGACAAACATTACACATAAAGCAGTTTAAATGATTGGGAACTGGTTTTAAACCTGTAACAGAATAGATGTTCAGTGCACATAAACCAGTTTGAAAATGGCTGAAACTGGTTTGAGATAAACCTGGTTGAATGTAGTATCAGACTTAACTTATTTGGTTCAAACCAGTTTTTGGAATGTCTGTCCCAGTCCCCTTGCTGATTTAAGATAAACTGGACACCCCCAGCATCCTGCCATGCTCCCTGGGCTGGGCAGGGCTTTCTGTTCCACAGCAGGAGTGGCCCCTCTCCTCTGCTCCCTGGCTGGAGCTCCAGAAACTGCAGGCTGCTCCCCCTCACCACTCCCTGCTAAACAGAAATTCCCCCCTCCCCTCTGCCTTCCTGCAGAGGTGTCTGTGTATGAGCTAGCAAACCACATACTGGCTACAGTCCCTGCTGAATCAACAGGTAGAATCAACTAGCAGAATCAACAAGTATCTGTTAATGTTCCTCTGTTGTTTTCTTAATTGGGTGATAAACACTGTTATCAATTCCCTTCTGGGCTAATCTGAGCTTCTGCAGGAGCCTGACCATGGCCCCCTCAGCTACATGCTGTGGAAGGAAGGGAGGACTGCTCTGCTCCATCAGGTACCCTATCTGTTCACAGCTAAGTGAACTTAAACATATTGGTGACCTTGTTGAAAAATTCCACTGGGTGCTTTAGAGCTGAACTGTGTTATACCTGAACATCCCACCTAAGCCCAGACAGTCAAAAAGCCCAAGGCTGAATCGATTCAGTCTTTTCAGGTTAGTCTAGGTTGCAGAGATTAAATTGAAATAGAAGTGAACAGACACTTCTCTTTGATTCAGGACATGCAGCCCAGCAGCTCAGGCCAGAAGCTGGGGGGGAGTGGGGAGACGGGACGGGGATACTAGAGCATGGCTGTCTGGCTGTGTGTTCATTTCCTCTTCCGGGTGCCCCTGAGGTCTCTGGGATTTGCAGTCCACAATTACAGCAGCAGGTCTCTGCAGGGTTGCTCATCAGTTCCTTTTCCTGCTTCTAGGTGCCTCTGGGATTAGTAGTTCATAGTTGTAGCTAGCAGTAAATTTGAGTGGCGGAAGGCATGTTTAACCCCCCTGCCTAGCCCCAGACCCCATCTGGAGTTTGTTGGCAGGGGGGCAGTCCCCTGCATTGACTGGGTTGCATCCCCAACTGGGCTTTCCCACCCTGCCTCTTGTCAGCCAACCCTCACTGTTACAGCTAGGGTGCAGAGGGGCAGGGCCAGCCCTGGTCTCTGGAGCAGACAGCACAGCCCAGGGCTGCAGAGCATGCTGGGGGACACTGATTTAACTTGAACCAGGAAGGGGTCTGGGACGGAAGCTTCATAAACTGGTTTGACCCAAATCAGTTAAGTCTGATACTACATTCTACCACACTTATCTTAAACCAGTTTCAGCCATTTCAAAGCTGGTTTACGTGCACTGAGCTTCTGTACTGTTACAGGTTTAAATCAGTTTCTGATCACTTAAACCAGTTTATGTGTAACTTCTGTCCCCAGCCCGCTGCCACAAGTGTTACCCATTAAAGCGCCTCTCAGGAAATGAGTTTGTTAAAACACAACTAAGACAGTTGTGTCTTTAACATGAACAGTGACTTTCATGCTTTTAGCTCCAGTTCAAACTTTACTGCTTGAGGAGCCATTATACAAGGTCCACCTTCCATCAGTTGTGGAAAGTTTGTTCTTCCAACAGAGTCATATGGATGAGGATCAGTGAGCTACAGTTTCCATTTTCTTCATTGTTAACTATGTCTGAGTGAGAAATCAGGGTCTAAGAGTGTTCTAGGCAAAAAGATAATTGTGTTCATAATCTTCTGTGCTCATGTAATATGAAAAAATATAGAGAAACATTGCATGTGAGAGACATTTTTATGTAGAGACATTATTATGTCAGCTTGCCACAACATGTATCTGAGTACCACCCTCGCTTACCCGGTACACAATATTAACTATTTTCTTCAAACTATTTATATCATATTAATTGCAAAATCCCATGTGCACTTTATTCCAGGAACATTATAGCAGATTTATATTTTTCAGAACAAGTGAAATTCTACAGGAAAAAGCCCAATCTTTGGGACCCATTTAAATCAGTGGTGTAATACCCACTAAATTTAGTAGAAGAATGATAGAACCCTATTGACTATACTCTTTATGTCCTGGCTAGGGACTAATACTAATTATAATTAATTTAATAACTCTAATACAGGGGGATCTATTTCAAGTTGTCCAACTTAAATGAGTTACCTGTAGTTTGTTTTTAGCTTTGTACTATATTGGAGGTAATTTTAATGCTTTCATATGAAGCAGAAAGAAAATATAATTAATTCAAATTAGTATCAGTATTTTTGCTGTATCTTTCACTCTGAACAGAAATAAACTGCATAAATATGCTTGTGAGAAACTATATGCAGTGAAAACCGTGGCAGGTTATCATAGCATAAAATGCATATTTCATTTCCCCCTACAAACATTGACAGAAAAATGATAAATAAAAACCATAAAACCATTTAACACTAATTATTTATGTTTTTTTTTTTATCTTAGAGTAATTTTTTTTCCAAATCCAAGAACATGGCAACTAACCACCAGTCTTGCATCCTAATTGTAATATTAAAGGCGCTCGGTGCATATTTGCATAACATTAACTGTAGTTTTGTCAGTCACATTAAATTAAATACATTTTGCATTCTAATTTTTAGTTATATAGAAAACATCTATCTTGCTTACCAAAGGTGCTTTGGTCCCAGCGGAAATAAGATTTTAAAAAATAAACCATGCTTACTTACTATTAATTTTGCATATTCATTATTCAGGATAATTCGGTTTAGCTGAGGAAAAGATGATGATGAAGCTCTACTGACAGTATTGAAAGAATATGTGCCTAAATTGCCTTAGCAACTAAAATCAGATGACACGTTTTAGTTAAACAACAATGCATGTTTAGGACCCAGTTGCCTACAGCTGAGCTTAATAATTACCACCTTGAATAGTCTCATTGACTACGGTGCTCAATAGAGTTTTGTAGGACTTGGCCTTGCAATAGTGGCCCTGTCTTTGTTTGTGGCTCTCTAAAAGATCTCAACAAAATACAGGGGAGAACAAACATTGCTAATGGAATAGGAGATCATTCAGATAAAAACACACAGTGTATTTTATAATACTGTGTGTGTGTGTGTGTGTGTGTGTGTGTAATGCAAAATAAGCCCCAAAGGATCAAAATCTGTCTATATAGCTCTGTATTCTGCCAATGGAAGGGACAATATCAAATACTTCAGAGACAATATAGACTTTCTGCTGTTTTAGATGATTTTGCAGTCCTGTCAATGGGAGGGATCTGAGGATCCAGTTCAACTCCTCGAGTGTGCAGTTTGTAATTTGAAGCACAAGTTTTATTAACCATGGTAGAACATGTATAAATACCATAAATTTTGGCCACAAAATTATTTTGTCCATTTTTTACACCCAGCAATAATATTTTACTCTCCTGGTTACCACATGAAAAGTCCTGAGAATGTTGACAACAGATGGAAATATATTCCATAGTTTTATAGTGAATAAAAGCATGCCTTAGTATCTTGTAGTTCTCCCTTTGAAAAATGAAAGGCTGCCTGTTGGCTTTTCTTGTGGGTGAACAGGATAAAATTTAAGAATAGGAGAAGACAAGCTGGATCAAAAGTCCTGCCATTTTTCTGGACTAACAGAAATGAATTGAGCCCTACATTTCCGAATCGAGTTCCTGCAGTACAACTTCAGCTGAATTTAACTGAAGCCATACGGCCTCGTTGTCTTCTTAAATCTGTGGAAATCAACAGCAACTGCACAGAAGTTAATGGTAGTGTAGTATAAAAGTACCAGAGGTGAAAGCAGAATAAAGCCAACAGGTTTAGAGTTCCAAGAAATACCTAAAAAATTAAGAAAATGTATGAATCCTAGATATAGCACAAGGAGAAGAAATGGTTATATTTTACATTGAAGTATTAACCTCAGGTCTTGTCTACTATGAAATCAGTGCCAGTTTAGTTTTTTCTATGTTATTCGGTGCTTTATTAGCAACCCATAACAATAAAAAGTTTTCTGTCGCCAGAGGAGAAGTAGATGCCCATTGCTTAAGGTTCCATCACAATGATATAAATGGAATATCAGGAATTAGTAGATAGTTTTAACTAGTTTTCCAAATATAGAATGATGATGTTACTAAGAAAGGCTACATTTCTGTGGAACTAATTTACATATTTTTATTTTTCATCTGTAATTTAGAGAGCTGTGACATTGCAGATTAATTTGAAAACCAATAAATAATTCCTCTCACTTCTAGATATTTATGCTCTTCAAATATTTGTAGACTGTTATTTTATCCTGCCCTCAACCACTTAGTTGTTGCTTAGTCAAGCAATACATATTTCAGTCTTTTAATTTTTCCTCGTTAGTGAGTCCTCCAGCCCCCTGATCATTTTTATTGCTCTTCTATTCACTCCTTCCAATTTTTCAATATCTTCCTGGTAATGAAAAGGCCAGAACTGAATACAATATTATAGTGTCAGCTAAATAGGAGCTGAACAAAGAGAAACTGCTATTTCTTATTCCATTATATTATTCATATTTCATAGTTCAAAGCTGTGTGCCCATTTTCAGTACCATAATACACTCTAGATCCAAGTCCACTGTCACCAGTGTGTGTCTTCAGGCTGTGCTGCTTTTCAGCTTTCTTTCTCCTACTGAATGTAGTGTGTTTCTGAATGCATAAAAAGACCCCTTATGATATCTGCAGAATGGGGAAATATTGTATTATTTGTAATACATATTATGCACACCTGAGCTTACATGTTTTATATTATCCTTCCTGACTGTAGGTCAGTAGTGCTCAACCTCTGGCCCTGTGGGCCGGATGAGTGGCATGGAGTCAGTCCGTAAATTGCCCCATCCTCCCCGCCTCGTTCCCCCATGTGCAGGACTCATTTGTGGAATTATCCATGGATATGATCTGTCATGCTGGCACAACCTTGCATCCTGGCTTCAGCTGTGGTGTGATGTGTGTGCCAGACCTAGCCATGATGTGAGACCATGTACCAGTGTGATCTAGTGTGCAGGGCTGTATCATCCAAACCATGGGGCTCCCTACAGGGCTGGAAATGTGGTAATGGGGGAACAGTGTCAACATTAATTGCTGTTTCTAGGAGCAACTAATGCTGCTATTGCCCCTTTCCTGCCAGATATCTGGACTTGTGAAGAACCCCCCTGGGCTGGATGACATGACTCTGTGGACCACATTCAGCCCAGGGGCAGAAGGCTGAACACTGATATAGGCTATAGTTGGGAAACCAACAGCAACAGTAATGGGAAAGTAATTACAATAGCATAGAGAACTAGGAAAGGTGTTTGAGAGAGAGCCATGGGAAAATAAACCCTGAAGTGGATTCAGCTGGGTTTATTCCTGTCACGCTGAACCCAGGATCAAAGGGGATAGTAACACTTTAAAGATCCTAACTCAGACAAGAATTGAACCCCCAGAATTTCTAAGAGATATAGACTTATGAAGCAAACTGCAGCAGTGCAGTCTCTTTCTTCCAGCCTGGAGATGGGATTGCTGGGTTTAATGTAGATTATCAAAGCATGCAAGGAAGAATGTAAGGATTAGGTAAAGGAAAGTATATGCACAAGCCTTTTTTTCTTGTTACCCTTTTTTTGCTGTGTGTTGTGTACCTTGGGGTGAATAAATGCTTGTGTTTTATTTTGAATCACTTTAAGCAGCTGCTATCACAAGGCTTCTCAAGGAAAATCACTTATATGCACCAAACCTACTTCACCCAGTCATATTAACACAGTTGGAAAGCAGAAGCAATTTCTATGAGATCCAGTCCCACAGTGCTTGAACCATATGAATTCTCTCACCTTTGAAAGATAGAGAGCCAGGGAAGCTACCTGATAGGTATAGCTGAAGAACCAAATGCATACTAAGACTTGGCTTGCCCAAAGCCCTGGTAGTAGTGGCAGAAGCAGGATGCTGACTGTAATACTGATATTCCGCAATATGTGACGGCAGTAAAAACAAATATCACTATAGGTAAAGTGAGAAGAAAGATTGTTTTTGTTTTTTGGAGAACAGGAAGAAAGAACAAACAAGAAAAAGGAGTTGTGACTAGCCCCCTAAAATAAGTTAATAGAGATATGTGGAGAATATAGAGGAAAGACCCAGAAAACTTAAAAAATCAGAGCTTGTAGCATTACTATATTCTGACAGTGAGAGTTATAGACTGCAGAGAAGAGAAAGAGTACTAAGAGGAGTCTATATATGTTGCTGTCAGGTGGAAGCACAACAGTTCTTAGTGGATAGGGGCAGAACATGGACGACTGGTGAGGGGGCACCAGTGGCCAATCGCCGACTGTGGGGGGGATCCCTTAGCGGCCAATAGCCATTGCCCGAAGTGCCACCAGTGCTTCTCTTGGCACCCCCACAATCTCAGGAGGGCACCACCTGTCTCCCCCTCTCTAGCCGGTGAGGGCCTCACCTGTCGCCCCACTCTCCAGCCGGTGAGGGCCACTCTTGGGGGGGGGCATGTGCCCCCCCCCACATGCCTCCTCATGTATCGCCTATGGAACAGAAGTTACACATAACCTGGTTTAAGTGATCAGAAACTGGTTTAAACCTGTAGCAGAAGAGAAGCTCAGTGCACATAAACCAGTTTCAAAATGGCTGCAACTGGTTTAAGATAAACCTGGTAGAATGTAGTATCAGACTTAACTGATTTGGGTCAAACCAGTTTATGAAACTTCTGTCCCAGACTCCTTCCTGGTTCAAGTTAAATCAGTGTCCCCCAGCATGCTTTGCAGCCCTGTGCTGTGCTGTGCTATGCTGTCTGCTCCAGAGAGCAGGGCTGGCCCTACCTCTCTGCAGCTTAGCTGTAACAGTGAGGGCTGGCTAACAAAAGTGGGGGGGCAAGACCAAGTGGGGATGCAACCCAGTCAATGGGTGGGGATTGCCCCCCGCAGGAAAACCCCAGCTGCGGTCTGGGACCAGGGAGTGGGGTTAAACAGCCCTTCCCCGACTTAAACTTACTGCTGGCTGTGGTTGTAGAATCCAAGTGCCAGAGGCACCTGGAAGCAGGAAGTTGAAGTGATGAGCAACCCTGCAGAGTTCTGCTCCTGTGATTTTGGACTACAAATCTCAGAGACCTCAGGAACAGCAGGAAGAGGAAGCAAACACACAGCCCATGCTGGCTACATACTAGACAGCTATGTTCTAGTGGCCCCTGGATTTTGGCCTGAGCCACTGCAAGCATGTTGCTGAATTTCCTGAATCAAGGGTAAATATCTGTTCACTTCTGTTTCAATTTAATTTGTGCAGCTTAGACTAACCTGCAAAGATTGAATCAATTCAGCATTGGGCTTTTTTTCCTGTCTGTACTTAGCCAGTAGGAACCCTCAGGTCTGAGGGAGTCTGACTAATTCTTGGCAGAAGACAAGGGCTAGGGACAGACATTACACATAAACGAGGTTAAACCTATAACAGAACAGATGTGCAGTGCACATAAACCAGTTTGAGAATGGCTGAAACAGGTTTGAGATAAACTTGGTGGAATGTAGTATCAGACGTAACTGATTTGTCTCAAACTGGTTTATGCAATGTCTGTCCCAGACCCCTTGCTGATTTAAGATAAATCAGACACTCTGAGGCTCCTGGCATGCTCTCTGGGCTAGTTGGGGCTCTTTGCAGCACAGCAGGGCTGCCCCTTGCCCATGCTCCCTAACTGCAGCTCCAGAGACTGTGGGCTGCTTTCCCCCTCCCCTCACCACTCCCTGCTAAGCAGGAATTCCCCTCTGCCTTGCTGAGGAGGTGTCTGTGTATTAGCTAGCAGACCACATGCTGGCTAGGGGATGTATAGAATCAACAGGTAGACTCAAAAGGCAGAATCAGCAAGTAGCTGGTTAATGTCCCTCTGTTGTTTTCTTAATTGGGTGATGAACACTGGTATAAATTTCCTTCTAGGCTAGTGGAAGGAAGGGAGGGCTGCTTTAGCACCCACTAGCTTCTATCCTGAGTCACTGCAGGCATGTGCCTGCATTTTTTGGGATGTCCTGTCCAGTTGCAAAACTGATTTAGCCTACTCAGGTTAGACTAACATACAAAGATTTAATCAATTCAGCCTTAGACTTTTTGAATTTCTGTCCCTAGCCAGGGAGGATAATCAAAGTGCAGCAGCAGTGGGGCCCCATGCAGAATAGGTTCCTGGAACCTGGAGATAGAATAACAAATGTTTCATCTGAAGATTAGTCGGCTGCACTGGAAGACAAGCTGCTGACAATGGGGGCTTAACATTTTTGACTGTCTACCCAGTCAGAAAGCCAGTCACTTCAAACTTCTAAAGTTACTTGTGCCTTTAAGTAATTGGCAGGCCAGATTAACCCTTTAGTGAGCCCTAGGCAAACAAATTTATGGGCTCCAGGCCAGTTGAGACTCCCCTCCCTGATGCCACCTGCAGGGGCCAGGGATCAGAGCCACTGCTAGGAAGCAGCCACCACAGCAGCAGGGCCAGCAGAGGGTAGGGGAAGGGAAGGGAAGAGAAGGGAGGCGGATGGGGTCATTTGCAGTGCTGCCACAGAGGGAAGGATGAGGGGCCCCTTGGAGCTCAGGGCCTTAGACATGTACCTAGTTTGCCTATGCATTAATAGGGCCCTGGTTATTGGAGGAAGGTAGTTACATACCCAGTCCTCTTGATTTCCAGAATTAATGCATGTTCCTTTCATAACCTTAATAGACACCTTCCCTCAAATTGAAGCTTAGTATTAACAGTTATACTTTGCTTCAAGTCCTTCAATCTGTTTTCAGGCTGTGAAACAATGTTTGTATGCAAACTGATTTCAGTAAGTTTTCAAGGTTAGATTTAGTAACATATTGTGTGAAATCAAATGCTATAGCTACTATTTTCCATTCTTCTATTGAGTTAATAATTAGAGCTGAGCAGAAAATGGACACCCATTCCCTTGGGCAGAAAATATGCTTTTGAAAAATTCTGCATCCCAAGTCAAGCACAAAAAACCTTTTGTACAGAAAGAGATTCTGTTCTGGGAAAACCAAAATGAAGCTTTTTGACCAGTTTGCTATTTGAATGGATGGCATCTGTCAAATTAATTTTCTCTCAGGCAGACAATGAAATTGATAATTGACAAATTGACAAGCATCTTACCAGTGGGATTTCAGAAGCTAAACATGCGGGTTCTTTTCTCCCCTCTAGCTCTGCTGCTGCAGAGACAGAAAGCATGTGGGTGTGACTACTTAAAACCTCCTACCTTCCACAAGCTTGGCTGTAGCTCCAGTGAGGACATTTCACACTATGAGCTGTAAGTCTTGACAACCTGAGCTGAAGAGCCCAGAAGGCTATTTAGCTGCTGTAGTGACAGACACATACCTTCTTTTGACTGACCTCAGAAGAGGCATATGCACATTCTCCAGTGGCTTACACTCCTGTGCATTCTGATTACAGCTTCTATGCAAATTTTTGTGAATTCCTTCACCTGTTAAAAAAGGACCTGGAAACACAATAATGCATCAGGGTATTAAGCATTAACAGGTTATAGATCAGATTCACTTTCCTGGAAAATTACTTTTGATTAGCAAGAGAGTCTCAGGAATAGGTTACCATTTGATCACTAAGATAAGAAGAATAAAGTTTATTACGAAGAGTGGAGTGATTAACAGTATTAAGAGTTTTCTATTTGACTCCAAGATTATAGCACCTGTAAATTGCCTTTTACCATGACAGAAAAGATGTGAATTCAAGGAGAGCAGTTGTTGTAGAGAGTAATGGGCTGAATCAAGACTCTTTTTTCCCCAATGATTAGATTATACTGTTGGAAATGTGAGTACAATTGATGATGGACAATATGTTCAGCACTTTCTGAATCCACTAACCACACCAAATGTACTGCCGGCTCAGTTAGTGGTGATGGAGATAGGACTGGAAAGATTTTTCCAGTTGCAAAGAGTAAGATCTTTTTTAATACTATTTGACAAAAGATAAAATTACATGTTAAAAGATATTTTTGTAGGTTGGAATCCCTAAGTTATATTATCTTGCTGGAAAAAAAAATATTATGGAGTATTAAAAGAGACTTTGTTGTCCCTATGTGTGTCCCTAAAACATATTGGAAGTTTTCCTAAACAAGTGGTACAATTCTTAGGTTGCTTAGTCCTTGAAACAGGGACAACATTTTTTTGTTTGTTTTGCCTGTGGATAGCATCTGTGAGAAGGGTGTATTGGTCCATTATTGGGGCTCTGGTCTGCTGCAGTACAAATAATAAAATTAGTAAATTAGTAAATAAAATTAGTAAAACTTCATCTTACAGATATCTTTGAAATTGATATCTGGGGAGAAGTGAATTGCATCTATAGTTTGAGGATCTTTCTTTTAGATTTTGTTCAGATTTCTTGCATATTTCCCATTTATTTCTTGCTTAAAGAGTGGCTTTTCTCTTTAAAAAAAAGACTGTAAAATTATATCTGTTTATACAACAAACGAATTCCGTGTGAGAGTCATATTTGCTTATTCTGGTGATAGAAATTATTTTTTTGTGTGCTTATTATGTTTATTATCCCTGCTGAATCAACAGAGCTGAGTGCGAGTGAGCTGAACTCTGTTATTTCTTGTGCATTGTGCTTATGGAGTTTCAGTGAGCTACACCTGTGTAATTTAAATTGCAGGAGGACTGTATATTTGACCATAAGAGTAGAAACACTAGATAATATGATGGAACTGAAAATATGATTTGTCTTCTAGGACTTTTACAAGGGGGAACTTGTACTACTGAGAATGCATGAAGAGGGG
Organism: Gavialis gangeticus; assembly: GCF_001723915.1. NCBI lineage: Eukaryota > Metazoa > Chordata > Crocodylia > Gavialidae > Gavialis > Gavialis gangeticus. The sequence continues at coordinate 84,231,077 of NW_017728992.1, read as the reverse complement.
GAAAAAACACCTCAATGTTACAAGAGTAGATTGAGGCTCTAAAGCCAGCAATTTACTTTCAAATTTTGCTCATATTCAAATAATTGAGTAGCAATACCTATGGAAACTCACAATGTCATTTTTACACAGTCATTTTAAAGTGTATAATAGGTTGTTAGTCAGCCAGAATGGTCCAGCAGACCAGTGATATTTCAGCTCCATCTTGTGACATCAACTCCAGTTCTCAGGGCAGTGAATATTTTGTAAATCACATCATTTAGAATTCTTCTACAGTGGCTTACAAGGAAGAGGAATACCTGTTATAAACTTGGTATAACAAACATGATTAGAGAGCTTTATGATAAAACAACATGGAAAAACTGAGGATTAAAAAGAAACCAACCCCAAAACCTCCAGCATCCCAGATAAGCTGGAGTTCTACACAGCCTATAGGTCCTGTTTGATAGGCGAAAGAAAATACCAGGCAAGAGAATAAGGAGGGGGACAGAAAGCATCAAGTTGAAGGGAGCATGGTGTCCATTTTGAGAGAGAATTTAGGTGGTGGTGGTAGCGGTGGGGAGTGGGGGTATATTTAAGATCAAACCGTGAACACAAGTGCTCTGATTAAACAGAATGTTCAATTCACTTCAAGTGTTTGGTTGACGTTATGCATGACATTTACCCATCCTTGATCTTTATTCATTTCACCTGCCTGTTTCTGATTTTTGGTAGCATGTTTTGTTTTAAGCTAAATCTCAGTGGGGAGAGAAATCTATACAAACTATACTTATGTAAAGTCTTTTTTTTAATGCACTGATATCTATTTAACTTGTGAAAGATATTTATCAAAGTTTGAAAGTAAATTATTACCTTTGTGACATATAAATTAGGTATAAGGATTACCCTGCTTAAATTGGGAAATTAGCATTTATTTAACAGGATGCTAAATTAAAAAAAAAAAATCTAAAAGCCCCACAATAGGTGTTTAAAAAAAAAAAAAAAAAGTATGTTTCGCTTAAAGAACCAATGTATTTTCTTAGTACTTCAATTGGTGACAGAAGGCCAATCAATGAGACAGTAATCCTGTAAAAATGCAGGAAGATCAAATTGCTTGTAGAATTAGAATGCCTTAACATGGGTGCATGGAAGGGAGAGCAAAGGACTTGGAAGTATTCCATATGCTTTGTATACAAAGTGATTAGATTGTGATCACTTAGTCCAGGAGGATAGAAATGATACACAATTCTGCCAGAATGAGACATGCAAATTGGATCAATTAAGCTTTGAGAGTGCTCAGACAATCTGGTGAAGTTTACATGCTGTGTCAAGTGAAACTTAGCAAAGAGCAGCCTTGAATGCTAGGGTAGATATTAACTGATTTAAACTCTAATCTCCAAGAATAACACCGTGTTTGTAGACTGAGTCTTTAAAAGAAAATGCTACATGTAATAAAAATTCATTTTAGGTGGTTATCTTGTGTCTTACACAAAAAGGAACATAGACAAATAGTAACAGTACATTTCAAAGAGTGGGACTGATGTAGCTGAGGAGAAATGTAAAGAAACTGATCTGATTGGCAGTTAATGACATAACTAATGCAAATAATTTTCTATCTTTGGGTTAATCATAATCCTTAAAGTACATGGTGTGTGCACATGGCACATGGGGAATTCTCTCTCAGTTCCTTTCTTACTGGACCAGAGTTCACTCCAAGAGAAAAAGAGCATAGATATGATTATTAGATAATTGCGTTCTATGTCACTAGTTTTGTGTGAGACTGTCTATATATTCAAATTACTTTTGTCATGAAAAACCTTTTGTTATGGTAAAATGAAACATTTGTATCAGATTTTTAATGTAAATTCCAAGTTCTCAGTGACATATGTAATATTAGAACCATCAGAAGTGTGAGCTTCTGAACAAAGGCTTTGAACATTACTAGAAGAATCCAGACAGTTTTAGAATTAAAACTGACTACATAATTTGAATTTTAATATAAATTCAGCACACTGACATGACTGAAGTAAAGCAACATGTTCCATTTCAGTACTACTCATCATTCAGTTGTTAATGAATCATAAATCCATTATATCGCCAACAATTAACAGTAGTGGTTAACTTGAATCATACAGAGAATGTTGCAGGTATGAAGACTAGAAAAACACATGTCCTATTTCTGGTATTACTAATCTGGGTGAAATAAAAAACATTAGTAAAATGATAAGTGTGTTTGGATTTCATGCCCCTTTGTGATGAATGCTATAAGACTATTTTGAAAAACACAGTGTACAGACTGTATAGGTGTGTTGAGATCTTCTGAATTTAAGTCTCTGCATGGTCATTGGATGGGGAAGAGGTAAAAATCAATGCCACCTCTTTCTAATATCTGATAGACATTATTATGTGGCTCACTAAGAGGCCAATCTAAGTCTGACTGAAGTCAGTAGGACTTTTATGCAGTAATAGTCTTCATTGAGGTCAGGTTATTTCATTTGTATGGTGAAGTATGAATGCATTGGCCCAATTTTTTTCTGAACCATGAAGACAAGACAAAACACATACAACCAAGTAATTTCCCCTCACAACCTCAATACTGTAGAGTAAACGTGCCTATCAAAATGCAAATCATTACCTGAAGACCAATCTGGTTATATCCAGAGGTCCCAGCAGACCTGCAAATTTTAATGTTAAGAAAAAAATGTGAGGGAAAAAAACAAACCCTTTAAAGCACTTATTCACTGGGGAACTCTTTAAATGATCTGAGCATTTTAAGACAGACTCTCAAACACCCATATTTACTATGCATACCATACTTCTGCTTGTTCTGAATACTGAATAGTTACAGTATGAATTTAGGCAGTGGAATCACTTAGATTTTTATTTCTTACAATAAGTCTATACAATGCATTTTTGTGTTCCTTTAAAGACCTTAGTTTTCCATGCCTGTTATACGCTGCTTCAGGAAATCACTTAAGCATGTGCTTAACTTTCAGTATTGACTTCAGCAATAGTTTTAGGCCTGTGTTGAAGTGCCATTAATAAATATGGATAGTTTCCTGAATTGGAGTCATTTTCTTTGTTTGAGGTAACATTGGACTAAATTACATAATTCCTGTTGATAAATAAAAATGTTTACAATATGCTATTGATGGTGATGATGATGATAGAAAACACTTTTATAGGGAGGATGAAAGCGATTGTGGAGAATGCATATAAAGAAAAATGCATAAGGGTGGGGAGAAGATGAAGTAAAATGGCCCTATCCCCTTATTTTCCCATAACTTCCTTACTGACTAGGATCTGTCTCAACTGTTCTTTCCTCCAGAATTCTGCCCTAAGGAAATCTGTATTGTCCTGTAGAGCTAAGCAATTACATAGTGAAAAACACTAAGAAAGTGTTATGGATGAACTTAGGGCAAGTCACTGCAGTGAAGCACGATCGTTCACCCTGAAATATTAACTGAAATGAAAACAAGTGTATTTCATTAAATTGCAGAAACAGCCATTAATTCAGGATAATAGGAAAACCAATGTTATCCCAAAATAACCAATGGGGTTTGCTTTTTCTTTAAATGCATTTAACTATTTCTAGCACTAAGAATAAAGGCACCAGTTTCTGTAGGAGCATAACTGAAACTGTGTTGGTAGTTAAAATAAGAATCAGAACTTTGCATTTGTCTCATAGGTTACTTTGTACAGTACAGAGTACTCTCTCTCAGTACAAGAGTACAGTTTCATGGTGTGGTGCATATTTTTGGTGTTTGCCTTTTAATATAAAATCACCTGTGCTATAGCCCTTTATCATACTTTTCTTTTACTCTCCCCCTCTAACTCCTTTACTCTCAGCTTCAAGCCTTCAGGGTATGCATATTAAGCAAAACGCTTAGGCTAAGTACAAATAGTCAAAAAGCCTGAGGCTGAATCAATTCAGTTTTTGCAGGTTAGTTTAAGCTGCAGAGATTAAATTAAGGAACAACTGGACAGACATTCATTTTTGATTCAGGAAATGCAGCCACACACCTGCAGTGGCTCAGATCAGAAGCAAGGGGTGGGAGGTGGGCGCTAAAGGATGTCATTCTGCCATGTAGCCAGCATGTGTTGTGTGTTCGCTTCCTCTTCCTGCTGCCCTGGAGGTCTCTGGGATTTGCAGTCCAGAATCACCACAAC
>NW_017728992.1:84217537-84221931 GCF_001723915.1 Gavialis gangeticus | reverse complement strand
ACACCTGCAGTGGCTCAGACCAGAAGCAAGGGGTGGGAGGTGGGCGCTAAAGGATGTCATTCTGCCATGTAGCCAGCATGTGTTGTGTGTTCGCTTCCTCTTCCTGCTGCCCTGGAGGTCTCTGGGATTTGCAGTCCAGAATCACCACAACAAGACTCTGCAGTTACTCATCGCTTCCTCTTCCTGCTTCCAGGTGCTTCTGGGATTTGTAGCCAGCAGTCAATTTTTTAACAGGGCAGGACAGCTCTGTAGTTGGGGGAAGGGAGTTTAACCCCCTTCCCTGGCCCCAGACCCCAGCTAGAGTTTGCCTGTGGGAGGAAGTCCCTGCCTCCACCTGCCCCCTCCCCCGCCCAACCCTTTTTTGCTGGAGCAGACATCACAGCCCAGCCCAGGGCTGGAAAGCATGCCAGGATGCTGGGGGACTGTTATTTAACTTGATCCAGGAAAGGGTCTTGGTCAGAAGTTTGAAAAACTGTTTTGACCCAAATCCCTTAAGTCTGATACTTCCTTCAACCAGGTTTATCTTAAACCCAATTCAGCCATTTTGAAACTGGTTTATGTGCACTGAACTTCTGTTAAAGGTTTAAACCAGTTTCTGATCACTTAAACCAGTTTGTGTCACTTCTGTCCCTAGCCTTAATTTTATGTTTAGTTTTAACTCTGAGCAGTCCCATTGAACTCAGTTGGACTGTTCATTAAAGTGGGACTGAACAAGTTTTCTAAAGCCCCTAGGTCATGTTCATTTAAAGACATTATGGGATCTTATCTCCAATTCCAATAATTGTGTCTCCTGCCATGCCATGTGTGCAGAACAGGAGGCATGATTTAGGGATTGGGTTTAAGATTCAGTTGCACCTTTTCTACATGCCAATGCATGAGGAGCCTGGGGTCATGATCTCAAGTTCCCTCTGTCCTGGCAAGTCCAGGGCCAGGGCTGACAATCATTGGCTTTAGCTCAACACTGGATCATACTAAGGCTGGTTCTAGACCCCAGTGCTGTCCCTGGTCAGAGCTGGACTGTAATGGGGTTAGGTAGAGACTCCAGTAGTTGACAGTCAGCTGATTGTCAGCCCTGACCCCTGTCCCGACCTGTTATGTGTTTAGTTTAAGGCATCATACATGATTAACATGTTAATTGTGGCATAATGGTAACATGTCAAGGGGGCCTAAATCATTGTTGGCTTTAGGTCTAAGATAATTTATTAAGAAAACCAAAAAGTATTCTAAATCTATCTGTGAAACATTCTAATTATGACCCTGTGCTATAAACGATATTGTTTTGTATAGATCATATTGTTTTAATCCAGACTAGCATATTCTGTTTTGCTCTACTGACTGCAAGCTTCTCAGCTCAGGCTCCTTAGCTTGTTCAGGTGAGGTCACCCACATAAATATATACCACATGTAAATTATTAATATTACCTTGTTTTTAAGGAAAACAACAGCTGATATCTCAATATATGTGTACTCTGAGTGAGTTAATTGATAGAAGGGGAGAGATAGAGTAACAAAGGCTATTACTTTTGTTTTGTTTTAACTGTTACATAACTTCATTTAACCAGTCTTTAGTATTTTCAGGGAATTAAAGGTTATAGTGGATGCAGACCCAGTTTATTTCATCTTCCGTGTATGCTAAATTTTTCATCATTAAAATGATCAGATTGTTCATAGTGCTGCAGTCCAGTACTTTAAATGTGTCTACAGATACAATTAGTCACAGTAATTACTTTGACTGCTTTTCATTTATACACTTTATAATTTTCATCCATCATATTAGGGTTTCAGCACTTCCCACTTATGTGCAATATAATATTACAAGAGGATTTTGGGTAGCATTAACATTTCAGCAGAAAAAGAATTTTCAGTAAATGAATACAACATAAAAAACAATAGGCCCCCCCTTGCCCCTCCCAAAAGGAAAAAAGATGCAACAACAATAATCTATACCCTCCAGGAATCTATTTCTCTGTATTAATGTTCTTTGGAAGCAGCTTCCTAGAGGAAATCATTATAAACCAAGTAGTGCTTTAAGCTATTTCAGATAGTTCAGACTGAAATAGAATAATCTCTCTAAACTGTAGATCAGTAATTTGACAAATAAGACTATATAAAGGGTATACATTACAGCTTATAGTCTATAAACAGAAACAGCTTCTTTTTCTTTCTTTCTTTCTCTTTTTTCTTTCTTTTCATACATACATTAGACTTTATGTTTACAATACAGATGATTTTTTTGTTTGTAAATTAGGTATTATGCACGTGGCTATTGAAACAACTGGACTCTTTTTCCTTACTGTATTTTTTATACAAAATATTTTAGATTGTGGGTACTGAAATGATTATATCTACTTCTGAAGTTCTCTTTTTTTAGTCTAAATCCTAAATCTAAAATATTAAAGCAAAAAGTATACTATTTTTTTTATATATTTGGTGATCATATTAAGATTTCATAACCCAGAGCTGAATCAACTTGGCCATCTACTGAACAAATGATATGGTAGAAATAGCTTTAAAAGGTAGATTTTTAAAAAAATTCTTTGAAACCTATTCATATTAGTAAGAGCTGTGGACAAGAAAGGAAGAAAATAATATTAATCTTTCAGTGTTGCACTTACATGTGATGTATAGAATTATCTTCCTACAAATTATCAGACATAATATTGTAAAGGCAAAAACAAAAAACCTAAGTACTTTAATATTCATTAATACAAAAAGGACATTATTTTTCCCCAAAGTCTGAAAAGTCTATAAAAAATAGATAACTTCCATATGGTAATAAAAACAGACAGATTTTTAAAATTAATTTACTTGTGCAAATTTACATTTCAAGTTCTTCCAGTTCTGCTACTATTGTGGGAGTAGAGGTGAGAAATAGAATTTTTTTCCACCTATACTGGGGACATAGCTTAGGATGAATAAGGTAAATGTGATGCTAACTAAAGCCCTGATCCTATACATTATTCCATGGGGGCAGATCTATTGAAGTCAGTTTTGCTTTTCCATAGAACACCTTGAGATAGACAATGGGTATTTAATTATCAATATGCATTTTAATGCATGTTGATTTTTACAGGAGTTGTATATGTGGAATACAGAGGGGGAGGATTCTTGCACAAGTCTACTATTTAACTGAAAAAGAAGGTATACCATGTTAAGACATTTTGTATTACAGCCTCGGTGCTTCCTGGCAACAAAATAAATCAAGCCACTGGACCCGTAAACAGATTACTTTAGTAAATAATATCAAGAATTGTCATAGAATCAATGAGTCGGAAGGGACCTAGACAGATCATCGAGTCCGACCCCCTGCCATGGGCAGGAATGAGCACTGGGGGTCATAAGACCCCAGCCAGGTGCCTATCCAGTCTCTTCTTGAAGATCTCCAGGGAAGGTGAGAGCACCACCTCTCTGGGAAGCTTATTCCAGGCTCTGGCCACCCTTACAGTGAAGAAGTTCTTCCTAATATCTAACCTAAACCTCTCCTCCCTCAGCTTGTGGCCATTGTTCCTGGTGACTCCAGGGGGGGCCCTGGTGAACAGACTTTCCCCAAGTCCCTGCAGGTGGCCCCTGATAAGGTTGTAGGCAGCCACAAGATCCCCCCTCAGTCTCCTCTTGCTGAGACTGAAGAGATTCAGGTCCTTCAGCCTCTCCTCATAGGGCTGGCCACGGAGGCCCCCAACCATGGTGCATTATGAATAGGCACAGAGGGTTTGATATAAAGAGTAGCATTTTGAAGGAGAAGTTTATCTTTTGACATCAGAAGTAAACTCAAAGGCTAAGTTTTGACTTCTCCAGCTAGAGAGGATAATTGTTGAGGACATTTGAATAGAATTTGACAGTATTATCATGCAATTGTATTGATTTTTCTCAACCTCTTGTATGACCAAAGTTTAGTTCACTGAAATTGGTTTAATTGCAAAATAAAATGTTTTGGGTGGACATAAAATTAATTTATTTAGGCTAGCTCAGGGAGCAAATACAATATATGATATAGCTGACCAATTTGATAGTTTGAATACTGACATACAGGACTTCCAAAGAAATATTTAGGGTAAATACAATAGAAATGCCTGGGTTGACAATGATTTATAAGAATGTTTTGAATAATAAGCAGATTTGTAAATATTAAAATATGATCCCAGTTTGCCAACAGGAAAAAAGAGTGTTTTCAATCAAGACATTGTTCATTGTGGATTGTTTTCTGTGGATATGTGTAGATGTTTGCCTCACCCGATCTGAGATCATGTGGCTTGTATAGCTGGTGCACATGTTCATCAGTGCCAGGAGCTGTGCTGGAAACCTAGTGTAATTTATTTGGGATAGTGGGAGGGGCAGGTGTGATTGTGGGGAGCTAACAAGAGGGAATGGTTGGCAGGTCTGGGTTTGGCAGGATG
>NW_017728992.1:84208762-84217436 GCF_001723915.1 Gavialis gangeticus | reverse complement strand
AGCCCAGTCAGGGTTGCAGGGAAAGGTAGGAAGAGCACAGTCTTGGGGCTAGCACAGGTGGCTATGTTTTCCCAGCCATGGAGCTGTGCTCCAAAGGTGTACAGATATTTGGTAGATCAGGCTAACCAGGTTCCCATTTTCATTTCCCAATGCACTTCTCAGGCATACTAATTTCATAGTTTCATAGTTTCTAGGGTCGGAAGGGACCTGAGCAGATCATTGAGTCTGACCCCCTGCCATGGCAGGAAAGAGTACTGGGGTCAAACGACCCCAACAAGGTGTACATCTAGCCTCCTCTTAAAGACCCCCAGGGTAGGAGCCAGCACCACTTCTCCTGGAAGTTGGTTCCGGATCCTAGCCGCCCTGACAGTGAAGTAGAGCCTCCTGATGTCTAGCCTAAATCTACCGTCTGCCAGCTTGTGACCATTATTCCTGGTCACTGCTGGTAGTCCACGGGGGAACAGGGACTTCCCCAGTGCCTGCTGGTCCTCTCAGACTAGTTTGTAACAGGCCACTAGATCCCCCCTCAGCCTTCTCTTGTGGAGGCTGAAAAGATTTGCTTCTTGTCATCTGACTCACCCCAAGTCACCTCAGCTGGGACTTGAACCCAGATCTCCCATGTGGTAGGCAGGAACACTTAGTCTCTGTCTCAAAATTTAGTTTGGGCCCCCTGTTTTTGCCTGAATGAACCTCCCTGAACATCTGTAGAGACTGACACTTAAATTGACCTAACCCTAATTCAGTCAATCTAAATGTAATGTCTGCACCTACCCTAAGTTACTGTACTAAGTTACAAACCGATTGAGACTTCATTTGAGGTCCAGGCACTCAGAACTTGCTTCTGCACCTGGAAGCACAAAGTTATCTTTCCCTGCTTGTTTATTTGCCCTTATGTATCTGTGATGTTGACTGTGGGCTCTTGGTGGTGCTACAATACAGAATTATTGCTTTTCACAAATTAAATATTACATAATTAGTATGTGATGTTAAACAGTATGCAGATGGTTTTTACCACCCAGAGCTGCCAAACTGTCTTTTAAGAATATGAGTGACAAATAGCCATTTTGGAGAGTGACATGCCATGATGATGGCCCATTAAAACTCCTCAAGAATATGCAGCCGATTGCATATGCCCACTCAGCTCCTTCTACAGCAGCAGCTGCTTCTGTGTTCTTCCTGTAGCTGCACTAATCTTAATGGGCTCGCTGCACATTTCCTTGTAGCTGCAGGGCATCCAGTGCTCTTATTAAAACTGGGGAGGGAGAAGGCATGGTTTTAGAAGCACAGCAACTGCAGAGATATAAAATGAGAGGACACAACAAAAAATGTATCTCTGTATATATATGACTGCTGTATCTACAGCTACATAGATATAAATAGATGCAGATACAGTTGAAAGACACTACTTATGAGGAAGAATTGTGTGCATGTTATAGAAAATGTGTTGGCTGTTCTTATGTCCAATTTTCAGTATTTTATTAATTATTCAACTCACTAAGGTAACCTTGTTATCTAAACTCGGTCTTTTATTTAGAAGCCTTGAGGGCTTGCTTAGATTCTAACTAGAATTTTTTGAGGTTAAGATTTTAGAATTTTGGCATTTACTTTGTGAATTTTATTGGAATAATAATTTTTCAAGGAGTACAGTCTTGTATGTTTCAACAATCTTTTTTCTTAGTTTTGGCTCAATTAATGTTCAGTCAGGTTTGTATGATAAGGATTACAGTTTAATAAGGATATTCGAGCCCTATAACATTGATCTAGAAAGGCGTGCCGTTGACATACTTCATAAAATACACTTCTGCTAATAGTAACTCAAAGAAATAAAAATTATCATTGACAGCAAGTGTAGTGCTTTTGGAAGCTGGTGATTTTGATAATGCTGAAGACTAAAAATCTTTATTCACAGAACAGACGGTGTCATGTTAACCAGAATCTCTTACATCCTTCAATGTGGGGAGGAGAGTAAAATCCACTCAAAGTTTGGCCAAAGACAGCAACTTTTTTTCTTTATGAGAAAATGCTATATTTAAGGTTTGGTCTCTGAGGTCCACACCAACACTTGTGCCTAGATTCTAAACTTTGTATTCTCAGTGTGCATGCTTGAAGGGTGCCATGACTCTATCAGGGGTACCTTGAATCTGACAAGGTGGAGAACCACTGCTCTAGAAGCACCAGGGCTAGGTACAGACAGGTAAAAAGTCCAAGGCTGAATCAATTCAGTCTTTGCAGGTGTAGCAGACTAACTTTCAGAGCTTGGGTTGAGTCTCATGCTTGAGATGATGTTTTGATCAGTGGAGGCCATTCACAAATCAGAAGGCAGCAAGAGAAGTAAAGTCATGCCCCTTTTCTGAGGGGACAGGGAGAGGAGCTCCCCTCAGACCTGATTGTAGACTGCAACACTGTCAGGTCCAGAAGACTTCAGGGGCAGAGCCGTGAAGATTATAAAAGGAGCTGTGTGCCCAGCACAAGGGAGACGCATCGGGGACAGAGAAGAGAGAAGAGCAGGACTTTGCCCTGCTGAGAAGCCATCCTCAGCTCTTCTAAGTACTAGCCCAGAAGCACCCCTGAAGACTTCCATCAGCGGGGGATGGTGGACGGCTCCAGCAGCTAGGCTTTCACTGTGCAGCATTTATTTGTGGCTTATTTATTGCTCACCTATACTTACCTATAGTTCATCTGTTGGTTATCTGTGTTTATTTTGGGGTTTATCTGTTTCAGATCAGATACTTACCTATGATTTACCTGTATCTGGAGCACTGGTATAAGGTTTTATAGCATTTACCCAGAGAGTACTGTATATGTTATTTGGATATCATATATACACACACACACACACACACACAGAGAGAGAGAGAGAGAGAGAGAGAGAGAATGTATGTTTATTATCCATTTCTTTTTCTTGTGATAAGTTAATGTAAATAAATGTGTATATAGTTAAGTCCCCTGGTTCTATAGGAGAATTAACCATTCCCTTAAATTGGAGAAGGGGAGTATATACCCAAGTGCACCGGGGCTACACAGGTTAGTTTAAGATGCAAAAATGAAATTGAAACAAGTGATCAGACATTTACCCTTGATTCAGGAAATGCAGCCACATGTCTGCAGTGGCTCAGGCCAGAAGCCAGGTAGCTCCAGAGCATCCCCCACCCTGCCCCCAGATCCTAGCTGGGGTTTGCTTGAGGGGATGGGCAGTCCCCACTGTAGACTGAGCTGCATCCCCAGGTGGGCTTGCCCCCGCCCTCCCCCCCTTTGTCAGTCAGTCCTCAGTGCTCCAGTTAGGAAGAAGAGGGGTGGGCCCAACCCTGCTCTCTGGGGCAGACAGCTCAGCCCAGCCTAGCCCAGGGCTGGAAAGCATGCGGGGATGCTGCGGGATTGTGATTTAACTTGAATCAGGAAGGGGTCTGGGACAGAAGTTTTATAAACCAGTTTAACTCAAATCAGTTAAGTCTAATACTACATTCAACCACGTTTATCCTAAACCAGTTTGAGCCATTTTGAAGCTGGTTTATGTACACTGAGCTTCCATTCTGTTACAGGTTTAAACCAGTTTCTGATCACTTAAACCAGTTTACATGTAACTTCTGTCCCTAGCCAAAGGGTTAAATAAGATGCTGTAATAGAATAGATGAAGAAGCCTCTAACATGGAAATTTTGCTGGACTGGCTTTATCACTCTGACTGTCCATGGATTAAGTAAATTATTCTGAAGGACAGAAAGGAACATGGCAATAACCAGCCATTAGAGGGAACTGTAAAAGCTGACCAAATTCAGAGCACACACAGAGAAGACCAGGAAGAACTGGGTGAAGGAGCAGTTTGCAACCAGGAGACAAGATATGAGCCAAACAAGCTTGCTACCTGGGAGAAGCCAGACTATGCTGGGGCTAGAGCCAAAGAGCCCCCACCTACTGCCCAAGACAAGGCTGAAGGGTTTTTTGTTGTTGACATATTTGTCTGTTTGCTGTTCAAAGACTGTTTTTGTTTGGGAGGACTGGCTGAGATGCTCCTCGGGGAGCAAAACCAGCCTGCAGGAGCAAGCAGGCTAAACAACCTGATTACACAATATTTCTCTTTATTCCTCCATTTAACTGTGCTGCGCAGAATTTGGACGTGACTGTGACTCTAATCCGCTAATTTTATTTGCCTTTCTTTCTGGGTTTGTATAGTCACTTGTATTTCCCTTTTCCTGATTCTGGTCATTTTAAACATTGTGGAATTTACCATAGCTTTGATTGTGCCCTTAATATACAATTGGAGTCTCATTTTTTCTTTGAGAACGTGCATCATCTGTGAACTTGGGATACTTCCAGCAAGCACTTATTGGTACATGAGAACTGTCCAGCTTCAGAAAGTTCAGTAAGCTTTTGTTAGTACCCAGGTGTACGCTCAAATTGGAAAGTTGAAAAGGTGTTTTCAAGCTACCACAATTCTACTCCCAGAGATCTCCTCTATCCTTGGGCTGCTCACTACTTTGCATTGTTTTCTTGTTTCTTATAGTTTTTCCCATCTCACAGACCTTTATTTTTTCCCATTTCTTCCCACTTTTATTCTCTCTTCTATCTATCTAGAAATTAAAGGTGCTAGATAGATAGCAAGATAGTTGTTCTCCCTACCCTGGTACTTTCCCTTCATTTCTCTCTTACCATGCCTTGTGTTCCCCCCACCTTTCCCCTTATCTGATCTCTGCTTCTTTCCCACTGGTCCACATATATGCTCCATGATCTCTTGTGCTGCTTTCTCCTCTCTCCAGTGTCTTACATCTCACTGCTCCTCTTTCTGACCACTTCTTCCTTTTCCTCTGCCTTCTTGGTCATGTGTTAACATCACTAGCTGCTTCTGCTATCATCTGTCTTTCAGATTCGTCTAACAACTGATGAGTACCAAATCAAGTGTCCAACAAGGCTGTACCTCTTTCCTGTTACTTGTGTTGAGTAAATGTGTATTTTTCTGTGGCATGAATCTTTCTGCTTCACATGGCCTTGTTATTTTTCCATGTGACTATCTCTGCTCTTACATGACAAGAAGAAACACTCAGGGCAAAGGAGCAGGGCATACAAATGCCAGTATGTCAAAGTGGAGAATAGGGCTTTTTTGGCATAATTTTAGTCATTGGTTCAGTAACCACAGATGCCATTGCTGAGACGGACAGCTTTGGGAGCATATCAAGTACGTTATTTCAAATGGTTTCTTCTTAACCTCCTTTTATTAAGATTGCAGTTATTTTTATAAATATATTTATATTTGGTTCTGTTCTCTTTATGTGTTACCCCTTGCCCTCTACACAATTTATTATACTACAAAACAAACATAAAATAATATATTCCCTTTTGATCCTAATGTTGTACTACAACATGACATAATTTAATAAAAAAGCAAATATTTGTCCTCCAGGTGTTTTTCTTTCTGACCATGATTCTTGAAAGGAGGTCCTCTGAGAAACTCATTATCTGCTGAGTAATACTTTGACCTGCTCACAGGTGTGATGCAAATGTTGTGAATTACAAGCCCTTGCTGATGTCAGTAAAATATAATAAATGATTCAGTTCAGTTGCAAGTGCACTGACTTCTTGGTCAGCATGGCATTTACAGAGGCCTTCTCAAGTAACTCCATATGTTATAGGTAACATTACATGGATAGATTTTCAAAAGCATTCAGAGTTGAGGAACTTCCATTAAGAACAGTAAAGTTAATAAGTGCTGTGTGTCTGAGCAAGGAGAGAGAGAGCCACCCTTCTTTTAGCAGGAATGTTGCATGTCTCCAGGTTGTGTTTACCTTTAAATCTAGCACTCCCCAATTTATCTTTATGTTTCAGATTTTACCTTTGCCTTACTTGAAAATTATTCCATTTCAGCAAGTCTTGCTCCTCAAACACCCTGACCAATAACAAATACAGTTATATATAAAAGCATAAAATATTGAAACATGCAATGTATTTTAAATGAGTAATCACAATTGAGAACACAGATGGAAAAGCAATAGATGTGTACACAGAGGAGAAAAACAAAAAATGCATAGCTACGACCAAATAAAGTATGAAATCTAATAAAACGTTAAGTAAAAATATTGTAATTGTGAGCTTTGTGACAAGTCAGGTGGAAAAGAAAACAGACAAATAAAGTCTTTGATCTGTCTATCTATCTATCTATCTATCTATCTAATTTGAAAAGTTTCTGTGTAGATGCAACATGTGCTTAATGTTATATATATGTACATATACACACACACATCCAGCTAGCTAGATTTTTAATTCTCCCCATTCACTTAATCTTTGGACAATTTCATGTTTTAAAAAGCACCTTTAATTTCAGGAAAGGGTATGTATTGTGTGCACACTGGCCAAACCCCTTCTAAACCTCTAGTGAGATGGGGGTTGGGTAATTATAGGCATGCCCCCTTAATGAGATGAATATGTGAGGTGTGGGAAGTTCTCTAGGATATCCCAATCTTATGAATAACTGGATTTCAGACTGAAAACCTGAAGACAATGCAGCATATAATCTGCATGGTGATACTCACCATTTTAGCTTTCTTTATGATTTTTGCCTTTTTTCTCCACTGCTTCCCCATCACCATACTCAATATTATTTTCTAAACTAGATAGAAGCTGCACTTGTGTCCGTATGATTGAGAACTATGGAATCCATGAGGATTTTGTTTTTCTTTTCTCCTATGCTTTTCTCTTTCCTTTTCTAGCAAGTGATGGTAACAATTCCTTGAAAAGCCTTCTCAGTTATGCTGATAATTTCAGGCAGAATATCTCTTAATGAGCTTGGTACTGCAGCTTCCATTATGTTCTCTAGCTGCCTCTTTTGAATTACAACATCTGTAATCTTGGTGTTGGTGGAAACCCTATTTGTGCCAGGTTCTCCATGCCTCTTTCTTTTCTACCCTGTCCCTGCTGCTTCAGTGAGAAAAACCTTTAGTGCGTGCACATACAAAATGTGCTTAATGTTAAAAAGGGGGAAGATAGGAACATTATACTATACCTGCTTCGGGGACGTCTATGTCATAAACCAAGGAAATAGCAAGTCAGGGAGAAAGAAAAGTCATGGGAAACCTGGCTGGCCAGACAAATAGCCTTCAATGCTGTGTAGTATCTCTGCCTAGTGATGAAAACAAATTCCATGTTCTATATGAGATACCACATTAACATACCTTAGTGCTAGGTAATACAAAATGATGTTGCCATTGACTATGTGGATCTGTACCTATAAGCTGACTGAAAGCAGAGATTAATTAGTAGCAGTGATTTAAAAAGTAATGCAAAGTCAATATTTAGATCTTCACTGGAGCAGTAGCTACTGTCTGCTAAATAAATGTAAATATAGACTGCACCCTCAGCTGTACCTTTGTAAGCCCAGCAAGGCTTGAGCCATAGCTGGGGAAAAGTCTGGTTCATTAGATTGATTAGGACAATAATGTCTCTACTAGTCAATATTTAAAAAGCTGATTGCTTCTTTTTGCACATATACAGACACAAGAATATTCTTAGTAGGTAGAGGGTCACTTGGGAAAACTGTTCCTTTAGATTTCAGTGGGAGTTGAGGGCACTCAGCCACACACAAGATAAAGTCTTCAGTGAAAGTAATAGTGATACAAAAACCTAAAAAAATTAGCTTGGATAACCCCAAATCTCAAGAGATCTACTTCTATCCACATGGCATCATGACTCTCCCTTTCTAGATCTGTTAGTTCCCCCTTAACCTTTCCAAGGTTGGTAAAAATCCTCTACTTGTTAAGAAAAGCTTTTGAGGTCTATCTCTTAAAGCCTACTGCCTCTGTTTCCAATCCTCCTGAGCTTTGGTATATGGGACACTGCAAGGAATATGAAACTCCAGAAAAAAATAGAATCTGCAAGTAGACATGCTTTGGACCCAGAAGAGAAATATTTGGACTATTCAACTTATTTTAGGGACAAAGTGACCTCCACAGTCCATGTAAGGACTGGCTCTGGGTGGAAGGAATTGGGGGAATGTGCTTCTCCCATCTTTAAGGGAACCGATCCTCAAAGCTTTAGAAAATGGAGAGAAAAGAAACAGATTATATCCCACCCCTCCCATCCCCCATTTATGGACTAGATTTCCAACCATTCACTGCAAAGGAATTTTTGAGAAAATTATTTTGGCACATATCCACGAAGGGCCAGCAGGGGAGATTATGCTGAGGGGCAACCAACATGGGTTCACATTAGAGGCAGGTCCCGTCAGACCAGCCTGGTGGCCTTCTATGACCAGGTCACCAAATCCTTAGATGCAAGAGTAGCAGTGGACATAGTTTTTCTGGACTGTGGGAAGGCCTTCAACACTGTCTCTCACCCCATTCTCATTAAGAAACTGGGGGACTGTAATGTCGACACCCACAAAGTCAAATGGGTCACCAACTGGCTGGAGGCCCGCACCCAGAGAGTGGTGGTGGATGTGTCATTTTCGACTTGGAGGGATGTGGGCAGTGGGGTTCCGCAGGGCTCAGTCCTTGGGCCCGCACTGTTCAACATCTTCATCAGTGACTTGGACAAGGGGGTAAATAGCACCCTGTTCAAATTTGCTGATGACACTAAGATGTGGGGGGATGTGGGCATGCTAGAAGGGAGGAATAGGCTGCAATTGGACCTACACAGGTTACAGGGGTGGGTGGATGAGAATAGGATGGGATTCAACAGTGACAAGTGCAA
>NW_017728992.1:84199670-84208352 GCF_001723915.1 Gavialis gangeticus | reverse complement strand
GGCAGACCCTATGAGGAGAGGCTATGGGACCTGAACCTGCTCAGCCTCCACAAGAGGAGGCTGAGGGGGGATCTAGTGGCCTGTTACAAACTAGTCTGAGGGGACCAGCAGGCACTGGGGAAGTCCCTGTTCCCCCATGCACTACCAGGAGTGACCAGGAATAACTGTCACAAGCTGGCAGAGGGTAGATTCAGGCTAGATATCAGGAGGTGCTACTTCACTGTCAGGGCAGCTAGGATCTGGAACCAACTACCAAGAGAAGTGTTGCTGGCTCCTACCCTGGGGGTCTTTAAGAGGAGGCTAGATGTACACCTTGCTGGGGTCGTTTGACCCCAGTACTCTTTCCTGCCATGGCAGGGGGTCAGACTCAATGATCTGCTCAGGTCCCTTCCGACCCTAGAAACTATGAAACTATGTAGAATTGTGTGTTGGGACAGGAAGTCTCTATCAAGTTACTCGATTTCTGACAAACTTTCCCTGAATGGAAATAAACTTGAGAACTTCAGAGAGAGAGTGGGCAGTATTTCCAAATACCATGGATCTTTGGACCTCTATATTGCTTTTCTCCTTAAGAATATGAAGTCCAATGTGGTACCAAAAAGCCATGCTCTATAGGCCTGAAGGCAGCAAACGTTCATGTGGCTCCCACAAATTCATAATTCCTACATCCAGCTACTGGCTTGACTCTCTTGCAGCTGCTTTACTAGCTCCCTTCTGGCTTTCTATATGAAAAATCACAAAAGGAATGTGGAATACCACACAAAGAAAGCAAGAATATTCCACTCCTCTCTTTGAGCCACAGAAACTTTCTAGAGCCATTCTGCACTGAATTTCAGGGTGTGTCTACATGTGCAATAAATGCACAGTCAAGTTACTAAGCAGTAAAATAAGGCGCAATAAGATGTAACCAGGAACACATCTACATGTGTGCCCTGTTGGGCGCAGATTTATTCTGCTCTGCTCTGCCCTCCTGCAGCAGACAGGGGGAGCTCCAGTCTCCCCCAGGTGCCAGCCTAAGAGCTGGTAGGAGGTACGGGAGCTGATGCTGATGTGCAAAGTACTAGGAGAGCTGTTCCGGCAGCAGGAACAGCTGTCTCCCAGCCACGTGCACATCTGGAGACAGCTGCCCCTCCATAGCTCCCCTTACATTTAGGCTTAGCCAGGCAGTGTCCCCCAGTTGCTTGGGCTTAATGGAAGCAAAACTGCTCCCAAACAGCATCTACACATGTGCTACTATGCATTGTCTAATGCGCTGTTTATCTACTACCTGTATGTGTTGGTACTAGCAAACGGCCCATTAGACTAATTTAGTGTGTCCAGCACACATGTAGACAGTGACGTGTTACTATGCATTAGATTAGTCTAACATACAGTAAAACATCTCATGTTGATGTGTCCCGAGAGTAGGATTTTCCTAGAAAACTCCTGCATAGCATACTGACCTCGATAGATTTACTCAAGTCAGTGACAGAGCCAAATGAGGATATATAGCTTTTCCAGTGCTTAAAGGGCTTATATTAAGTTTTGCAAAATTCCTATGACAGTTTAGTATTACTTTTCCCTTTCATGATATGAAATTGAAATACTGAAAATGGATTAGTTGATAAGCAATTTGATAATGAGAGTTTAGTTCAAGAATCCTGGGTTCAAGTCCAGTACACAGTCCACAAGGTAAAAGTCCTTCCATCTTAATATGTTTGGGGATCAAATGCTAGTAGTCTTATATTAAAACAAGGTTGATGCATACATTCTGCAACAAGCGTGAATCTGGATCCTTTTGGTATAATTAATTTTTACATTGCTCCCTTGAACTATACTTTAAGGTTTCTCATGATGGCACTAAAACACTCATAAAGATGTTTAAACAAACTCTTTAGTATATTTTATGTGGAATTGGGAGCACCACAGTGCCAGTGATGAGCTAAATCTGTGGCACTAGAATGTGTTTCCCAGGATTAAGTAGGCAATAGGTAGTTCTTCACTAATATGAGCACAAAACATCCCTGTTTTTTAAAGATTTAGTAGAACAAAGAAAATTATGCTTTTCCTGGAAAGGTATAGTAAATGTAGCTTGTCCACAGAATGAAGTATAAACGTATCAAAAACATTGCTTATCACTTCTCTAATCTGCAGGCTAGCAGTTATCCGTTAAGGCCCAGATGCAAAAAACAGTCTATAAATGCCCACAGCATTGCAGCATGTCACTTTTAGCATCTAACTTTCTGACCCATGAGCTAAGTACAGACAGTCAAAAAGCCTAAGGCTGAACTGATTCATTCTTTGCAGATTCATCTATTCTGCATAGATTGAACTGATAAAAGTGAACAGACATTCACTTTTGATTCTGGAAGTGCAGCAACCTGCCTGAAGTGGCACAAGCCAGAAACTGGGGTGTTAGAGTACAACTCCCTGCTTAGCTGGAGCAAACAGCTTGATTCAAGGCTAGCCCACCAACCCACTTGGAGGGGGTGGGGGTTGGAGGGGAGGTGCAAAGCATCCTGGGATGCTGGGAGACTATGAGTTAACTTGAATCTGGAGGGAATCTGGGACAGAAGTTCAGTAGACCAATTTAACCTAAATCACAGTTAAGTCTAGTGCTACATCCTTCCGGGTTTGTCTTAAACCAGATTTGGCCATTTTGAAAGTGGTTTATGTGCAGTAAACTTCTGTTCATTTATACTGGTTTATATGTAAGTTCTGTCCTTGGCCCTGAAATGAAACCCACAACCCCGAGTTTGGGCTCCCTAAGGCTAGGGACAGACATTATACTTAAACTGGTTTAAGTGATCAGAAATTGGTTTAAACCTATAACAGAACAGACATTCACTGCACATAAGTCATTTTGAAAATGGCTGAAACTGCTTTGAGATAAACCTGGTTGAAGTAGTATCAGACTTAACTGATTGGATCAAACTGGTTTATGCAATGTCTGTCCCAGTCCCCTTCCTGGTTTAACTTAAACCAGAGTCCCCCAGCATCCCAAATGCTTTGGAGCCCTGGGAGGGGTTCTCTGCTCTCGAGAGTTGGGCTCCTCTCTGTTCCCTGGCTGGAGTTCCAGCAGAGATAGCTGGCACAGCAGCATCTGCCTGGCTTTCCGGTTCCCCTCTTTCTACACTCCCTACTCAAGCAGGGATTCCACTCCTCCCCTCTTCCACAGCATGGATGGTAGCCAGCATGTGGTATGCTAGCTAATGCTGAGAGCTGTCTGTGTAAGACAGACAGGACAAAGGCAGACAGTACAGGGTCTGCTTAGGGCTTCTTGGAGCTAATTAACAGGTAGCTGGTAGTGTCCCTCCATTCCTTCCTTGGAAAAAGTTGTTTAAGAAGAGCTTGAACTAATAAGAGCAGCTTTTGTTTTCTCGATGGGGTGCTAGATGCTGTGCTACTCTTTGCTGGCTCCCTCGCTGACCCCTCCCTAATCAGAGCATCCTGTTGGGGCCTGACCACCCATGCCTCCTCAGCTCAGCACTGTGGAAGGGTAAGGAGGGCTGCTCTAGCACCCTCTGGCTTCTACCCTGAGCCACTACAGGCATGCACCTGCATTTTCTCAGTCCAGAGGGGCTGTTTATGTGGTTACAAACTTGTTCAGCCTAGCTAGGTCAGACTAACCTGCAAAGATTGAATCAATTCAGGCTCAGGCTTCTTGAATGTCTGTCCCTAGCCTATAGGGTCAGGTTAGGTAGGAGTCACAACCTACAGAGCAGTGGATCACCAAAACTAGAGAATAGGAAATGGTGTGTTCTTAAATCCTATCCCTTCCTTGGGGATAGGAGACTTTTATAAGTACTGTTGGCAAGTGCTTTCCTCCACTCTGGAGTTAGGCCTGTAACCATTCCTTGAATAATTATGAAAGGGATCATTCTTTTTTTTCAAAACATATCTGGAAAAAGGATAATCACCCCACTTATGTACAGCAGTTCAGTGGTTAGGGCATTTACCCTGGGGAGGTAGGTGTTTAATTTCCTGTCTACCCATGATTTCTTACCTTCCAGGAGAGAATTCCTTCATGCTACAGTCTTAGCTAATCTTATTCCTTCCTGTCAAAACAGTTACAATTTGGAAAAAAAGAATTAAAGATTCATTAGGACAGAAAGAAAGCAAAACTGACTCTCTAGCCAAGTGAGTGACCTAACCACTTGGCTAGACAGTCATATTCCCTCTTGTGCTCTCTTTCAGATCCAAAGAATTTTTAAATACATCTTGTAGAATGGAACAACTTCAGTAGAAAAAAATGACAGTGCCTTCACCCTAGAATAGTCAATGGCTCAGTTGGCAGGGTAATTTCCTGGAAAGCTGGAGATGAGGTTTTGAATCTTCTCAGGGAGAAGATGGAATTGAACCCATACATTCAGCATCCTGCTTAAGTAGCCTAAACACTTGAGGATATCTGCTCTTGCCATATTTTGAAAGACAACTGTAGCTTGTGCTGTGATTTGTGTAAGGCTAATCTGATAGAAGTGTTCAGGGATCTCTTACTGCAAGGGTTGTCAGCTGGGAGTATGTGTACCCCTGGGGTACTTGGGAAGGCCCTAGGGGGTACATGCAGGTGGGTGGGGATGGAGAGCACCACCTACCATCCCATTCCACCACCTTCCAGGAGCAGGGCTGTGGGGGGGGGGGTGAGGACAGTAGTACCCCTGTGTAGGCTACATGGGTGCCATCCAGCTGGCTGGATGCGGGGGTGGGGGGAAGCTTGCATGTGGTAGCTGCTGCTGCCACCCACCACTCTGTACTGCCGCCACTCTGTATCCGGCCACGTGCCACCCCCCCACTCCTTTTCCAGCCCTATGCCACCCCTCCCCACTCTGCATCCAGCCATGCACCACACCCATCCCACTCTGTGCCTGGCTATGCACCACGCCCCACCCCCTCACTCCACATCTGGACCCTAGTGACATTTCCAGCTGAGAGGGAAAAAATTAATGGAAATGATGATAATAGCACTGTTGTAAACAAGTTCAACTTACATTTGATACATTTCAAAGAAGGGAAGCGAAAAGTCTGAACATCTTTATCATTTTAAACTAGTTTTGGCATTGCATTTCTGTCAGTAGCACCATAAAAAAGAGGAGCAAGTGTCTAACGGAGGACCTTTCTCTCATGTCCACACCAGAGGTTTTAGTGTTTTTGTGTGGGGCTGTATGTGTGTTTATTTGCTCAGGTATGATCATCAAGACTGACTTCTGAGCTAAGTCATATTCTACAAGTGAAAATAGATTTCTATTTGCATAAATAAGCTAAAAAACCTAACACAGGAAATTAAGACTGTTGCAGTTAGGACCAAAGGGCACCTATACACATGCCTGCTTTCTGCTTCAATGTGTTTTAATTAGAATGCAGAGTCAGTTAATCAAGTCTGCTGGAGTGTACCAATTAGAACACTCCAGCAGCCCCAGTGTCACATGTATTCAGCATCCCCACATTCGAAACTGGTGGTGGAGACACTTTAACTAAAGCTTATTCAACGAGCTTTAGTTAAAGTGCCCCTGGTGTCATTTTGAAGTATGGGACACTGAATACTTGAGACACTGTGGGCATTTCAATTAGTGACTCTCAAGAGCTGCTCTAATTAGTTTCTCTTCCCTCCCCCACAACCTGGAGCACATGTAAAGACACCCCAAATTTCCCTGAGAAAAGGTGTTGTACAGAACTGATTGGAAATTAATTTGAACTTCTACCTCTTCTGGTACCTTTATATTGTACCCTCACTGTTATGGTTCAGTGGTATCCTTGTCTGCCATATGGGAGACCTGTGTTCTAGTTCTTGATGAGCAAATAAATACAGCTATTGAGGCACATAAAGTCTGGTCTTTGAATGCCATCTCAATAGTCTAAATTGAGGTCTGGGCAGCCTCCACTCCTGCTGGAGGTCCTGGTGACCTATCTTGCATACATCATAATCCAGAAAGATTGATGGTTGCCTCCTACTACTAATTGGTCCTGTGGTAACTACATGCTGCCATTCATGTTGTGCAGTCCTAGAAAATATCTATTGTAAAGTCCTCTCCAGATTCTTCTCATGTTTTATTAGCATATTTTGTGGAAGCTGGTTGCCTCTAGCTATGAAATGCAGTTGTTATTACTATTTATGTAGGTTCAGAATAGGTACTTGTTCCTGGATTTAAGATATGTTTGTACTGTATTACATATATTTATATTATATATAAAGAATACATTCATATCATTCCTATAGTCCCAAAAAGCTATAATTCTTTCTAGCTTGTTATCAAGCTGATTTCTCTGATTGTTTGACAAAATTGCAATGTGTTCACATTTTGGATGGAATTTTGTGAGTGTGCCCATTATCTCACTGAAATGATCATTGTAAAACTATCTAAAAATTAGCACTATCCTAATTATAATTCTTAGTACTTTGAAAACAGATAAGCATTGTTCTTATTTTATATAGGGGAATACTGAGATGAGCTTATTGACTTGGAAGGCCAGCCAGTAAGTTAGTACTAGACTCCTTCATTCACTGTTCATTTGTATTTGTATTGTCTCAAACAAACTCTGAACAGGGGAAATCAACATGCAGTTTATCTATGGTGACAAAAAGGGAGTAAGCAGTTATTGAAATTTAGTTGATAATGACTGTGCTCCAAAATCACAAATATACAATAGGATAGTGGATCAGTACCAGTAAAATAGTTAAGCTTAGGTAAGAGCAAATGGCATTATAAAAATGAGAAGTAGAGCATGAGAGTACTGTTGTTATGAGGCAATATAAAATGCAGTTGAAAATTAGATTGTTTACAGAAAGGCATGAAATTCTCTCTCTCAAAAGAGCAGGCTGACAGATTCTAATAGTATTTTACATGCCGTGCACAACAGACATTCAGCTTATCTTTCCAAGAACAATAAAATTCATGTGCTGCTGCATGACATAAGAATTATTTTTACATATCTCCATATCGCTGACTCTCTTGTAAGTTAATCTCATCTCTCATCAATTTTTCACCAGCTTCACTCTGATGTTGATAAAGGAGATGGCTCCATCAAATACATCTTGTCAGGCGAAGGGGCAAGTTCCATTTTCATTATTGATGAGAACACGGGGGATATTCATGCTACAAAGAGGCTGGATCGGGAAGAGCAGGCCTACTACACGCTCCGAGCACAAGCACTAGATAGGCTGACTAACAAACCCGTGGAACCAGAGTCGGAATTCGTCATTAAGATTCAGGACATCAATGACAATGAACCAAAATTTCTGGATGGTCCTTATACGGCGGGTGTTCCTGAAATGTCTCCTGTGGGTAAGTACAGAATGCATTGTCCATGTCATGGGAAATCTGCTCTGATTGCCTTTTTTTAAATGTCATTATTTTTACTGTCTTACACCAAGCTATTTAATTATCTATGAGCCACCTGCAACACTTTGATATTTTCAGTTTTAACTGGAAAATCAGACTTAGCAAAATATTTACCCTTTCAGAAATGTTGCAAAGCTAAAATAGCTGTATTGGGATTGAGACAGGAATTTTATGGTGTAATTCTCATTTCAGTGCCCAGAAGCTTTGTTTTGTTATTCTTGTTGAGAACAGCAAGTTTCACACCTACTCTCCGGCACACAGAGGTGATAATATATCCTTTTATGTAATCAGGTCATTATGCACACATTCTTTCAAATTGCTTCTGTTACACAAAAAGCTTGGTCTGTTTTTATTGGTAGTGCATGGCAGATGTACATATATGGAAAGGCCAAATATTATGCTATGGGAACTCTACACATCCACATGTACCTGAGAGACTATTTAGACTCAATTCTAAATAGTTTTGAAGGTGATTCCATCAGAATCTGGGGACCTTGTAAGTAGTTCAAATATTTTCCTGGAAAAGCAGCAGTGCTTTTATTCTTAAATCTGAACCATAAATGTTCTAAATCAGTTCTAAACCTGGGCTACATTGTCTTATCATTTTGAAAGATCAGCTCCCGGTGTACCTTGGAAATGTTCCCTTGGCTTCAGTGGAGCTATTGTCATTTACACTGGCTTAAAATTTGGCGCACATGTAAATTAAACTAAATATGATACTCATAATCTGGAATAAAAATGACCACACGGAGGCTTTCATGAAAAGTAGGAATACCAGCTTGTTTGGTTTTTTTTCAGTACTGTTAGATGAGAAGCCCCTTTGTTTAGGGCTCCTCTAAAATCATTAGTTTTGCAAAGGAGACTGGTCTGAAACAGTTTATAAGATGTGAAAAACTAAGCAAAGTGCTACTCATGTGGGTTTATTTTACTAAGCAGTGAGCATGTTAGATATAGTTTCTGAGTTGATATATGGCACTTTTACATGGTCATTTAATGCTATGTCAGTGCAGGGAAAGGCACAAGTAACCTTTGAAGGAAAGATAGAAATCTGCTTTCTTGGGAAATACCGGGAGCAAGATGAAGTAGTATAATACTTATAAAACTGCTTCATTCTGGTAAGAGAAGATAATTTAGATAATCCAAACCATTTTAATAGCAGTCCAAAGTTTTCAGAACAGTATATAGAAAATGATCTTTCAGACTAAGTGGCATCTCACTTCCACGGTTCGATCAGCTTGACTGAAGCATCAGTATTTTTACTTGTCTTTGAACTAAATATATTTTTACTTTAGTGCTGGATTATTTAAGTGAACTTATCATTAAAGACTGAAGCAAGAAGTAAGGTTTTAAAGTGTCTCACTTCTTC
>NW_017728992.1:84189485-84194670 GCF_001723915.1 Gavialis gangeticus | reverse complement strand
TGGTGGATGGGTCATATTCGACCTGGGGGGAGGTGAGGGGGAAACCATTTTTTATTGTACTCTGCGCAGTTGGTCCTTATGATTACTGTAATGAACAATTTTGCCACAAATAGCAAAGTCCTTGGCGCAAGTCGTCAGTGTAGATTTGTGTATTCAGATCTTGTTGAGTGAATTGATGCTCTTTCTTCTCATAAGGCCCCTTAAGGGAGTTGTTTTGTTGTGATTGTCAACAGCAGTGGCAAATGCTGTCACTTTCATAGCTCTTCTAGCTAATCTTTTTGACCTGCATTTATTGAGGGATTAAAGTCTATGAAGCTACCAGGAGAGTATTTCGTATTTCTGCTAGATGCTCCTTTTTCTCTGATTTATATTATTAGTGACTATAGGTAAGTGTTCCCTTATCAGTGAGATTCTGCCCCTTCCACACTGCCAAATACAGTGAAAAGTAATTGGAAGCTGGTTTGTACACCTGACTCTTGATATTGAGTCTGTCATTTCTTTAAATACATCAAGTAGCAAACATAAGGATTATTATTTAATGTGTACTACTTCACCCATTTAAATGGCTGGGTGAAATTCTCCCCAGTGCCTATGTTCCATAGAAATCCTCTAAATATGCTGTAAGTGTCATTTAAGTGATGCATTGACTTATTACTGACCCAATACACCAAAATCAGTTTACACTCTGTGAGCTTCAGACTATACATTTAAAATGCCTTCCTAGTTTTCGGTGTAGAAATACTGAGCACTGCATTAATATTGGATTAAGGATTTAGTAGCTTCAAGTACTTGTGTGGTATTTATCTGCCTAGTCACATTGATTCATAGTTTATTCATATTACACAATTTCTAATTAAACATCTACAGGATTCATGAAATATTAAGGGGAAACAAAATATCTCTCTGCTATTTTGTTCAAAATTATCTCTATGACAAGGATTTCTTAATTAGATATGAAAGGGTGAAAGAGTATAAACCTAAATACTGTAAAACCATGGAAACTATAACTCCTCCCATCAAAAAAGACTGAATAATATACATTTCAAAATATTTTGAGATTTGTAGAGGCTATTTAAAGTCATTCAGAAGCTTTCCTAATTCTTCAAAGCCCTTTGATGAATATATTGGGCAGAAAAAAACATGTTGACAACTTTCAAATTTATGCATATAGCATAAAACAAAGTTATGGCTTATACAAAAGTCAGAGATAAAAAAAATAAAAGCTGAATTACAGATAGACCTATGACTGGCAATATAGTTTAATTATTGGATATAATAGAATGTTATATTTCAAACAAAAAACTAAAACCTTTCATGAAAATGTTGCACCTAACAATATAGGCTGGAATTTATAAGGAGTATCAACTCTGGTGCCTAAAAATTGGGAGTGCTGAGAACTTGAAAATCTGGCTCTATGCACTTTAGAGGATGGTATAGAAATTAGAAATTAAAATACCACTATAGCCTTAATTCAGTCTATTTATTCTGTCAGTTCGTCGCTTACTGGAAAGGTATTCTTACCAGTTGTCAGTAAAAAGAGATGTAATTCTTTCCTGTTATATATGTAGACTATTGGTGTATGTAGACAAAATGGGGGCCCTAAACTGAAGTGGTAGGTTTTTAAAAACACCACTTCAATTTAGGGTGAAGTAAACCCCTGTGTCATACACACCTGTGTCTTACCCACCTCTCTGGCAGCAGGGAGGGGAGGGCAAACTGCGGGCAGGCGGAGAGGTACCTGGGCTGCAGCGGGGCAGGGGTTGGTGTTTCCCTCCGTGGCAGCAGTGGACCAAGCAAGAACCCACCTGCAGGCACCCAGCTCAGGCGGTCCCAGGGGGCACCGCAGCCATGGAAGGAAAGACCAGGTCCCCACACAGCTCATGCAGGCAGCCAGGCTCCAGGGGAAAAAAAAAATAGATCAGGCTCACTGCTTTTTTTTTTCCTTTAGTGGAGCCTGCCTTCCTGGGCTGCTGCCAGGCTGCCTGCACGGGCTGTCTGCACAGTCCCTGAGCCACACAGAGCCCAGTACTTCACTCCATGGCTGTAGGGCAACAACCTAAAACTCCTTGAAGGTATTTTAGTTTGCCGAGTCCCAAAGTCATTGAAGGTGCATTACACGGCCGAATGTACTAAAGTGGCTGAAACTAATGCACAATATGCTGCCAACACGTGCATACACCAACACCATTAAAGTAGTGTAAAAGCTTTTAACCCATTTTAAATTATCATGCACACGTGCACCTCATTTCATCTACACACACCCTGTAAGTGTAATGGCTTTTGCTGTATCTATTTTAATTTGCTAATGATGTGCTTACTACGTAACCATGAAAGACAGAAAAACAGACAGGTCAGATATTTGTCAAGCCAATTGAGTAATTAAAAGGCTTTTCCTTAATAGGCATCTTTAACTCTAAAAACAAACTCCCTACACAATTCTTCCTACACAATCTAATTTTAAATTCAGCTTCCCCAGCCCCAACACTGTTCCCAAGGAATTCACAAGTTTAAAAAATCCTTCACAATTATGCTTTTAAATCTTCAAACACACAGTTTTTAAAAGGATCTCTGAAGAAAACGCCTGCCCTAGGAAAGGGGTTTTCAACAGCCAGTTAACTTTAGTTAGGCCGTACCCCTGAAGACAGTTTGGGAAAATAGGCAGTCCAATGCAGCATGTTGCAAAATCTCCACATCCAGGCTTTAATGACAGAAAATAGGAATGCTTTCTAAAAGCAAGGACCCTTCACTACAAATGCCCTGCTACCCCATTCCCTGCTCCTTAAGTGAAAGAATAATTAGATCAAGTACCTCAGAGTACAGTATTACAATTTTGCAGTATTCCATGAACTCAAACTATTTAGGGCTTTATAGGTCAAAAACTACACCTTAAATGTGCATTAGAAATCAATCAGAAGCCTGTGCACATCACAGAGTCTCACTGTGTTATTAGATACAATAATATCTGTTCCCTCCATGAAACACCGTTTTAATAAGGACACTGCCTCCTTCTGCACTAGCTGCAATTGCTGGAAAAATGTAAGAGTTAGCCCCATGTAGAGTTCATTACAATGATCCAACCTGGAAATGATGAGACCATAGATAATTTTTTATTAGATTCTCATCTGAAAGAAAAGGAAGAAATCTCCTTGACAAGTAAAGGTGATAATATAACATATATACCTATTTTTGACCTATGCCATTTAAAGGAGGAATTCCAAGTTGTCATTAGGAGGATGAGTATATTGCTTTTGTGGGTCTACAGCCCTCACTGTAATTCCTCAAGATAGTGTGCAGGTTAACTTCTTGCTTGTATCTGGATTTTGAGGTCTTTGAACAATGTTGGGAGGAGCAGATAAGACTCATGGGAGATTCCAGTTCATTATCAGTAGAGGAGAGAAACAAAATACCATATGAATTTGAACATATGATATACCTGACAGTCCCTTTTCTAGGAGGCAGACCAGGATTGGGATTGCAAACCCATAAACAGTAGATGGATTCATAGTTTCCAAACTAATACACAGTGTTTCCTATGGAATAGTAGATTTCCCATAGCACATATTTGAATATTAAATGAGATAATAGTAGTCAGAAGTAAGAAACAACTCTATATTTGTATAGAACCCTTAAATTCCAGTTTCTTTGAGAGGGTTTTTTTTAGTTGTTAATTGCTGTGAAACTATTATATTTTAAGCAGTATATCTATTTTAGACAGATTTTTCAATTCAAGTACTTTAATTAATTAAAATTAGTATTATAAGCTTCTAAGTACAGTTCCATATTTTAAGTAAACTTCTACATAGTGCTTCAATTAATTTCTATTGACATTTTAAATCATTTTCATGATTTTTTGAGAAAAAAATAAAATAATCATTTCAATCTATATACATATGTGAAACATAGCAACAGCTGAGGGTTCTATTTTAGTGCTTTAGAGAAAGAGGAGTAAAATTAGTGTGGCTCCATGTCACTTTCTTTTCTAAGAGGAACAACTCGTTGCTTCCTGTACTGCCCACCAGAACAAAAGCAAGAACAAAATACTTCTTCTCAGGGATTTTTTTTAAAATTAGAAACCTTCATGTATAAAAATGTCTCTGTTGTGCATTTATATGCTTTACATTTCCTATGTAAAAGCTTATATTATAAGTATATTATATACCCGGAATCCATATATTTTCCTTGTGGAAAATCCTTGTTAGAATCATCTGCTTGAAATGTCACTAGTATAAGTTCAAATTTTTTCCAAGACTTCAGGGATAAAAAAGTTAATAGCTCCTTTAAAGATGTGCCTTTCCTTCCTTTTGGTGGTAAGAGAAGTAGGGGGAGGGGACATGGATACGGGGAAGGCATAAGCTGAACTGTTAGGTGGGCCAGTAGGACTCAGGTAATCACAAAAAAATTTCTACAGCAGGGTTTACTACTATGAAAGCTTCAGCAGGGGCTTAGAGTAACTCTAGAGGAAAGCCAAGTCAATCCAGATACTAGATTTGTTTTTTTTATGAAGTTTAAAAGATGAGTTGTCCTCATCCATGGAGTTAACTCCAGCCTTTCAGAATTTATAGGATCTGTCAGTTGTGGTTGCAGACCTTGTCATTGCAGGTGTTGGTTTGGAGTGCTTGAAAGAACCATGAGCAACAAGCAAAGATATTACTGTCTGTGAATCTTATAAGCCGTATTGGTACTGTTTCCAAACTTTGTAAAATCTAGTGTAACTGTTTTGAGTTTTTGTAAATTCCATTGTGGTAAGCCTGTCATTCACAAGCAGTGTGGGATAATGAATAATAGTTAAAATATTCATATATTCAGAATTTAGGGATGTTAAGGATACCTGAAAGGTTAAATCAGACTTGTATTTAATTTCATTATAGATCAAACTGTAAAATTAGTCTGAAGTGCTGAATCAAAGTATTTAGTTAATCCATCAAGTCATTGCTCAGTTTTGGAACTTTAAACCCATCAATTCTCTTTGTTCACTAGTAACTAGCAATTTTTTTTTTAAGCCTGCTTCTAGATCAAGACTTGGCATATGATATTTCAGTCTGTAAGTAACATCTTCTCCCGAAAATTTAGGTAGGCAGTGAGAGTGAAAAATATATTTAAAAAAGATTGCAATCATAGGGTACTTACAGATGTGATCCAATGCATTCTAATTAGAACCTACAAAAGCAGACTTGATTAATCTTAA
>NW_017728992.1:84173850-84184485 GCF_001723915.1 Gavialis gangeticus | reverse complement strand
TATATTTAAAAAAGATTGCAATCATAGGGTACTTACAGATGTAATCCAATGCATTCTAATTAGAACCTACAAAAGCAGACTTGATGAATCTTAATTAATCAAGTCTGCTAAAGCTTTCAAATTAGAATGCTTCAGCACGCCTCAGCATCATGTGTATTAAGTGTCCTGTGTTTGAAAATAGCCATGGGGGCATTTTAACTAAAGCTCATTCAATGAATTTTAGTTAAAGTCTCCCCATTGCCATTTTGAAATGTGGAACACTTTATACATGTGACAGTGAAGTATTTTAATTAGTGTGGTTCTCTGGGAAGTGCTCTAATTAAAACATTCTCTCCCCACACCCAAGCATGTCTATAAGCATCCATAATGTTTTGTCTTGGGTTATGCAGAAAAACAAGACTGGGAAGTAGCTTACATTTTCACAGCTTTATTACCTTAACCCATCTTGGAAAGTATCCATAAAGAACTCATTCAGTGCAAGTCATCCTTCTTTTATAATCTGTGCTATCTGCTGGAAGGTTGCCTTCATCCCTGTCCAACTCCAAATACCTTTTCTGCAGCTGCATCACACTGCAGGCTCATATTAAATCTGTGATCTACCAATTTCTTGGGCAGTACACTTGAAAAATACTCTCATCATGCCCAGACTCAATTGTCAGTGAGGAAAGATTATTTTCCAGCATCACAAACTTGCTTCTTCTCCAGTCTGAATCAGGGGTCAAGGTGAAACCTGTTACACTATAGCTAAGTACAAATAATCAAAAAGCCTAAGGCTGAAGCTTTGTAGATTGAACCAATAAGCAAGTGGTTCCAGAAATGCAGTCATATGCCTGCAGTAGCCTAGGCCAGAAGCCAGGGGTGCTTGAGTACACTAGAGCATACATTCCTGCTTGGCTGGAGCAGACAGCTTGGTCCAAGGCTAGCCACCCACCCTGCTGTTGGCACTGGAACTATGACCCATATACTTTGTTCCAGAAGGACCCAAAACCTCAGACGGACCACAACTTCTCCATTTGATAATAGTCAAATATTACTGATGCACAGTAAGAGTAGATAAGAATAATGCAGGCAAGGCAAACAGAATAACACCCCTCCCCCCAATCCCCTACCTGATTCTATATCTACCAGTCCCAGGCCTGTCACAGAGGGAAGGTACACATTTGGTTAGTATGCCAGCTTCACCCTGTGTTTCTTTCTTGAACGTCAGGTACAAGCAGCCTGGAGGTTGAGGGCTGAGGCCCACCAATGAGGTGGGTAAGACAGGCTGCTGGTGTGCCCTCTGTCCATGGTGGCTTTGGATTCCCCCTGAAGGATACTTTGCTACTCTGAAATCCCTCCTTTTGCATTCTTTTCCTCCTCTGATGACACTTCATTCCTTGGTACCATTGATTGGTTTCCCTGTGGTTGTCATACTGCCCACGTGCTGTTCTGTCAGCATATTCCTTTGTTTCCCAAGCCCATCACATTCACACATCTTAATTTGAGCATATTACCAGGGTCTTAATTTGGGCATGCCCCGGCCTCTTAATTTGGTCTGCCTACCAAAACCGGAAATCCCAAGGACTCTGCAGCTGGTCACTGTGAACTGGTTCCAATGCAGTGAAACTATCTCATGTTATGGTTTATCAGGGAACAGTATAGTACATGTCTTCAATTTCCCAGCCTTTGTATCTTCTGGCTTCAGACAGTGGGCCTCGAAGAAAACTTTGTCACAAACAGGCTTTTAGAAAACAGTTAATGTTTGTTGTTCCCTTGGACCACAGTTCTAATGCAAAATCTACATTATCTACAAGCCAGCTCCTAAAAGCAAATCTCTAAATATCATTTTCTAGCCATAACCTGAGAGAAGGGCATGGTGAGGGAGGTGCAAAGCATACTGGGATGCTGAGGGACTGTGAGTTAACTTAAATCTGGAGGGGATCTGGGATAGAAATTCTGTAAACCAGTTTAACCTAAATCACTTAAGACTGATATTAAATCCATCCAGTTTTATCTTAAACTAGTTTCAGACATTTTGAAGGTGGTTTGTGTGGACTGAACTTCTGTTGTGTTACAGATATGAACTGGTTTCTGATCACTTATATTGAGGTTTATGTGTAATTTCTGTCCCTAGCCCATACATTGCTCCTCCAAGTGCACATTTCTATATAGCCAGTCAGCCAATGAATACCCCTCCTTTTCTTCCCTATCTAGTCAACATGGTGGCTGATTGGCCACAAAAGAAAAATGGGGAAAGCCAAATGTTTCCTTAGGTGGCCAAATAAAAGCCGCCTCAGCTCTGAACATTAAAAAGGTGTAGAGATAGATAATTCTGACTATATATTTATACCCATCCTATGTTGAATGTTTCAGCCCATTTCTTGTTGGGTAACTGTTCATAGCAGGGGACCTTTATACTAGCACTAAACCATCTCCTCCCTGACATTTTCATCCCTTAGATGAAGAACGACATTGATGGGAAAGTATGATATGCTCTCAATACCAGTACTTGTGCTTGTCCTGCGTAGGACAAAAAGAGCACTTTTCCACTGATTTAAAAAAAAAATGATATTTAAGCAACTAACTCCTAATGATTTATAATTCTCAGGTGACAGTGTCAGGAGTTAGGCATCCTACCACATTTTAAAATCTGCTTCCTTTTCAGGAAAAAAAAAAAAAAAACCTGCTGTCAAACCAGCTCTTTTATCAGCATGAAAAATAATTTTAAAGGGAAAAAATAAAAACACTTTAAAAATGCTATATTATCTAATTGTTTGCTTTTTTTGGTTATGGGGCTGCTTTCAAGACAAACAATTAATTGGTAGAGACCTGGTGCATTTGTGCCATAGTAACCTGTATTAATAATTTAGAGAATCACTCCTGTGGCAACTAGAATATTCATGGACATATAGGGTGCATCTACACATTACCCTATGGCAATGTTGTTACTGCACTGTATGCGCAGTGCACAATTATTTTTAGCAGGTACTTTGCTATAGCAGCACACTATAATGGGGGAGTGTACCACTACAGTGAAATGAAGTAGCTGCTAGTCATGTGTAGACACCCATGGGTGTTATAGCGATGTAGCATCATGTGTAGATGCACCATACTGTACTTACAGGCTGTATTACATGGAAACAGAAGCCTTGAGTCATAATATTTATTGTATGGTTTGTTGAATTAATTTAATTCAAAACTGTGGAACATTTAATTAAAATTGTATTTCTCACATTTCCCAGGTACTTCTGTGGTGCAAGTAACAGCCACTGATGCAGATGATCCTACGTATGGCAACAGTGCTAGAGTGGTTTACAGTATTCTGCAAGGACAACCTTACTTTTCTGTGGAGCCCAAAACAGGTAAATTTTTCTAAGTTCCCTTCCCAGGCAAATCCATACCAAGGATGAGATAAATAAAATGTATGTTGAATTTCCCTGGAATACATGCAGTACTTTTACTTCTGCAGCCTGTTCCTACAGAATTAATTTTAGGTTTAGCGTTCTTATTTTCTTATTAGATTTAAGAATGGGATTTTGAAAATAAAAGAATCATGCAAACACTTAAAATTATTGAGATCTGTCCTCTTCCTCTCTCACTCTCATTTCATCAGCCTCCTTGTTGATTCCCCAGAATCTATTTGGTCAATGACAATTTCAAGACTGCGTGGAACTTTTTTTGCAGCTTGAAATGTTGGAAAACAACGAAACCCCACAGTAAACTACAGACACTTCAATAATTCCTCAGATATTATTTTTGTTCACCATGAACACTTTTTGTTACATTCAAAATGTTTCACAGAGTTTACTTACTATTTGTGAACAACCTGAACAATAAGGCATTGTGCCTCTGAATGCTCATCACTTTTTTTTTACCTACTAGCAAAAGAAATATTCCTAATAACAGTTTTCCATCTTTTCACAGGATTGTGTTACGTTTTTAAGTAAGAGCATGAGGTTAAACATCCTTACAATCTTCCATAAATTTGGTAAACTTGATCCATTGTATTGTGTCATTTCTCAGAAGCAGAAAATTAAAAGCTTTTGCCCTATTGGGATATCTATTTGGTCTTCTTCACTATAGAAGACATTTAGAAGACTTATTCACATGATGCTCTGTGGATGCTGTATTATTATTCCTATTTAGATCGAAGCCCAACACAAACAATTGATTTATTCAAGGCAACATAGGAAGCTCATGCAGAGCTTTATATTAACCCAGATCTTTTGATTCCCAGTGCAGCATCTTAACCAAGTGGTGGTGCTTTCTCTCTCCTTTACAATAGCCACAATTACAGATTTACTGCACATCAGTTGCTCTACAGTAGCACTCATGTATGTGCTCTTTCCATGCCCTAGTGAAACTGAATCCATAGTAGTTGACCTTTAAGTAAAAGAGGACTAATCTGCAGCAGTTGAGATTTCATTTTCTGGTGCAAGGAGTTAAAAGTGAACATGTGAATGATTACCTCAAATCAGCAGGCATATCTTAAGTTCCCATCGTCTTCTAGCTTGCTATGGTTGCTTTATTTGTCCTGACCACCAGTTTATACTACACAAACAACCACAAACATATTATATATATGTGTGTGATTTATAGCCCACCACCACACACACACATGCAAAAATATAAATAGACAAGCTTCTAAAGTTATAGTATTATAAATTCTAGTAAATCAAAATCTTTGAAGAATGAGACAAATGCATTTGCTTTTTATTTTTATTAGCTGTGGTGCCAAAGTTTCTGATGTACATTATAATTAACTTTTAGAAAGGATGATTAGCACTAGTGGGGTTATACAAATGGCTGCAATTGATAGGAAAACAAGCACACCAAAAATGTGGCAACAACTAAGAAGGAATATGTTGTGAAATTTGATATTTATTTTTTCCATGTTGTGTAAATAGGAATAATTGTACCATAACATCTATTTGTAAAACAAATATTTCAGCCCAGGGCTGATAAATGGGAAGCTCTGCATTCAAGAGAGAGAGAGAAACAGCTAGAGAGAGAAGATAAAACTGTAACTAAACATTCAACAAATACAAGATTAAGAGATATGTGCCCCAATGCGCATCTCCTTTATTTAAATTGTTTATGTTTCCTTTGTCGGTGACTCTTAAGTGCTGGTGGAGTAAATGCCTGTCTTTCTGGAAATCAGACTTAGCAGCTCTACTATGTACCAAGCATGAAATATTCATGAAGACATCACGGTCTAAGAAGGAATATTTATTTTCTGATGCATATCAACAGAACAGAATGGATAAGGCATGGGGTTTTCTCCTGGTTTTTCTTTCCAAATTGTAATTACAAATTGTATACAGATTATCAAATGGATATGATAATAATATTATTTTAGATCCTACAGTATTTCAAGTAATAAATCAAAACCTTTGTGTTACTCTGAGTGCTTTAGAAGTGGCTATTGTTTAAGTAAATATTAGCTAATGCAAGATAACTTGTTTCAAATTAATAGCGTAATATGAGATCAACAGCAGTAAGAATTAATTTGGTAAATGACAATTTCAAGACACTGAGATATTGAGAAATATTTTGCACAACTTCAAATTTTGGAAACCAATGCAAAATTCCTCTCTCCTTTTGTTCCCCAAATTGTGGGGAGGCAAAGGTTGGAGAATGAAGAAGAGAGCTAGAGAAAGTGAAATTCTGTCTCACTTTGTGCACCAAAGGGAAGTTTTAGTGGCACATGAAGTGGATTTTTTTGCTGTTGCAAATTCCACAGACACTTCTCCAGTCCTGCTGCTGGTGGTTTGCCCTTGTATAAATGAAACCAAATAGAAACAAAATAGTTTTTATTCAGTCAGTTCAAATGACAGAGGAAATATGCCAAAGTAGCCAAATCCAAAGCTCTTCAGAAAACATACATCTTTAAACATGCACTCTTCGCACGTTAACACATGGATGCACTAAGCACTAAAAAGTATTCCTTTTTCTTGTCTATTAGCGCATTACCATTTCAATCCAGTTTCCACAATCCTTCCTTCTCAGTTCTTCCAGGATATTTACCACATCTTTGGATGTGGACAGACATAACGCTAGAACTGTTCCAGGAATGTCCCTGATTGGGAACTGTTTCACAATTGTTTCTGGACATGTACATTACGAGCCGTTCTAAGCAGAATTCTCACCTTATACAGAATTGCAGTGTTGCTACAGGGAGTGCTAGAGTACCAAGACCATCATGCCTTCCAGGGAGGGACTGCCAAGTGTTGGGGGGCACTGTGGTTGCTGAAGGGCTGTACATGCTTTGCCCTGCTGTCTCCCAAGATCTCCTTGACTTTATAACTCCTGCCTTGAAAGTTGTGCTGTCACTTTCACCTCCCTGCTAGAGACCCTGCCACATCAGTATGCCAGGTTTATTTGGGCTGAGAAGGGGAAAGCCACACACCCATCTCCTCACTGCACCTGGCAACCTATCAACTCCTTCCTTGTGCCCCAAAAGGGGCTGGGATTCCAGAGTGTAAGGTTGGGTACAGATGTTAGACTTAATGCACTTTAAGCTCATTAAGCCACAGTAGAACAAACATTCATGGCACATAAAGCACTTTAAAAATGGAAGTTCCTACTCTAAGTTAACTCTTGATGGGTATATATGAACCTAAAGTGCTTTCTGTTAGAGCGCTTTATCAAACATCTGTGCCAGATCCCACCAAGGGTTAGCTTAGAGCTCTACTCTAATCTCGGGCAGAGCTCATTTGCTCTGCCTGAGCCCTGCCACCCCCTCCCCACCAGCTGTCACTAACCTAAATCAATGACTGTCTCTGATCCTGGCCTTCCACATAGCCTGGCAGTGGAGGTGGGGTAGGGGAAGGGGAGTTTCTGTCCCCACAGCTGCCTTGGCCTCTTAGTGCACCATAGCCCAGTTGGGGGAAGTGGGGCAGAGCTGCAGAGGAAGGAGTCCAGGTTCTCTTTCATGGCAGCCACTCCTGCTGGGCTGCTTGGCCAGGGGATTGCTGCGGGGGAAGTGTTCTGAGGTCTATGTCCCTGCAGCAGCGCTGTCTGGGTAGGGCCAGCCTCATAGTGGTGCCTCTGGTAAGGCTGTTCAAAGATTTATGGAACACAGGGTGATCCCAAATGACTGAAAGAGGGCTAATGTAGTACCTATCTTTAAGAAAAGGAAGAGGGACAAATCTGCCAACTATAGACTGGTTAGTCTGACTTCAGTCCTGGGAAAAATCTTCAAAAAAATTGTCAAGGAGGCCATCGACCACAAGTTCTAACTGGCAGGATATTAAGAAACAACTAGCATGGCTCTGTCAAGGGAGGTCATGCCTGACAAACCTGGTCTCATTTTATGACCACATAACTATCCAGCTGGATATGGGACATGTGGTTGACATCATCTACCTAGGCTTCAGCAAGGGCTTTGATACTGTTTCCCATGAGATTCTTCCACTTAAGTTGGAGGGTACTGGCCTAAACTGGTCTACAGTGAGGTTGATGGCAGTTGGCTCAGAGGCCAATCCCAGTGGGTTTTAATTGATGGGATGGCCTCATCCTGGAGAACCCGTACTCTTTGACACTTTATCAGTGACTTGGATGAGGGAGTGGTAAGCACAATGATTAAACTTGTGGACGACTCCAAGCTGTGGGGAAATGTGGGCACATCTGAAAGCAGGGTAAGAAGTTACCATTTTAATCCAGTTGACAGGCTGATCCTATGGGCTCAACACAATTGGATGAGGTTCAATAGGGAGAAGTGCTAGGTCCTTCATCTGGGTAGGATGAAAACTCATCATTATTATATCATGAGTGGTGGCCCGCTGGATGACACTGCATCTGAAAGGGACCTGTAGGTGACAGTTGATCAAAGGATGAATATGAGCCATCAGTACAATGAAGTCACCAGCAGAGCAAATAGAACTTGTGTGCATCAGCCGTTGCATTGCAAATAGATCCAGAGAGGTGCTCCTCTCCCTCTATTCGAAGTTGGTGAAGCCACAGCTGGAGTACAGTGTCCAGTGCTGGGCACTGCACTTCAGAAAGGATGTGGATAAGCTCAAAATGGTATAGAGAAGGGTGACCCATATGATTAGGGGCCTGGAGGATAGGCCCTATGAGGAGAGACTCCAGGAACTGGCTTTGTTCAGTCTGAGTAAGAAAAGGCTGAGAGGTGACTTGGTGTTTGCCCCTGACATACTTGTAGGCAGCTATCAAGATCTAGGGGAGCAAATCTTCATAAAGGCACCCCTTGGGAGGATGCGGTCCAATGGGCACAATTTAGCTGAGGCAAAATTTAGGGTGGACATGAGGAAAAATTTATTTTCCAAAAGGGTAACTAGAATCTGGAACAGAGGTTGTCTAGTCACCATCCCTTGCTGGACAAGCATCTCGTTGAGCTCATTTGAAACCAACTACCTCCTGCCCATGGCAAGGGACTGGACTTGATGATTTTACAGGTCTCTATTCTATGAATCTACCCAGATGGGGTGGCAGCAGGGATACAGAGCCTGTAACCCTTCCCCCACAGCCCTTCCCCTCCCATTTGGGTCACAGTGTGTCTACTAGGGACACAAGACACAGGGTATAGGCCCTGAATCCCTTCTCTTGAAGCCCTCCCAGTCAGGCTGTGCTGTGCTGCAGCTGCTGGTTGCATGTGTCAAGAAACTGGGTGAGGGGGGTGGTCAGGGAGAGTGGAGCCCTTCCCCATGCTGACCTGGCCTGACCCCTCCAAGACCCAGCCAGCTAGCTGTGGGAGGGGGTCTAGCAGTGGGAGAAGCTCCATTCCCTCCCTTCTTCCCACAAGCTGATGCTGACTGTTGCTAGCTGGAGAGGGGGTGGGGCTGCTTTGGCATCCTCCTGAGAGGTGTGTGAGAGCACCTCCGTGGCCAGTATGGACATGCTGTGAGCTCCCCCCATGAAACAGCAAATGTCTGTTTGGTTGGCTACCATTCTAACTTATCATGCTTTGAGTAAAATGTGATGTTAGAGCACTTCTGTCAAGGGCTTTTTGAACATCTGTACTTAGCCTATGGTCTCTAGGTGGGAAGTGAAATTGACAGTATAGCTTTCCAGACAGGGGTTGAAATTAGCTGCAGAGATCTTGAGGGGGATCAGAGTAAAAACTCCCTTGGGAACCACAATTAGGTGGCCACACAGTCCCACAGCACCTGGCAAGGGCAGATCCAGATGGCATACATCTCTCTCTCTGTCCCTGTCCATCCTCAGCAGCACATCCTCCTCACCCAATTCTTTTCCCATTTTCTTCCTCCCCCACCCATTATTGTCACTGTTCCTGCTGCCCCTGGATGATCCAGGGGTTGTGTGGTGGGAGAAGGCTCCAGAGCCACTCTTGCCTATCTCAGCTGGGTTCAGCCAAGGACAACAACAGTAGCACTAGGTGTGTTCCTCTTCCTCAAGTTCACTTCTGAGCTAGCAGGGAACACCTGGTGGGACCAGGCAGAAAATAGGAACCTGTCCACTACTGCCATAGTCCCAAGCTGGCACAGGACACTCCCTAAGAGCAGCAGAAGGAATTGGGAAGGAGGGGAATGGGTGAGAGGGGAGAAGCTGCTGAGCGTGGAGGAAAAAGGAAGGTGTGGCAAGAGTGGGTGAATGAAGGCGATAGGATTCTTACTTTATCTGAGGACTTTAATTCCCCTTTTGTGCTTCTGTGGTCTGCCTTCCCCAGTTGGGGGAAAGGGGAACTGAGAGTGGGGGCTTGGACAATAGAGTCTTCACTGTATTTCAAATCAGTCCCTTGTCCTGCATGTAAGGGTGCAGTTTGGAATGCCTGGAGGACTGACCAGACAGTGGACATGGAATGTTTTGTGTCCCCATGTAATATTGAGCTGGTTCCCAGAGGATAGGCTCAAAATAGTACTTGATTTTCCAATGTGCTTTTGAAACATTCCAGGAATATTAAGGCAGTCTTAAGTGGCCTGTACATCTAGACTTTAGGGCTAAGAACAGTCAAAAAGCCTGATGCTTTCATTCAATCTTTTCAGGTTAGTCTAAGCTGCACAGATTAAACCAATAAGCAAATGAACAGACATTTTCTTTCAATCCAGGAAATGCAGCCACATGCCTGAAGTGGCTAGAGCATGCCTCCCTGCTTAGCTAGAGCAGATATCCTGGGCCAAGGCTAGCTTGCCCACCCAGAAAAGGGGGTGGGGGCTTGCAGGGGAGGTACAAAGCATCCTGGGATACTGGGGGCCTGTTAGTCAACTTGAATCTGGAGGGGATCTGGGACAGAAGTTCAGTAAGCCGATTTA
The DNA here is from genome assembly GCF_001723915.1 of Gavialis gangeticus. Taxonomy (NCBI): domain Eukaryota; kingdom Metazoa; phylum Chordata; order Crocodylia; family Gavialidae; genus Gavialis; species Gavialis gangeticus. The sequence goes on along the minus strand of NW_017728992.1, from coordinate 84,174,271 downwards.
ACCTAAATCAGTTAGGTCTGATGCTACATCCATCCAGATTCATCTTAAATTAGTTTAATCTATTTTGAAAGTGATTTATGTGCACTGAACTTCTGTTGTGTTAAAGATTTAAACTGGTTTCCGATCACTTATACCAGTTTCTGTGTAATTTCTGTCCCTAGCCTTGGGGTTTAAATGTACTTAGAATATTCTAAGTGTTGTTTCTGTGCACTCCCTGACTTACTTTCCCAGGATGAGCCTAATTATCAAATAATATTGAGACAGTCAACTCCTCCTGTTTCTTTCCGGGACTTGCACTCAGGTATGCACGTACATAGATGCTTAGCTACCCAGCCAGTGTGTAGTCTACTGAGCATGCTCAATATATGATGACTCTATGTTTATATGTGCACATTGCAGGGGTAATGAAATTTTAGACTGT
>NW_017728992.1:84166192-84168850 GCF_001723915.1 Gavialis gangeticus | reverse complement strand
ATCAAATAATATTGAGACAGTCAACTCCTCCTGTTTCTTTCCGGGACTTGCACTCAGGTATGCACGTACATAGATGCTTAGCTACCCAGCCAGTGTGTAGTCTACTGAGCATGCTCAATATATGATGACTCTATGTTTATATGTGCACATTGCAGGGGTAATGAAATTTTAGACTGTGTGTAGGTGCCAACATTCTGGATAAATGTAATTTAAGTGCACAAAGTAAAATCGGATTCCACATGGAGCATCAGAGACTCCATGAATCCACTAGGAACTTGGTTTTTTTCCGTTTTTTTAATGAAACTTGCTCAGCTCTCACATTTGTTGGTAACAATATAAAAAAACTTAGCCAAATAAATAGACTAGATACCTTTGGCACTGGAATTTCACATCTGTGTTCTAGAAATGGAGATATTGTACCATTCAGTCTTATTCCTATACTGTTTCTAAGACAAATTTAATCTTTGTACCAATTAATAAGTGTAACTACTGATGTAGTATGTTTGACATATTCCAGGTGTTATCAAGACTGCTCTCCCCAACATGGATAGGGAAGCTAAGGACCAATATCTACTTGTCATTCAAGCAAAGGATATGGTTGGGCAAAACGGTGGACTATCTGGGACCACATCTGTTACTGTCACATTAATGGATGTCAATGATAACCCACCCCGCTTTCCACGTAGTAAGTTGCTCAGAGTCTAGTGAAGTGTATTGCTATTCTACTTGTCCTTATGTTTTGTAAATTATGTACATGTTCAAATTTAAGCATATGATCCTCATCTTTGTAAAGTGCTTTGGAATCCTTTGAGGACTAGACATTATTCTTTATTTATTATTTTTACTTTAGAATAAATATTGTTGTTTTTCTCTAGCCAATATATTTTGGATCAGTTTAAGTGAAGAAATGCACAGACATTTATGGATGCCTTCTGCTTTCTTCCTGTCAAAGATAAAAGATATGCATTGTAACGGATCTTTAGCTTTTACTTCTTGGACTTCAGGATGCATAATTCTTAACTTGCTTTTTTGTACACTTCACATTCCTTTGGCAATTCAGCAAGATTTTTCTTGTGCAGAAAGTCAATGTTTCATAAGTAATCAGTCTTGGAACAATCTGAATACTGTCTGCCCTTGATTTACATGCTTTGACCAAGGTGGTTCTTGACTTAACAGAGAAAAGGAAAGAAACAAGCCTATTTGCAGACTTGAGGCACCCTGTTTACAAATAACATTTAATCTCATGCCTTTTCTTTCTCCTCATGATGTTTCTGTAAAGTCATTGCTATGGGAAATCAGAATAATGTGCAAAATGTATGCATGTCCATTCTATCTTCATCTCAAGTGGATATGAAAAACACATCTGTCTGAAAGAGAAGGTGAATTAGGTTTCCTGCCACCAATTGTTCGAGGTAATAATAAAACAACAGTGAATCTATCTCTGGAGGTGATGTTATTGGCTACATGCTGCATTCACAGATCTCTTCTAGCTGCATTTTATATTACCTTCTACCTGAACAAAGAGGTTAGAATTTTCAAGAAAGATTCTGTTATGTTTATTATGTTAGGGGCAAGAACTGAATCCATACTCTCAGACCCACTAAGTTTAGCACCTGCTGCTTCAAGACATACAAGATACCTGTAGATGGGCCAGGAGGCTCATGTAATTACAGCACATCAGAGCAGAGTCAATTAATCAAGTCTGCTGGACCATGCTAATGGGAGTGCACCATAACCAAAGCTAGTTTGATGGCTTTAGTGGCAGGGATGCTGATACATGAGACGCTGCAGCATTTTAATTAGAGCAGCTCTTGAAGTCACTCGAATTAAAGTGCCTCCCCACCTCCAGAGCATGTGTAAAAATGCCCACAGTCATGAAATAAGACTAAACAATGATCTCACCCATATATTTACCGTCTTTCTTTTACATAACCTAAAATAAATGCAAATAAGCAAGGACAAATTTGCTTATTGTCTTGAATCATTGCAGCAACAATTCATTTTAGGACTTCACATTTTGGAAAGATGCTTATATAGTCCTTGTGAAATCATCTTCTCAATTCTAGTGGGCAAATTTGGAACAGAGAGAAATAATATCTATAGCATACAAAGCAGTATTTTTCATCTCAAAAGCTTAAAAAAGGAAGCCAATGGTGCCTTCAGCAATTTAATGGAGGATTTTACATCCTATTCATTATTTAACATATGTGTTTTGTGAAACATACCATGCAAAACTCCAAGTTTAATGACTGTTTTGAATTTCACAGGGTCATATCAGTATAATGTTCCAGAGTCCTTGCCTGTGGCTTCAGTGGTGGCCAGAATAAAAGCTGCAGATGCTGATGTGGGATCTAATGCTGAAATGGAATATAAAATTGTGGATGGTGATGGCTTGGGAGTTTTCAAAATTACTGTTGACAAAGACACACAGGAAGGAATCATTGCAATTCAAAAGGTAACCTTGTTTTATTATGTTTTATGTGGTGTAGGATTAGTATAATACATGGAAGGATGAAATTTCATACTGTCAGAGAGGAGTCTCATTTCTATACAGTCACATCAGTAGATCTCATCCTGATTCCATGGTGTTATTACATTCCTAAACATCATCTGTACTGAAGATTCTTACTATTTTATCTGGAGTCTTGCATTTTTTTT
>NW_017728992.1:84152065-84161192 GCF_001723915.1 Gavialis gangeticus | reverse complement strand
ATTCACCTTCAGTTTAAGAACCGAAAAGGGAACCAAATAGAAATAGAAATAGAATGAATAAATAACAAAGTACTTCCTAAGTGAGGCAACATTTGCACCTTCAAATGGAAAAAAAGTGTTCTCTTAAATGAAGCAGGGGGGTTGCACACTTATTATGCAAGCAACTAGAAGGGTATATAAGAATTTTAGCTTTCATATTTTAGCTCTCAATTTGAGGGGAAAAAATGAAAAATATGAACTAAATTCACACTAAGTGCTCAACACATCAAGTAAAATAAAATGACCTCAAATATGTATATATACATTTAACTTAAGTTTCATAAGCTGAGATCTGAGTTTTCTGTTTCCCATGGAAAAACAGAAAAAAACATGGATTTTCCATTTTGCCCAAGAAAAACACAGACTTTTCATTTTAACCAAGATACATGCAGATTTTGCTCTTTTGAAAAGATGTCTCTGCAGGCTGACAGCATTTCAGCCTGCAAGAGACTGGGGGGAGTGGGAGGAGGGCATTCAGGCAGGAGGTGCCATGTGCATGTGCATGCACATGGCTGCCAAGAGCCTGGAGAGCAGTTCCCGCAGATAAGACTGGTGGGGAGGGGGGACTGAGGTCCCCATAGGGAAGGAGGGAGTTGGGCAGGGCAGATCTGGGCTGGAGCTAGGGCTGCTGCCCAGCTGAGTGGTGCATGTGGCTTGTGGCCCAAGGCTGTAATGGGTGGCTTCAGGGCCAGTGGAGACTGGAATGGGGCCAAGGGTGGCTTGTCTGGGGGGGTGGAGGGGTCCTGCCATCTCCCTGCCACTGTGCACTCCTGGGAAGCAGGGGGGGGCACATGCCCCCCAGATCTGTGCATGGGGTGGGGGCAGGCTGCCTGCTGTGGGCTGCAGCTCCCTGCCCTGCTGCCCTTCCCTGGCCCAGTAGGTGGGACACAGCACTGTGGTACAAAGCGGAGCTGGGCAGGGAAGCTCATTGCCACTGTAAGCTCTGCATTGCCCTGGTGATGTGCCCCCTGCCTGGCCTGGAGCAGTGGGAGCAGTGGCCCAGGGTTATGCCCCTCACTGTTGCCAGGTGGACAGAGGGCACATCTCCAAGGTAGCATGGATCTTGCAGCAGTAGCAAGGTGCTTCTGTGCCTGGCCCCACTCTGTCTTGCTGCACTGGGTCCCACCCGATGGGCTGCAGTGGCCCTGGGGCAGAGCTGCAGGATGGGGAGCCTGAGCCCAGAACAGGCACCTTGCCCCCATCCCCAACCCCACCCCATGCACAGATCTGGGGGCATGTGCCCCCCCCCAGCCTCCCAGCATTGCATACAGTAGTGGGGAGGCACCCCCCCCACCTGAGCCAGTAGAAGGCAGTCTGCACCAGCCCACCCACAGGCTCCGTTCTGGCCATGCCACCCACAGGGGAGGAGAAGCCAGGCTCCCCACTCGAGCCACAGCAGCATTTTGCAGGCAGCAGTTGGGGCTCAGGCATTTCTGCGGGGAGCAGGGGGCTGCAGATCTGGGTCCCTAGCCCCATAATCCTGGCAGCTGGAGGGGCAGGGGGCTGTGGGTGGGGAGTGAGGGGCGTGGACCTGCATCCTGGTGAGCTAAGAGGGCATGGAGAGCTCTGATTTTCCATGATAAAAATCTGAAAATCAAATACCAGAATGTATAGGTACTTAGAATTTATTTTATTATAGTGATTGAGGCACTGGTAGGCTTCCAAGGTGCTTTAAAATTATATATATTAATAAAACATTGTGTTCATTTGATCCCTATATATATATGTGTGTGTGTGTGTGTGTGTGTGTGTGTGTGTGTGAGTGTGTATGTATGTATGTATATATATGTGTGTATACATATATGTATATATATAGGGATCAAATTAACATATATATTCATATTCATTTTAATTGTGGATTTGGGTTTTTTATTAGAGAATTTGTGGTTATTTTTATTAGAGAATTTGTGATTTTTTTTATCCAGGATCCCTGTTTATATATCAATGTCATACTCTTTAGAGGAAAAAAGAACTATTAGTACAAATTAAAATGGAATTTCTGTTTCACAGGAAAGTGTATTATTTCAAAATTTGAGTGAAATTTGATTAAATTCAAGTTTCTTAATTTGATCAAAAGCAAAAAATATTTATTCTTTTAGAACAATTTTAAAAAGCCATACCTTGTCATATATATAATATATGTTATGTTTACGTGTATATTTATATGCCATATAGCATATACTCTTTATTCCAGTATCAACTTTTAATTTTTAATACAAAATAATATTTTAAATGAGAAGTCATGTTGCAATGAGAAATCAAGAAATTCTAAAACATTCCAAATCAAATGGGAGAGAATATTTTGACATTATTAAATGTTGTTTGCTTTCCCTTTCATTCCAAAGCATTTTTTATCAAAATAGACAATGGGGGAGTGGGAGGGGTGAAAGTCTTTTCTGACAGAAAAATATTCTACAGGAAAATGTTATGCTTGTGGTTTTAAAGATCTGGTGTTGGCAATGTGGAGGTTATGGTTTTAGTACTTTAGTACAGGAGTTGGTAACCAGCAGACCATGGAGTTATTGATTCCAGCTCATGGACCTGGATGTTCTGCAGCATTTGTTGGCAGGGGCTTCAACTGTGGGTGCTCTCCCCATGCCACCAGGGGGAAAAGTGCTAGTAGTGGCCAGGTCCTAGCATCCTTCTTCTCACCTCTGACTCAGGGTGGGTCATTTTGGTCTGTTATCAGAAAAAGGTTTCCTACCCCTGTTTTAGCAAGTATTGTAGGGTTGTGCTGAAGTCCTTCAGTGGTACTTTAGCATATGCCTAAAGACTTTCTTGAATGGAGGTCTATGTTTAGAATTACCATAGGCAATACCATATGCTGCCTATGTGTTTGCCAAGCATTTACAGCTTCCTCAAGTGTTTCTCTTTCTCTTTCCTCTCTGGTGCATGATTTTTTTTTCCCCAAAGGAGGCAAGACTTCAGTAGGACTTCTCCTTTAGAAGAAACATTTTCTGCATAATTCCACAATATAGTGGCCAAAACCTGAGACGGGTTGACACTCCTCCTGAGAGCTGCAAAGTAATCCTCTCTTTCCACTGAAGTTGGAACAAACTGGACATATCAGAATTTTCCAAAGAATCAGCCCCCAATACAATCATTTGATTTGCAGATCATCTCTTTCAAGTCAAAACTGATCAAGTTAGGCTTTCTGGATGCCTAGTGCTATTTCTATTTAGCACATATTTGAAATATAGCTGATGAAAAGTTAGCCTTTTCTTTGTTCAGCAGCCAAATTCAGTGGGGCTTCTTCAGCTTGCTCATTTAATGTTTCCAAGTACAGCTCTGGAAAAATTATGCCTGTCCTAGAGGGAAAACATTTGTCACTGTCACATTGAACAATATTGAATCAGTCTGGGGTCTCTGATGATCCAAGTTGAGAACTGATTCGTACATTTTAATTTTAATATGAGCCTTCAGGCATGGTCTCTGAGGCTCTTGATTTCAAGGTTGCATGGATTGGGGTAAATAACTGGAATTCATTATTATAATAATAATATTTGACATCAGCATTATCAGTATAGTTATATTTATTATTGGGTGCTAACCTGTCCATTTCCAGTGCTGAAAAGTGTTGCATGGAATTTGTAATAAGCCACATTTAAAAAGCTATCAAATTCTGACCTACTCCACTACTTCACTGTGGGCATATGTACACATGCAATTCAAAGCAACAAATAAGCACTGGAGTTCATTGCTCTTGAGCGCACTATTTGAACATACACCCAGGACTGCATCACGCTGAGCCAGGTCGGAGCAGTCCTGACTGGCAGGGGACCTGGGGTACAGGGTTCAGCCTGCCAGTGCAGGACTGCTCCTGCCTGGCTCAATGTGCTGTGGAGGGGCTGGCTGGGGCACAAGTATACTCTAGTGTGGGGTTAGTCAGCAAACAGCCCCCACACTGAAACACTCACATGCCCCAGTAAGCCGTGTCAGCATCTACATGTGTGGTGCCTCAGAGTAAAAGACTCTGCAGCAGGGTAGTACAAATATTTACTGTGGAATTTACTTGCTGTGGAGTTTATTAGTTTACTGCAGCATAATAACCCTGCACATGAGACGTTTACTGCAGAGTTAATTAGTCAACTCCACAGTAAACATATTTTGTAGATACACCCCCAGTTAATTGTTTTTTAAATCTGCTCAGAGCCAAAAAGTCATAATTCAGAAGCGCTGTAATCTTCTGGCACAGGAAGTTAGGTCTTTTCCTTTTGGGGAATGATCTGAGGACCTACCCATTTTCCTTCTTTGGGCATCTTTATCTGGTCTCATCCACATGGGTGCAATGTATTTTTGCTGCTCACAGCCAGCTCAAGAACCTCTGCATCATACACAATTGTGCCAGGGAATTTAGGTATGGGTAAGAATATAGGATTGCTTATGTATCCCACATGTACAGCTGAAAATTTCTCCTTGCTGATTATTAAAATGATATAAAGAACCTTAACTGGGGAGGAGGAAAGTATATAGAGGACACTTGTCACAAACTGTGGGGTTGCATTTCACTTTTCAGTTCCCCTCTACTGAAGTCTACTTGTGTAGTAATTAAATTGTTGGGGCTGCATAAAGGCGGATTGAAATTCAAGCACAATGACTAATGTAGTAGCTTAATATAGGAACAGCCAGACGGTGTCACTGCACGGTAACATGTGCTCTGCAATAAGTGAGGAAATATGTCTGAAACCAAAAATATCTCATAGCAATGTTATGCTACTAACCACATGAAGTATTCTACAACCATGAGTGCAAGTCATGACCTCCTTCCCCTTCCATGCTTCTAAAAGCAGATTACATGTTAGAGTTCATCAATGTCAAGGTAAAGATTTCTGAAAAGGGAAATGCATGTATAATGGTGCAGCTTTGCTTTTGCACAGTCACACATTCAAATCACATACATGAGCATCTTATCAAAGTGCAAGAGCACCAATGCACTCATTTCTGTGCATGGATTTTTCATTAAAGCTTGGGTCCCTGTCGGCTACTGTATACAAACTGTGGATTCAATGTTCAGGTTTTCTCAAGAAACTGTTTTAGAGACACGTTTGCAATACTGGCCTCATTGCTAGAAGTCAAAATCTTACTTTTAAATAACTACTATGTAGAACTTAAGAGATCAACATCTTAAGAAATGAGATTTAAGAACAAAGTAAAACTTCCCTACACTGAAGCTGTGTCTACAAAAGACACTTGGAGTGCAGTGGATTAATTCTACTGTGCATTAATACGGCAGGCAAAACCCAATTACAGCACATTAAGGTAGTACTTTTGAGGAAGGTAGTTATCCTTTGAGGAAAAAGTTGAGCAGATATTTGGAAAGGGAAGATACAGAGATAATGTTCCTATGACTAGGAAACTGATATAGTTGTGTTTTCCTTAAAATTCTATGAATGTAATGGATCTTGTCTACTTGATATGTATATTAATTTTCCTGAAGCTGATATTGATTTCACACAGTGATGCTCAACCTTTCTGGGCTTATGGGCCTAATGAATGGCATGGCGTCCCAGGCTAGATCCTGCATGTGGGATCAGTGTGCGGGGCAGTTCATGGATGTAACCTGCTACATGCTGGCCTGACCCCACATACTGGATGCAACAGCAGAGCAACCCCATGCACCAGCCCAAACCTCTGCATTGGAACTGTCTGTGGATAGGCACCCACATTCAGGTGCTGTCTGCCATATGGCTTCATGTCATCTAGCCTTTGGGGCTCTCCACAAGTCTACAAATTTGGGAGCAATTAATTGTCATAGCTATTAGTTCCAGAGCATTTTTTTTTTTTTGGTTTCCACAGCTTTGGCAATTAATGTTACTACAGCTTCCACTTTTTCCCTGCCACCAAATTTCCAGAACCATGAGGACTCCTGTGGGCTGGATGACATGTCTCTGTTGACTGTAGGTTGAGCACCACTGATGTATGAGATCACATCTCTTCTCTGCACCCAATATACAAGCATTCCAACAAGGATTTCAGTCAAGAGAAAAAAAGTGTAATTGTTGTACTCTAAGGTATTATTCATTAAAAGTAAAGCTTATGGGACCTATGCTGCTTTTATATATTCAGTTTCAGTACTGCCAAATTTGGAATTAACTGGGGTTATACAGGTATGGCTGAGGTTTCCATCTGAACCTACAGGCTCATTTTAGGGAAACTTTCTTCTTTGTGACAAGAAATGCATGGGAAAGACAAGTCATCTACTATGCTGGCGCGAAGCTTCTCTTATGGTTTATGCTGTCATGACAGGATTGGAGAACACATGCCACAGAACATGCTGAGACTGTTGCTGCTTAACACCCCTTACTAATGTTCATTACTTAGGTAGAACCCTTGCCATGACTCAAAAGTATTTGGCTGGTCCCAAAGTGAGACATTTTTTAGAGCAGCTTCGCTCTCTTTGTATTTCCCTGTTCTCTAGAGTATTAGGAGAGTTGGGCAACATTTTTTTTCCCACTGGCACGTTGACCTTCGCACAATAGAGAGCAAGACTTATGCAGCACTGCTAATCAGAGGAATTAAGAAATTTTGCAAACAGACCAGTGATAACTCCAAAGTTTTCCTTTCCCTGAAAACTTTGGAAACACCTCCTTCAGTTCATTATGGAGAGACAGGAAAAAGGTCCTCAAAACCTTAATGTATGTACATGTGGTGCATTATCCCCCTTCAATCCAATCAATACTTTTTAATTAGAATTGTGTGAATGAGACAAGCATTTGATATCTAAATTAATTTGAAATGTGTGTGACTGCAGGGTTTGTTTTTTTCTTTTCTTTTGAAAAAACTGTAGGAAAGAAGTTCTTGGGCTAGGAGCCATGTCTTCTACAGACCAGAGCATACATTTGTGGCTTTTTTGGCCCACTGAAATCAATGGATCCTTTGCTGCTAATGTCAGTGGGACCTGGCTTTCCTGTAATAATAATTAGTAATACTAATATTGAAGTACATATGTTAATGTTAATATAAAAACTGTCCACTTTACCTAGTAATATGATTTGATATTTACTCAAACAGAGGCTTTTTGGTGGAAGGGGGGACTTTTGGAAAAGAAGCATAATTTTCTTACTGATAAAGCAATTTTCAAAAATATGCTGTATTCGGTAGCAGATCTAGGCTTAAAGAAATTATCTAAACGTGAAATGTTAGCTTGATTAATTAACACTCAAATATCCACAGAGCAGACCTACTATTTCAAGATGCCTATGCAAAATTGTTCTCATATACCTTCAAAATAAGTCTTCTTTGGCTGGCTGGCACAACCTGATCCTTATTAGGTCTTCTTACCAGGTTTCTATTTGTGTGTGTAAAATACTTGCATTCAGTTTTGCAAAGACCATCATACATAGGCATTCAACTAAATTCAGGCCTAAGGATAGATGGGGAAATAAAACATTCCATTATTTTCATGGTTTTTTTTAGTTTCAAATATGAAAAGATTGTCTGTTCATGAATTATAATTAACAGTTAAGCTTACAGTAAAGTGGCAACAGTGAAACACAGTAAGAAAACAATCAAACCACCTAGCTAGCTAATAGATAATAAAGTTACTTTTACCGATTCTTATTTTATCTAAAAAATCACCCTTCTCCAGAAGTCCTATAAACTACTTGGTTTTTAAAATATTGATAATAGGAAGAAGGGGATATGTAAGGGTATGCATACTACTTTTAAGTATACATCATGCTTAAAGGCTTGGTAAGACTTAATTGGACTTTGGATTAAGATGTTAATACCTAGAGGTCTTGAATACTAGTTGGACTGTCGCCATGTCTGATTTTGGCTAGTAAGAGGTACTTGTAAGCAAGTGTCTCCTAGTAGTCTCATTCATCTTCAATTTCCCTTTCTACACAGCTTGATACCAGTATCAATACCCAGAAGAAAGTATGTGACAATATGTAATGTGAAGCACTTTGATATATACATAAAATGCCCATTAAGGCTAGGCATAGACAGTCAAAAAGCCTGAGGCTAACTCAATTCAATCTTCGCAGGTTAGTCTAAACTGCATAGATTGAACTAATAAGCAAGTGGACAGGCTTTCACTTTTGATTCTGGAAATGTAGCCACATGCCTACAGTGGGCCAAGCCAGAAGCTGGGGGGCGACGCTAGAGCATGACTCCCTGCTCAGCTGGAGCAGACAGGTTGGGTCAAGGCTAGCTCACTCACCCTGTGAGGGGGAATTTGCAGGGTACAAAGCATCCTGGGATGCTGGGGGACTGGGAGTTGAATTGAATCTGGAGGGGTTCAGGGACAGAAGTTCAATAAACCAATTTAACCTAAATCATTTCAGTCTAATACTACATCCATCCAGGTTTATCTTAAACTGAGTTTGGCCATTTTGAAAGCAGTTTATGTGCACTGAGGCCATATTCGGACATGCATGGATGTTTGGTTCAGCAGGGACAGCTAGCAATGGCACACTTCATGCCATCACTAGTTGTCCCTGGGGAACTCCCTTGTCATGCACCCTCTAGTGTGCAACAAGGTATCCTGGGTGGGGTAGGGGAGGCAGGGACCAACAGTGGGCTTATCTGGCATGCTGGGGGCCTCCTAGGGATGCAGCTGTGTTGCCCCTGCCACATGGAGCCTGGCTGGCAGCGGAGTGTGGTTCCAGCTGGCCAGGCTCTGGCTTTGGGCAGTGCACATTGCACCTGTGTGTGCCACCTCACTTTTTTTTCTTTGTTGGGGGAGGGGAAGGGGGAGGGGGGGGTTACCTCAGGATATCCAGAAGTAAAAAAACCCCACCTCACTGCTTTCTTGCAGTGTGGAGAGCAAAGGAACATGTGGTATATGGTGCTGCAGACGTGTCTGCCATGCCACATACTGCACAGCTGCGCTCATCTGGACACAGCCTGAACTTCTGTTGTGTTACACATTTTAACCAGTTTCTGATCACTTCTCCTGGTTTAGGTGTAACTTCTGTCCCTAGCCTAAGGGTACTTGCAGATGTAAAAAAAAAAACCAAAGTAACCAGTGCTTTACTTTAAACTCAGTACATTCCATGCATGCCCTGAAGACGCAGCGTATTACTTCAACCTGGCTTATCTAATAGCTGATTGAATCAGCTTTAGCTAAAATTGCCAAAAAGCC
>NW_017728992.1:84141273-84147065 GCF_001723915.1 Gavialis gangeticus | reverse complement strand
TCCAGCTGGCCAGGCTCTGGCTTTGGGCAGTGCACATTGCCCCTGTGTGTGCCACCTCACTTTTTTTTCTTTGTTGGGGGAGGGGAAGGGGGAGGGGGGGGTTACCTCAGGATATCCAGAAGTAAAAAAACCCCACCTCACTGCTTTCTTGCAGTGTGGAGAGCAAAGGAACATGTGGTATATGGTGCTGCAGACGTGTCTGCCATGCCACATACTGCACAGCTGCGCTCATCTGGACACAGCCTGAACTTCTGTTGTGTTACACATTTTAACCAGTTTCTGATCACTTCTCCTGGTTTAGGTGTAACTTCTGTCCCTAGCCTAAGGGTACTTGCAGATGTAAAAAAAAAAACCAAAGTAACCAGTGCTTTACTTTAAACTCAGTACATTCCATGCATGCCCTGAAGACGCAGCGTATTACTTCAACCTGGCTTATCTAATAGCTGATTGAATCAGCTTTAGCTAAAATTGCCAAAAAGCCCCACTGAAGCACCCAATCTCTACAGATACTGCAAAGCCAGGTTGAGTAACATGCTGCTTCTTCTAGTAAAGTGTGCTTTTGGGAGGGTTTTCAAACATCTGCAAGAGATTATTTCAAAACCTGGGCTAGTTCTAAAAGTAATACAGATAATTATAAAAATAGGAGGGTTTTATGAGTAAGTCTTTGAGTGAAAAGCTATCTTTCTATTAGTGTTAAACACTATTTTTTTTCTATCTAGAAAATTTGCTTTCAATTCTGTAACAGAGTTTACAATGTAAGAACTTGAGCCTTCCATGGTTCCTTTGAGATATAATGTGCATTTGTTTGATGTACTGCAGTTTTCAATATAAGACCTCAACTGAGCTTAAAAATGGGATTTTCACCTCTGCAAAGTACATTATTACAAAGTTACCATACAGTAAAGAATGAGCATTATAAAAATGGGCTCTGTGTGAAGGATAACTGCATATCTGGCTTCTGTGATGTGGATGACTTGTTTTGTAATTTCCTTCAGACAGGACAAAGTCCTTACCCCTCAAAAGAAAAAAAAAAAAAAGATGAATGGGGCCTGCATAGGATCTAATCAGATAACACTAATGCACATATATTAATGAAGCTGTCAAGCTCCATTCACTGTACTGAAGGAAGAACTAAACTATGCACTGTCCTTTTAACCTTCAACACTGATGTAGTGATTTGTAAGCTGTTGGCTTGGTATTCTATTATCGGAATATGTGCTTTTGTTATAGGTTGCACTAATGAAGGGATGATCTGACGACCAGTTAAATGATGTTTCTGTATAAAAGCAGCATCAACAGTAATTAGATTAAAAAAGAACAAAAAAAAGCACAAAGACCTTTTCAGTATACTTTTTCTATCTTTCATTACTTACTGTCTTTAACATGAACTATCTTCTTCATTCTCTGTATTGAAAGTTAACCTTTACTGAACACACATTTCTTTCAGATTAGTAATACTAACCATTGCTTATATGAGATAATTCTCCACTCTTCCAAATTACCTTAAATATGGGTGCATCTACACCTGGGCCTACAGTGACATAGTGCACTATGTCACAGTATGTCAATATAGCAGACACGTGCCTACATGTTACTGGCAGCTATGTCACCATAGTGGTGTACTCCCCCATTTTAACCTGCTGTTATGGTGACATAGTGGCAAAATCTAACCATGCACCATACATGTAGTTACTGCGCCATACTTGAAAGTACTAAAGCATGGCATCATAGCAATGTCTCCATACATGCTCTATATGACAATTATCTGCCCTAAAACTTGACATACATGATACACATGCCATTCACGGAAATTTGGGAGGGGACTAGCTGTTGTATGACACACCATAGACATCAGCATATACCCCAGCTTACCCTCAGTTCTTGGAAGCACTGTACTGCAACACAGCATGCTTGCTCCACACATTAAACCTCTAAATAGAGACGGCTTTAAAGCTGTGCTGTCCACATGACAGCAATCACGCATGAAATAAAGTGTATTTAAATGAACCATTCACTGTTCTAAAGTGGCTACATTACCACCAGTCCAGGGTTTGACATGCTAATTGTAGGTGTGTCATACTTCATGAAGTTATCTATACCTCGGTCCTGAGGCGATGCAGATATGCTTTAGTTTTAATTCTGAAAGGGTCAGTAGTAGTACTACTAGTATTAGCTATAAGGCCAGCGTTGAACAGTGACACCAAGATATTAAAAGGATGTCTCTGCTCCAGTCTCAATAGACCAGACAAACAATAGAAGTATCCCCATATAATAGCAATCATTGGACAGATGGGAAATTGAGGAACAGAGAAATTAAGTGATTTATCCAAGGTTAACTGGGAAGATTGTGAAAGCTCCAAACCAAGGCTCCACCAAATACTTAAAACAAAAGACTTTCTATTGTGAGACTCTTCATTGAAGTCTGGATGGAAATGCATACAGTAAAACATTTATCTCTGTTCTGGATAAATTTAGACAGTGAATTTGAAAAGCTGTTCCCATAGTTTTCTGATCACCGTTTTAGTATCTATGCACCAATCGTATTTCTTCAGTTGTTGAGAAATTGCTGGGTTTTTTGCAGTATATGAATGCCTTGGCTCATTGTTCACATTGTTTTCCCTGCCAAGGCCATTTGATTATACTTTAATAAAAGAATCAAGTAGTAATGGTTTTGAAGAGTGCCCCCCCCCAAATTTAATCAAGGTAACATGTTCATCTCACAAATAATTTTTTACAGTCAGTTATCGCTATTTCTGTAATTTTATACACAATTTAACAATAAAGTGATTTAAAAAGTAGATTTGTTTATTTCTGTTATATTGTTATGTTGAAAATATACTATTTCATGGTGCTTTCTTCTAAAGTAGGCATGATACACCAGATCAACAACACAGACGGTAGTATGAGTATGTTCTGAATTTGGAACATTTTATGATTTCTTATACAGCTACTATTTAATCTGTTGCCTTCTTCAGAGGTCTGGGTCCCTATTTGGCAAAGTACTTAAGCCTATCATATTTAACTTAAATCATGTGAAGTATCCCATCTTTATGTTGTAATGGTCTAATCTAAGTCCATGGAAATCTGGCTTCCATACAATAACTTTAAGCATGCATTTAGGTTGTATTTAAAATGCACAAGTTAAATATTTTACATTAAACATGCAAGGATGTACATTTTTAAATATTTTGCATTTTTATTCTCTATGAGCTGTGGGTCAGGTGTCAGAAGCTGGCAGGACCCTGCAAAGGTTGGCATCATGAAGAACTACAGTTCTAGATAGGCATTAGTTGTCTTCTTTTCTCAACATTTCTCTTCCACAAATGTATTCAAAGCTGGCAGTTATTATTGTATTAATTTTATTTTTAGATTTTTAAAAATGTTTGTTTACTATGTTTTTGAATATGGGTTTGCTCTTGAAAGGTGATGGATATAATTGGTTTACAATTTTTCAGGGGAACAACTGATTATTATACACATCCAAAGCATTCCAGAACATGAGTTCCATTGAAACTTCTGGGCAGGAACTTTCCTTATTTCATGGAATGTCATCTGTTGGTCAGCCCAAGGACAAAACTGCCAAGGGACACAGTCATGGAACTAGCTGCTAAGCAGCAAGATTAATTATTTTTATTTTAGTTTCCTCCAAATTATTTCTTTTACAAGTTTTCCTTTCGGGAGGAGGGGGGAAAGAAAATATGAATTCTTGACTCATTCCAAGTAGAAACAATTTTTTTTTTTTCAAAGGAGGCAAATGTCTTTTTTCTGCTCAACTTTTAGGTTGAACATTCAATGGAAGATGCTTAGTGGCCTTTGGTCCCACTGATTTTTTTTTAGATGAGTCTCCAGCATCTTAGAGGTGCATAGTGTCTTGCAGGATTCACAATCCACAAGAAAAAAATTATGAGCAGAATTTTCTTTAAGATATGTTATTAATTTTGGGACAGATTGGGGCAGAAGTCTAATGTATGTTGCCAAAAACATATATATGTTTAAATTGTAGCATATTTGATTAGCAAGGCTCCCAAAGCTCAGGTAATTGTCATTGGCACTGAATGTCACATGACCACAATCTCCTTTTGGGAGTAAATTACCCTCATAAACAGGCTTGTAGAACATATATAAATAGTATCTACTTTGTGACTAAGTAATCAAGTATAATGAAGTGCCTCCCTTTTTATGAATATGTATTTTACTTACTATTTACTGTTTAGCATTAAATCCTGTAGCACTTCTGTACTCTTATATTACTGTCAAAACACAGGATGTCCATCTCTGCCATAAGCAGAACAAAATGGGAAAAGGTACATTGCAAATTGTTAGAAGTGAAAATTGTTGATTCAAATAACTCTTATCGGATTGGCAAACCTGAGGCCTCTGAAGTCATTAACAAGGTCAAATTTAAATCATCCTTATTCTCAACATATAGTGGCATTAATACCCTTACAAGTTAGTATTAGAATCAGACTTTTTTTTTTTACACGACATGTCCAGGTTTGAATTAGGCTTTATAGCATTTATTTATGGGTACATTTTCCATTAAAACAGACTTCCTTCTGAACTTCTTTTCCTTATGCATTGTGGTGGAATAAATAACTGCTGTAAAATAGTACTTGTGTTGGGCAGTACTATCCTACAATGGAGTTAATTAGTTTACTCTGGCCTAATAGCACCACTTGTGTACATGGTAACATTTTACTGTAGAACTGATTAGGCAACTCCACAGTAAGTGTCTCGTATAGATTCACCCAGTGATCATTTGAATATGCACAATGTTAACTGCTTCACTGGTGGTTATTTTAGCAGAAACATCTAGGTTCTTTGCTTATTTTTTAATCCATAATTGCCACTGTCCCTCACCTACCTGCCTGAGCTCTACTTCTGTGATACCTATACCTTTATATAATTTGGTTATGTGGCAGTTTAGTTATAGACAGCTGCATCAAATTAAAACATGAAAAATAGGGACAGGACACATGCAACTGAAAGCAATGTGCCCATATATTGAATGGATGCTGTTCTATTAACGGGATTATTCACTTTTATATCTAGCCTTAAAAATCTCTATATTCTAATTTACATAAAGCTTCCATAGAGTTTATTTTCTGCCATATGAGAGTGCTGAAAATCCAGAGCCCTGCCTGAGGAATTTTTTGTCCAGTTTGCCTCACAGTACACAGCTGTACTCAGAACACGTAATATATTTATTCTCAACAAACCCCTTCCTCCATCCTCTCCATGACTGCCTTCAGAATTAAATTTCCTTCAGTTGTATGGCACTTGTATTAGAAAATGAGAAGAATCTTTGTGCTTTTGCAGGCTTGTTGTTCTCTTTGTAACCCTGATGCTCAGCGTATGATATCAATTGCTTTATTGCCCCATTTCCATAATAGCTTTCAGTTACCTTATCACCATACAAAATATTACCCACAGCATCCTACACTACAGAGGAGCCATGCTTACAATTACTTAGTAGTTCCTGGATGTTTTGTGAACCTTATACCATTGTGAATTCAAACAGAGGTAGTGATACAGAATAACTGTACTTTTTTCTATAATAAAAATATAAAAAGAGTCCAGTTATATTTCAAAATAAGATCAAAAGAATTGGTTTTATGTCAATGCTAGCAGTGCTCAGAATAACTATCTGGAAGTTAAATCTTGGGTTTTAGTCCTGATTCAACAAAACATTTCTAATTTTAAACATTTGCATATCCATAATCAAGGATATGCAATGGAAGTAGTGTACTTCAACATGAATTTTACAGAAGTTAAGTTCTTTTTTAACATAA
>NW_017728992.1:84134252-84136273 GCF_001723915.1 Gavialis gangeticus | reverse complement strand
TTTCTTTCATTTGTTATCAGTTATTTCTTCAGCCATTAAAACAAAGCCTGATCTTATATTTTTCAATCCTTAACTGCTTATCTTTGGACATTTCTGTAACCTTTGGCTGTTAAATCACAGAAGGCTATTTCTATCTTCCTAGTCTGAGATGCAAGACAGACTATCTCAACATATGCATTTCCACACGCTGTTTATTCTTCCATTACCTCTTTTTAAACATAATAGGGGCATTTTTGTTTCTTTAGGTTTACTCACATTAATTAAAATTGATGAAATTTGGACAAAACACCCATTGACTTGAATCGGAGCAGAGTTAGGTTATGCTGAATACTCTTGAAATTCCCATTCATACAAGATAGTGTGATTTATTTATTCTAAAAAGTATGCATTACATCACTGTGCTTAAACATTTGCTTCTCACTGTATCCTCTTGCCCCATTTCAGGTTAAGCAGCACTTATTACTTCTCTGCAATTTTTCCCATTTCACTTGGCATTTACACATTTTATGTATTAAATGAATGCACAAATAACAAAATACACTTAGTATCATATTGCCTGCCTTAAAATAAATTAAAGCACGGTAGATCAGACTAAGAAAGATACTGAAAATAACGTTCTGAGAAAGCTAAAAATTAGTGTATGCTGTGATGTCAATCAAAAATGCTGCCTGGATACTAGTGCTAGAGTTATTTATATACTCACTGGCAGTTTTAAGTGAAACATTTTTTCTGAACTATTTAATTTTTAATTAAATTTCCAAATAACTTTCTCTTTATAGGAGCTGGATTTTGAAGCAAAGACAAGCTATACCCTGAGGATAGAAGCAGCAAATCTGCATATTGACACTCGGTTTCTAAGCCTGGGACCCTTTAGTGATATGACAACAGTGAAGATAATTGTAGAGGATGTGGATGAACCCCCAGTTTTTACCTCAAGATTATATTCCATGGTGGTGTCGGAAGCAGCAAAGGTTGGCACCATCATTGGAACGGTAGCAGCCCATGACCCAGATGCCTCAAACAGTCCTGTCAGGTATTTCTAATGCTTGGTTGCTTGTTTGCCCTTTGATTTAAGGCTGTTCATGTTATTGCAGGATTTATTCATTTGCACTAGGAGGAAACAGTTGGCCTTTTCAGTCTCAGCATGAGCCTGTGCTGTTCTAAAAGTAGTTGTATTTGGACTTTTGAATTCTGTTGTTGTAGCATTGATGAAATTATTTCACTTCCCCTCTCTCTCAAAAAATTAGAAGGGTTATTTTTAGGATTCCAAACCAAAAATCACCTGACTGTCCATGGTCAGTATTCTGTGGAGCTTGGGAAGAATCCATTATTATCTACAAACTGTAGCTTATGTCCCAATTAAATCAATTATGCTGAATATATTACAAACAACCTATATACAAAAGAGAAGTGATGCATATCCTGAATGCACTGTGAATGTGTATGTTGTAAAATTTCTATCCATAAACATTTCAAACTGCTAAATTTGCTTAGCAAATTATGCCATTATAGTTATTTGCTTGAAGGATGTGTACTTGATTGTGTGCACTATTTCAGCTTTATCGTTTGG
The DNA here is from genome assembly GCF_001723915.1 of Gavialis gangeticus. Classification (NCBI taxonomy): domain Eukaryota; kingdom Metazoa; phylum Chordata; order Crocodylia; family Gavialidae; genus Gavialis; species Gavialis gangeticus. The sequence continues at coordinate 84,134,703 of NW_017728992.1, read as the reverse complement.
CTGCTGCAACAATATAATTATTAACTATGTACTGTACATGCACATTTCACTTTCTGTATAATTACTAGGCAAAAAAAATTCTGATTATAACATTATGGTTGTAAATATAAAATGTGTGATTTCCAAATAGTTTAGGAGCATAGGGTTTTCAACCTGAGTCATTTGAAATTCCCAGTAGCCCTTAGAAAGACTAACCAACAAAAACCTTATATGTAAGCCTCACAAAAATATAAATGATTCATTTTTACACTGCTCTTTGAATATTATAAGACTGAAACTTGGAGTTGACAGTCCATGGACAGTCTTAAGTATGTTCCTATATGACCATGAACTCCACAGGTAACAAAGAAGTGGACAGGCTCAGGAAATTTATTTGGCTTTATGGGGCTGGAAAAGGCTCAACAGGATGATAAAGATAAATATTATGATTTTTCTAAATGGAGTAGAAAGG
>NW_017728992.1:84076452-84129252 GCF_001723915.1 Gavialis gangeticus | reverse complement strand
GGGGCTGGAAAAGGCTCAACAGGATGATAAAGATAAATATTATGATTTTTCTAAATGGAGAGGAAAGGATAGCTGAAGTACATTGGCTTTGCAGATTATGCTGGTCCCACTAGGGACAAATATCTTCAGTCACCACAGGGAAAGATGTGACCATATGTCCCTCCTGCAGGGAAGGGAATGAAAAATCTGTCTCAGGCTTCCCCTTTCTCCGTGGGTGTATGTGTTAAAAATCTGCCATTCTACCATAATATAGTGCTTAGGCTCCAAGTATAAGAAGCCACATATAGAATGGTGAATTTTCTGCTCAGGTTTCTAATGAGGAGACCGAGTCAGAGGCTAAACATTGTCACAAAAGTTAAAATATAAGTAGGTAACGTTCTAAGGCAAGGTGTTAATAGTAGATATGGAGAATATAAAGGAAAGATTTATGGAGTATCTCAGAAATACTGAGTACACAGAGATCCATTGCAAGAGGGCATTATTTTTCAACTGAAAGTTATTATCAAGTATTATTACTGTTATAATTATTCACAAATGGAAGGAAACTGCATAGAGATAGTTCTAATTAAGTACTTCACCTTTTTAGGTTATATCTAATTTTTAATTTCATTTATTACAATTTTTTTTTAGTGTCTCATAGTTCCACAATTTATAATGCAGCAACCTTAAGTTATAAAATACATGCATCTCACTTAAACAGGCAATGTACACGCTTTCTCTCTATTTCAATATATATTAACAACAGGTTCAAAATAGCTGCTCCCTGTCATTATAAACAGCTATTAGATGGATAGGTTGGCATGCATTTACTTGTGAAATTTGTCTTCACCGAATTCCCTTTTTGCCATGGCACTGTGTTCTGGCACTGATGTTAGCATCTGGCATGTGAAAACTAGTTTTAACAGAACTGCATGGGGTAGCGTTAGTTCCAATTTTATGCACACATTCAGTCCAGAACATTGTCCTGTTCCCTGAATAAAGGTAAGGGCCAGGTTCTTGGCACTATGGTTACTTTTGCACCCCAGCATCACAAAGCAGCCTTAAAAACTAGTTAATTGGCACTTTGCTGATCTCCATTATTGAGGGACATTAAAAAATTATAGAGGAACCAGACTGGGTAATTGGAGGAAATACCAAAGATGTGTCTAACCCCTTGCAGTCCCTCCTGCCATAATCATTGTGAAGGCTACTGGCAGGTAATGCAATTTAAAGCCATCCTGAATTTTTTCTATTATGCATCAGAGACCAAACTCATCTGGGATTAGGAGTGCATTAAAAAGGCATACCTAGCTTTTCTAGATTTACTTAGGGAATTTAGAGTTTAACACTGTGGGTACATCCAGATGAGCGTACACATGCAATTTTCAGTGCCTCAGAAATGTTTGAGGTGCTGCAAACTGCATATGACACACATTCACCTATTTGCCGCACTGCTAATTTGTAGCATGGTGGCAAAATTTGATACCAGGAGATTCCGGTGTCAAAAAAAGCTGCCCCCACGCAAAAAAAATGGCATGGCGCACATGGCAGCAACAGAGCCTGGCTCTGCCAGAACTGCCAGAAACAGAGCCTGGCTGTTCAGAGCTGTACTCTGCCTGCTGACCATGCTCTGAGTGGCCAGATTGGCACTGGTGCCCAGGGAGGCCCCCAGAATCCCAGGTAAGGCTGCTAGGGCCAGCCCAGGTGCTAATCCCAGCCTCCCCTACCCAATCCAGCCAATTTGTTGCACTCTGGAGTACATATGCATGGGCATGCCTTGGGACAAAAAGCAGCAGCGCATGAATATGCGCTGCTGCTTTTTGTGCCATGGGAAACGTGCACCCCTGCACGTACACACTCCTCTGGACGTGCCCTATGTGTTCAAATAAGAAAAACTGGATAACATTGGTATTGATTAAATATCTGAATTGTTGAAATTCAGGAAATGTTGCACTTATAAGCCTAGACATTTCTAAAACCTCAAACTCAACAAAAATAGAGGATGTGGCAAGGAAATAAATGGCTCTCTCTCAAGGAACTGAAACTTATTGAGGTTGAGTACTAAACACACTAAAGGGTAGGCAACCAGTTAATCTGTATAAGTAAAAGTGGCAGAATCTGGCATATTATTTAATCATTTGTCAAGAAAGTATCATTAGTAAATCCAGAGATACCTAAATACCTTTCCTTTCTTCTCAATAAATCCATGGATCTTCCTTCTTATTGTTTTCTATTCTAATAAACAGATTCCTTCATTGTAAAGGCAGTTTGGAGATAACAGCTATGGGCCAATGATGTGAGCCTGTGTTTATCTAATGACAGGAAAGCACTGGGAGCTGACAGTGGTGATATGTAATCCTCTGACCTATTCTAAATTTCTTCCACCATCTCCTGTAGCATAGGGTAATACAGGGGCCATTTCTCTAGCAATAGCAAGTTCTGTGCCAGGTCTGCTGGGAACTGCATGAAGTAGATTCAGCCATATGGCAAGCTTCCAACTTTGTTTCACACTGGGTTGGGTGCAGAACCATACTACTCCATGAATAAATGGATAGGTGCCTTAAGGCAAAAAGTGAGGAGAGGAAAGGAAAGGGAAATACATGTAATTTTACTTAAGAGGGCAGTATGAAATTCAGGAACAAAACCAGCTACTGTCAACACAGTTTATTTGATAGTTTTAAGAAGCTAAATGGGCAAGGTTCTTTGCGTGAATCTGATATCTTTTATTAGACCAACTTAAATAGTTGGAAAATAATTATTAAGCAAGCTTTTGGGTTCAAAAACCCTTCATCAGGCTAAGGAAGTTTCAGCAGTTGGTGTGTGCTCTTCCTGGATGGAATGGAAAGTAAAGAAGCCAGAGGCTGGTCTGGTATGCATACAAGACAGGTAGTTGGTGAAAATGTAGATTGAGGAGTCAATGGATGAGAGACAGGCTGGGAGGGGAGGGGAGGGAAGAGAGAGAAAAGGGGGATGAATAGTGGAGAGATACCTAGAGAGTCAGATGTCAGGTAGGTTATAATGTGTCATAAATCCAATGTCTATATTTAGTCCATGATTTTTAGTATCCAGGAGGTTGATGAAGATGAGTTCATAGGCTCGTCTCTGGGAAGTGTTTTGTAAGTTTCCTTTGAGGATCAGGACTGAGAGATTGGAGAGAGACTGGTTTTCTTGTGAGAAATGTGCCCCCACAGGTAATTGGGTATTCTTGTCTTTGATAGATTTCCGGTGTGCATTCATTCTGGTGCACAGTTGTTGTTTGGTCTCACCTATGTATTTTCCATCAGGGCATTTGGTGCATCAGAGGCTAAACATGCATTTTCTTCTCTGGACACCTTAGAGAAACTTGACTAATAAAAAAAAGAAAAGAAAATCCCCAAAGGAGGGAACAACCAAAGTTCTTTCTCTCTAATGAGAAATCAATTAAATGTTTTTAAAAACTGTAATTGAACATAAATCAAAAGTTTTCCTTCATCTTTCACCTAGGTACTCAATAGATCGAAACACTGACCTGGAGAGATATTTCAATATCGATGCCAACAATGGAGTCATTACAACTGCCAAGTCTTTGGATAGAGAAACTAATGCTGTTCATAACATCACTGTCTTGGCTATGGAGAGTCGTAAGTTACAATTTAAAGTTGTATAAACAATAAGAGCATAAAGCATCAGATTTAAGTATAAGAACTGGTCATCTGCATTGACAATTAATTGACTGGCCTTCCTAGAGATTATTAAGTGAGGATTTGTTATAAATAAAGCATATATGTAACAGGACTAACTCTTTCTTTGGCTTGTGTCTTGTGTAGTTATGTAAGCTTATGAAAAGTCAGTATAAAAGGTGTGAAAAGCATTACATTTGGAAGGAGAGCCAAATTAAGGAGTTTAGTGTTGAAAAATGGTATGGGGCTATGGAGGGCATGACACAGCCTTGGGTGGTATCATGACACTATTGACAGATAGCAACTACTGGTTGTTTCTGGAAGTTTTAAAAAGTTAGGAGAGGGGAATATCTTCCTGGTTCACTCCCCTAACATTTGAGTACTGTTTTGTAGCATACTTAAATATTCACTTTTTACAGATACAGGTGACTGTGTAAGATACAAAACACTGAAGAATCAGGCTTCCTGAGTTCATGTACTGGTTAACTGTTTGAAAATGTCATTTAAATGTTGCAAAAGTAAAGCATTTTCTACAGCAGCTACATTTTTTGAGGGTGATACATTTCTGCTATTGCATTCTGAATATAGATGTGACAGTAAAGAATCTCCCAATTCAACTGTCACTCCTTATTGCTACTATGCTGATTTATGGCAATAATCTTTTCTCAGTTCTTTGATTTGCTATTTTAAGAAATTGTTGCATACTGGTTTCAGTGATATTCATTTTATGTTCAACCTGAAAGATAACATTTGTGACTTAATATCCCTATAAATTTATCTTTTACTCTCAGGGCCAGATTTTTGGCCCAGCAGGCAAAAAAAAACCAACCCCAAAACACACTACAATGAAACCAATGATTGCACCAGAGAGGGAAGGAAAAGGGACTATCTGACGCAAAAGTGCCTTGTAAAAGCCTCAAGATGTTTGAAATTATGGGCGGGGCCATGTTGGTCCCTGGCTCATCAAAGACTGGGACGATTGCTTACATTTACCTTATCACCTGTGAATGAAAAGTCTGCACCTTGGAATCTACTTTTATTTTACATTATAATTAATTAAAATTATTATTACTCTCACTTCTCAGAACCTGAAAACCTAGGTAACAACAGAAAGCAAAAATTCCCTTGAAAAACATACAGAAATATCCAGTTCTATGCCATTGTTTTATCTACTCAGCTTCATCACAAGTATCATTATAACTTGTAACATTCTGTAGCAAATAATGTAATCTCACTCATGCTTGAGCCAGCCTAAAAACTGATATTTATATCAAAATAGCTGTATTACATATTGTAGGCCTGTCTGCTTAGGCCACCAAATTTCAGCTATAAAGGATTTAATACTGATCTTGAACCCTAATCTCATTGCAGGCAAGTATTTTATCCCCTCGGCAGGTTTATGGTAACTCTGTAATGCCCCTTTCTCAGCAGATTAACAATTTCTCTCATTTAACACCTGTAAAAAGATCTAAACTGTACAAAACTGCTTCACCAGTGAATATGCTAAAGCGGGTGAGGATAGTCAGCATTGCAACAATCCAGGATTGCTACAGTTTGGGGATGTAATTCAGGTTTGAGAGGAATCGCATCATGTTTATATGAGAGGATCCTAATTTTTTTGGTATGTCTTAACTACAAGAGTATTACACCTTGCACATCTTTGCTCTAGTGGGTTCCACTGTACCTTTGAGATTCATTAGGTCAGTGATTCTTAACCACAGCACCCTGAGGGACTGCTTACCATACCCTGGGGTACTCTTTCTTTTAAAGGTGCCTCACGGTGCCTTGGCATTGTTTTGTATGCAAACATATATACATACTTCACATGATAAACCCAGAGATTTCAAATAGGAATTCATAGTGCTGAACACAGTCTCACCTGCTGTAATTTTTCTGAGTTCTTTGCAACAGAAAAATTGCTCTATTATTTTTCAGTAGTCCAAAAATGAAGGAAAACTAAGAGCTGACATTTTTAGGGGTCTCTTGAGTATGACGAGGAGTGCCTTGAGTCTACAAGAGGTTGCAAACCACTGAATTAGGTAGACAGATGCTTTATTCTTGGGGTCTGTCATGGTTCCCTAGGAGTCTGAACAGCATCATTTCCTGAGGAGAATTAATTGAATAAACTTATATTTTACCCATTCTTACCATAATCTATCCTAGGTGAATAGTCTTTCACTGTTCTGATGTGAATCCATGGGCAGCAGCATTATATCACTCATTCTCATCCCTTCAGCTATGTTTTGCTGCTATGGTACTACAACTTTGGCCTAAATAAAGCAAATCTGTCAGTGAATTTATAGCAGAATTCTCATTGTTTTGATCAGGGTCAGAAATTTAGCCTGGATTTATTTCTCATTGTGTTTCTACTGTAATTGGTTTTGATTACTATGTGCAAAGGGAAAATGCAAATAACAAAGCGCATTGACCAAAAAAAATGACCTGTAATGAACTCTGCTTGTTTGTTTTTCTGAACAGAGAATCCAGCACAGATTGGAAGAGGTTATGTGGCTATCACTATCCTTGACATTAATGACAATGCTCCTGAGTTTGCCATGGAGTATGAGACCACTGTCTGTGAAAACGCTCAACCTGGCCAGGTGCTGATTGGTATTTCTAGCATTTATTCATATCAGCTTTGCAGTAATTTCTTTTAAAAGCTTGACAACTTTAAGATAGAATATAATCATCTCATTGCAGAAAAAAGTGATACTATGATGTGCAGAAACAAATATTCAACAAAAAAACTAAGATCTCCAGCATACTCGTTGCAAAAAGTGGAAGTACAAATTAGAGATGAAAAGTAACATAAAATTACTAATGGCTATAGGTTTCTTTACATAGGCAAATTAAACATTATGTCATGAATGCCTGGATTTGGTACAAGTGATAGGCAAGCATAATTATCAGTTATTTCACTGGGATTAGAATATTCCATACTTCCTGGAATTAAAAATCCTTTATTATCCCTAAAACTAATAACTGGCTGCTGTGTCTTCAGTTGGGTTAAGAAAAAAATGGGTTTGGATCACTTTATCTCATGTAAATTATTCCTGTAAAAGAAATGATGTGGCTTTGCCCTCACAAGGCCTACTTTTTGGAGGTCCTGACTACCTTTGTTTCTATTGACTTCAGCATTTTTCTTCAGTGGGCACGTCTACATAAGACACTACGTCACCTTAGTAATGAGCTACGGTGATGTAGCTTGTCAGTACAGCGATGTAGCATCCATAGGCACAAACTGTAACACCAATGCTACATCACTGTGGTGATGCACTACATCACTGTAGCTCATCGTTACGGTGACATAGAATTTAAAAATAACCATGCACCGCTGGGACTGTGTATTACTGCTGGGTACTGTACCAAATGTGAGTCAGGGGCACATGTAGATGCACCTAGTTTCTCTGAAAATGTGTCATACAAAATTATCTTCCTGTTACTTCATAAAAGAACATAAAGCATCCCTTAACTCCTTGCACTTTCCCACCAGGGAACTGCTGGAGTTTTCACCCATGACATTCACAGATCTGATGCATTCCCATGGCACTACTAGACTCCTACCTGGACTGTTTCCACCTCAGTGCTTGCTCCCAAGTCTCACCCTTTTCTCTCTTCTATGGCAGAAATTACTGATCTACTTCTTCAAACAGCAGGGTTTAAAACAGCAACAGATAGCGTGATGAACATGATTAACAGCTTGTGCTGAAAGGCAACTAAGAAACTGAATAACAGGGCCATTGAACACAATCAGAATAGAGTTGGATTGGATAAAATGCTTAATGTTGTCCCTGCTTTAACCATTGTCGTTGGTCTTTAGATACATATAGCCATTACACTTACAAATTATAAATAAGAAATCAATTAGCTTATTCTATTTGGTATAGTTTAGAATAATATTTCAGAATTTTTTTTCAGAAACAAAAATATTTTTAAAGTTTTAAAAAATGATATTAATATCAGATTAATATGCAGTGGGCATATCTACACATTCATTAATGCACTTTAGGTAATGCACACTTAAGCTAGTACTTATGGGTGCCTATACATGTGTAGCAAGGCTGCTCTGATGCTCTGGAATTCCATGTGATTAATGAAGTATGCTAGAGTGTTGTAATTACTGCACTCCAGAAGCTTCCTGTGTTTCATGTACCAGCCCCCGCCACCATTTTTAAATGCCCCCACTGCCATTTTTAAATGCCCCCCCACCATTTTTTTATGTTAGGATGCTGATATATGAGACATGATAGCACTTTAATTAGAGCAGTTCTTACAGCCACCCTAAAGCGCCATCCCTTCCCACCCCCAAGACAAAGCACATATCATTGTGAAGTACCATTTTTCCAGTACAATTGTGAGGTACTAGAAAAATCCCAATTAGCTTAATTTAATGTGCATTAGCTAAACAATATTTTTTTGTGACAAACAAAGCTCTTGGTTAGAGGCATTATCTTTTATTAAACCAATCAAATAAGTGGCAAACCATTTTTTGTTCTTTGCAAGGTTTCAGGTCCAAACACCCTTTGTCAGGCTGAGGACAATTCAAAGATGGTAATAGTTTTCCCAGGTAGAAAAGAAACTTTATTTTGCACAGGGGAGATATAGGGTAGAAGTTTTTTTATCCAGGGTTCTTCAGAGTCTTTTTTTGAGACTGTTGCTCTGTAATATGCAGATTATGCAGGCTCTTCCCTGGAGGTTTCTGATGTCAGGCAGGGAGGGGAAAATTTATTCTTTTTTGGTTAGCAGTGAAGTTTACATTTCCAAATGGCTAAATACAATATCTTCCATGTTTCGGGGATATATATTGTAGCCATGTTGGTCTAAAAATAGAGACAAACAAAGCTCTTGGGTTAGAGGTGATATCTTTTATTAGACTAACTAAACAATAGCAAAAAAAATGTCTTTCTTTGCAAGCTTTCAGATCCAAACACCCTTAAACTACATGTGTAGATGCACCCAGTTCTGCATTGAATCTAAGTGAACTAAAAAGTGTTCTTTGTGTTTGCATTTGCAGTTTGTAGATGAAGTGTGACATCAGTTGCACCCACAAATAACTAGTGTATCTGCACATGCTATTAAGGTGACAGAATAAACTCCAGCACAGTTTGCACTGGAGTCAGCTGCTCCTGGGCACAGTGTCTACATGTGTGCCCAACACCACAGCAGTTTGAGCCAGGGTAGAGTAGCCCCAGGCTGGCAGGGATCCGGGGGGTCAGCCCCAAGCTCTGTGTGGTAGTGTCAGGCAGTGGCGGGGATGGCGGGGGTACGAGGATGCTAAAGTGTGGGGCTAGGCAGCAAGCCGTCATCCCTTCCCCCCAGCCCCTGTACTTTAGCACCCTTGTGCCCCAGCATCCCCCTGTCACTGTCAATAGATGCATTTCAGTGCATGTAATTACTCTGTGGTAGTACTTCCCTGACAGTACTATACAGTGGTGGAATTAATTAATTTTCTGCTCATAATATCAGCACATGTGTAGACTGTTATGCTTTACTGCAGAACTAATTAATCAACTCTGCAGTAAAGTGCAAATTTAGATATACCCAGTGAGTACCACACTACACCAACAGTTATTTTCATCCACAAGATATTCTCTTTCCAATAATGTTTTGCTTGTATTCCTAGTCTTGATGCATAGTGAAATACCAGATCTCAAATCTGTCATTGGTTCTCTTGTTAAGAATTGAAAATTTGACATAGAGAAATGACTTGAACGAGTGCATTTTGGCATTGGGGAAGATATGAGGATATTGCATGTTTTTAATGATCTCTGAAGTTACTTAAATTTTCAAATAGGAAAACAAGAGTGAGGAGCATGTGAGTGAAGTGATCAAAACCACCTGACAAATGCATTTTATCACATGACCTTACACGTACTGTATACAGACTATGTAATTAAATATACTTGTATGATTCATATTATCAAATATAAATCTACATATAATTTTAAATTTACATTGTTTTCAGGTTATCCAGAAAATCAGTGCTATTGATAAAGATGACCCACCCAACGGCCACCAGTTCTACTTCAGTTTGACAGCAGAGGCAGCAAATAACCATAATTTTACACTGCAAGATAACAAAGGTAGGAATACAGATGTAGTAGGGAAGCCTAAGAGATAACATTCACTGTCTGGCACCTTATTTTTTGAGATGGGTAATCCTGATTATCATCTAGGGGAACGTCCCTTGCAGTAAGGCCATTACTTAAAGAGCAATCAGCCCCCAGAGTAATTTTTATCTATAGATTATCTGTCAAGAGAAAGAAACTGTTGTTTAACTCATTTAAAGCCTTGAGCTAAACAGACTTCAAATCTTATTTTTTCCAAGTAATTCTTTTTCCTTTTTTTCTGTATTTATAGGTCTTTTTCCAAATTAGATTTTACCTTGGGGCAGAGGCTGAAAAATGTCCTGAGCTTCATGTTTTATTAATATAACTTAGGGCATTGAGAAATGAGCCTTAAAACACATGGCAAACAAGCTTTCCTTTGGAAAAACAAATCTTTTCAATGAGTATGTAAGCTACAGAAGAATGTTTTTGAAGGGAGAAGCTCAGTACTCGTGTTTTAGGCTATGCACAATATTTACATGTGTGGCATGAGGCTGTAAAGATCTGTACAGAGTTCTATACAGAAAACTTCCATTGGCATCACATTTCCATCAGTGAAAAATTCCAAGAGCACACTCCTAATCAGGGTACTCAGTAGTTGCTGCATCTGGTAGGGCACTGGAATCTGATGAGTCTACTTAGTTAAAGGCTAAAGTAAATAAAATAAGACTCCTCCTCACTCCTGTATTACTGTACAGAGCTACTGCTCTATAGTAGTAGCCAGAGTAAAAAAAAAAAAAAAGGTAGCTCTTTTTAGTAAAAAATGTTAATTAAACATATGTTGAGATAAAAAGGTCCTACTTGATAGGTCATTTTTCTGAACTGGATCCACACTGTGATCTACGCTTCATCCTGAACAAGAAAAAAATGAAATAGCAGGAAATTAAGTATCTTTTCTTTCTGGCTGACTAGTCAGAAAATCTGTGCTACTGATAAAGCTGTTTTATCCAGCTGTCTCCAATTTACTATCTCAAGTTGCAAGCAATTAGTGGCATGTTTAAGTTTCCTCATACAAGCAGTACCATAAAAGTCAAATAAATATGATTTGGTAGCTCAAAGGTATAGACAAGTAATAGTAAGTATAGACCTTTGAGATTAGATTCTGGGATTTGGGGCCCCTGGTACAAAATGCTGTTGAAACATGTAGTCAAAAACAAGTTAAAAAGGTGGTCAAGATGAAGACATCACCTTCAGCAGTGACAAAATCAGCAGAGAAGAAAGTCAGATTATTGTATCACCTAACTTCTTACATGTTGGATGTCTGTGCTTAGAAATAAATTCTTGTATTTTCTAATGTGTCCATGCACAAATATGCATAAACCACACCGAAGCCTAGTTTATACAGAGCCAAGACAGCACTGAGCTGAGACCCTTCACATGATCCAAATGTGCAAGCTCCTAAACCAGACCTAGAATAATTGATTTAACAGAGCACTGTGCACTCATCCCTCAGCTCTTGAGCAGCACTGTATTAAAGTGGTCATGTTGCTTTTTGTTTGGGATCTATCATGCGTGGAGAGCCTGCTTTTGTGCTGCAGAAGTGCACAGTGCCTCAGCATGGCTTTGCCTTATACTAAATAGGGATACGTTAAGGATGTGAGGGCCAGCCATTTTGATAGGCATGACCCAAATTACTCCACCCCCCACATATGCTATTCCCTTACCTGATCTGCTGCTTGGCTTTCTGTTCCCTGCCTTATGCTTCCTGCTTAAGATGACGCTTTGCTTTTTGATCCCTGTGCTATCTGCCACTGTGGTGCATGTTGCCTTCTCAGTCTGCTGTATGCCACACTCATGCCACAGGTTGGACACCACTGCCTTAGAGACATAAGTTTCTACTTGTCAGTGTTTTACTTCTGCATTGAGCATGTTCACTTTTGGGCATGGCTGTTTTGAGATTTAGACTTAGGGCAGAGTTCAGCAGAGCACTGAAGCACATATTTTACCACATTAGTGGTCTTGTTAAGTTCAAAAGAAGAGATAAGCATGAGCATAAGTATCTCCAAGACTGAGCCAAATGATGCAGTTTTATTTTTAGAGTCTTCATTTTGCTTTTTTTTTTAACATTAGGGATTAAACAGTGGTGATCTGTTCTCAACTACTTGAACTTTAAAATCAGAACAAAAAGTTGCAAAGGAAAATTGATTCAACTATCCATCATTTTATTTTATTATATTTAAAAACATTTATTTTAACAAAAATACTGTAAAATTGTTGTGTGCGCTGAATAGGAAAACTGCTACCCAACCCTTTCCTGTATCCAACTGGGAAGCAAAATCATTATTTGAACTACTATACTAAACACTTCTAAGCAGTTGTGACAGCTATATTTATTTGACATGCTTATTAAAGCTTGCAAAACTTGTCTTCAGTTGCTTGTGAGCTGCTAATTATATCTTAGCTATACTTCTATTTTATCATTATTGGAAGCTATTGAACTTCTTAATTTTATTAGATGCAATTATACACCTTGAAGAAGTGACTTGTTCCACTGCCATGTGTCTGTAGACCAACAGGGACACACTTTCACTGAGGACACTTAACACAAATCCAAACAAATTGTCATTTCCAGTCCTGCTTTAAATGTATATATACTGCATATACTTGTATATGTATTCATACATATTGCACATTCATTGCATGTGTAAATTCCTATACAGCGCAGATAAGTAAGTCTCTGTGCATGCAGGTGAAAATTAGACGTGCCTGTACCTGACATGCACTAATGCTTGCATGCAAACAGATGTGCTTGTGATAGCAAAGCATATTTTGATAGTTATGCCTAGTGAGCCAGCTGTCTAGGTACATTTTCAGGGGGTCATTCAATGAGCCCTTCCAGCTGCAAGATTGTGTAGATCTGTGCACATTCCCAAAGCATGGAACTAAAACTTGAAAATGAGAATTGAATAGTTAAATCAAAGCAGATACTTTAAGTAATCAGCAAAACATAACCTCTTATTTCTACTTTACCATACCCTCATCATGAATTTTGTGTCAAGAAGGTGGTGCTGTAATTGTGATTAAAAGTTTAAAGGCACCTACACTTGCAAAATAAACTTCGCTGGTAAATGGAGATCTTCATGCTTTTAGTATGAGAATGCACATGGACTTGTTTGTGTGTGTGGGAGCTCTAGGAGACATCACATTGCTGCCAATCATCCAGGAATCAGAAGCAAATGAAATAATACAAAACTGAAAGTAAAGAAAAAGCACCCCAAAATGATTACTCGTTTAGAAATATGTAGATCTCATACTTGTCTTTCTCCTTTCTCTAGACAACACTGCAACAGTGCTAACCAGGAGAAATGGATTCCGGAGACAGGAACAGTCTGTTTTCTACTTGCCAATATTCATTGTGGACAGTGGCTCTCCTTCGCTTAGTAGCACTAATACCCTCACCATTAGAGTGTGTGACTGTGATGCAGATGGCATAGCTCAGACTTGCAATGCAGAGGCATACATCTTACCTGCAGGACTTAGCACTGGAGCACTTATAGCCATACTTGCCTGTGTTCTGACATTGCTCGGTATGTCCCACATTGTTTTTCTATTTTTCCTTTCAATGTACAATAGAAAAAAAAAATCCTTGCCTCAAGCTTTTATTCTTATCCCCAGATTTCCTGAGACAAGAAAAGCTAATATTCCAGCAAGAGAGGCATTTTCTATCATGAACCACACAAAGCCATTTGTTTTGGCTTTTCAAGCTTAGATAAATTATATCAAAGTTAAGCTGCCTCCAATGTTATATATAAAATAATGCTAGAAGGAATAAGATCACTTACATCTACTATAATAGTTCTAGATAGACAATTCAGGTGAAAAAAGCTGAGCTTATGGACGTTTCTCTCTTGTTTAATATAACACAGCTGGCCATTTTCAGATTACTTATTGCATATATAATAAGCACAAGAGATATAAGTCATCTATTGATATATTTATTACTATTTATTTGTTTGCAAATATTTATTGATTTGCAAAGAAAAAAAACACGTATAGAAAATGCTGCTGATGTAGTTTCCTGATGAAAACCAGCAGATTTAATTTAAGAATATTGTCTGCACAAGGTCCTTTTGTTACTACCGCACCTGTTATAACAGTAGGATTTTAAATCCTGTGGTAAAAACTGAAGCCAGACCAGAAGGAAAACTGATGTAAAAATAATAAACAATGTATCAGCAACAAAGCTGGCTCAGTATTTCTCACATTAGTTTGCATACTGAAGTGAAATTGATTAAATAATGATCCCAGGTTGTAGGGAAAGCAAGAGCACTAAGGATTTTTTTGTCTTCGTTCACTGTGTGTCAGAGTTCACACTTCTTCTTGGCCACAGTTCAGCATAAGAGCATGCAGTTAAGAACCTTGTTGGACTGAGGCCTATCAGTGTCATCCCCGAAAGAATGGGAAGATTGAAAAGTTCATAGTTAGATATAGCTGCTCAGGTAGCTATATACAGAGAAATCTCAGATGGTTTCAACCAATAGTGTCGGACTGAATGTACCTGCACTGCAAGTGAAGGATAAATTAGATCCCTTCTCATGACTGGTAAGTGCCTAAGTGCAGTCCTTTACCCGGGAAAACTCTCCTTCCTTACATCAACCTGTATGGTACACAGGGGCAAGCTCTACTTTCCTAGAACATACATATGGCATCTCTGAGGCATAACACATCCTGTTTCTCTGCTCTGACATCTATACTGATTCAAAGTTGAAAGGCAGAAGCTTCTTAAGTCACTGTTTAAGATAAGAATTATTACAACTGTAGAGACATGGTTGATTTCTATATGAGAATCATATGCAGGTTGTATTTTCTCTCTTCTGGTGTTTTAAGATTGTGAGAGAAAGGCACAAAATGATTTCAAATTTGTTCTTAACACATTTTGCAGTGAAGACATTTCTTTAAGACTTACATACACAGCATAATAGGATGTAGATAGAATAGAGCTGTTTGAAAAAAAATCATCACTGCCCTAATCATCATCCAGCTGAAAGAAAATTCATGAACACAATCTCTGTGTTAGTTCTGCTTCAGTATTGCAACTCCCAGTGCCTGTTATTGGGATTACTGGCTAAATGACTCATACAGGAAGGCATAAGAAATCAAATTCTTATCTAATATAAATCATAATTAATTAACTGTGTTAATGTCACTACATTAGTTTGTAGCTTTAGATCAGGCTCAAGGTCCATAACTGAAATATAAATTATCCACTACCGGAAATCCATTTCACTCAAAACAAAATTCTACCACATCTGTCATATTAAGTAATGATCCCAGGTTGTAAAGAAAGCAAGAGCACTAAGGATTTTTTTGTCTTCGTTAAAGGACCAGTTACAGACATTACAAGTTTACCTATCTAAGTGATTGGAGACTGGTTTAATCCCATAATAGAACAGAAGTTTGGTGCACATAGACTGATCTAAAAATAGTGGGACCTGGTCTAAGCTAGACCTGGATCAACGTGCACTGAAACTTAATTGATTTAGGTTAGACTGGTACATCAAACTTCAGTACCAGTTCTCCTATCAGCTCACGTTAGGTCACTGTCTGCTGGCATCCCAGGCTCCTTTGCAGCTCCCTGATAACCCTCCCTCGCAGAGAAGTGTGCTAGCACTTGCCCTATGCTTGGCTGCTCCAGCTGAATGCCCAGTGGGCTTCACCCCTGAGTTATCATAAAGCTGAGTCAGCACAGCCCCTTTCTAGCACAGACCTTTTTTCACAGCCAGCCCCACTTCCTGCCTCTGGGCAGCTGTCAGCCCCAGGCAGGCAGTGAGAGTGGGGAAGGGAAGCACCTGTTTTTCCATTCATGAGCCCTGGTACCTGAGCACCCATGTCCCCAACCCGTCATGAACACCCCGTGATGTACACACAGATCTTACATGGAGCCCAAGACAACTTCCATGCTTAGATGCAGCCCCATGGAGCTGGATCGGGTTCCTGGGCATGGATGAGCATGCCTCCTGCCACTGCTGTATCATCTGCCAGTCACAGGCATCTATAGGCAGGCAGTGGGATGAGGTGTGGTCACTCAGACCTTGACAGCCAAGTCAGGTTCCATGGGGCTGCACCCAAGCACAGGGGTTCTTCTAGGCTCTGTGTCAGCTCTGTGTGTACAGCATGGACTGCTTTAGAGTGTGGGGGCATGGCCCAGGGACACAGGTGTCCAGTTGCTGAGGCTCATGCATGGGAAAGCAGATGCCTCCTTTTCCCACTTTCGCTGCCTGCCTGTGGCAGACAGATGCCTATGGCTGATAGAAGTTGTAACAGGGGGTTGGGGGCATGATCGCCGTACCTGGCAGCCAGTCAGGGGTGGCCTGGGTACTCAGCTGCACTAGGCAGTCTCCAGCAGCCCAGGGAGCCCACAGGGCCTGCTGGGTGGTATACAGAAATGCCCCCCACCTGCTGGTCTCAGCCAGTGCAGGCAGCCTTCCGCGCTCCCATCAAAGGGAAAACATGATTTGTTCAGTAGCAACCTAACCTATGCCGCTTACAGAAAAGCATGCAACTTAGATCAATTCCACCTTGGACTTTTTAAATGTCAGTACCTATCCAAGGAGAAAGTAGTGTGTTATAGTTTAAAAACTGAGTCCATATTCTTGTGCACTTTTCCTAACAAAGGAAACTGTATTTCTCAGAACAACCTCATCTATTTAGTATAGTTGATATGGAATGCAGCAGATAACTCAAGTAAACAGAGTGTTTCTTCTAATCACTTCTAGACCATGCACAGTTATTTTGTTTTAGAGTTCATTGGCAGAGAGCAGAGGAATAGATCACAGAACGTAACATCTAAATAATTTATTGTGCAGAACATGATGGACTTGACTTCTGGTTACTCAACTGTTGATCTAAGCTATCAAAAGATTTGACAGTCACTATACATTATGAGTTTTTAAATTCACCTGTCCGAATGTCTCTTGCTTGTCTAATTGGACATTTGTATGTGTTGTTGCTGCTTTCTGCCTGAAAAGCCCTTATGCTTAAATACAAATGTGTAATATAAATCTGCCAGTTCAGTTTAGACAGGCACCTGAAAATGTAGTCCTGTGTCTTGAAAGCCAGTTATATGCTTAAAGTAGAAAGCTTTCCCTATGTAGTTTAAATAGGTATTTTGATACTCTCCCTTCCAAGTTTTAACCAGGTCTTTCATTTTAAGTTCAATTCAATGCGACTAAAGATGGGGCATACTTGTCTATTCTCACAAGTATCTCATATCCACGTGAATATTTTGACTAGAAATACTGATCTGAGTAAAGGACTGGGTCTCTGTAGTATTATATTATAAATGTCCATATGATCACATTTAACAAGACCCCTGTATTTTAAATATTCTTAAGTAAAATAGAAATAAATTTAACTGAAGTTTTAGCAAAGATTTCCCCCCTAGTTTGACTCATGGTGATTAACATCTAAATTCTATTCCACAAGAAATTCCTAGTGCTATATAGATTATTTAGAAAAGACTCACAGTTATGGACTCTGCAGTGGGGCTCTTTTTTTTTAAATAAACTAAAATACACTTGTAATTTATTCCATAAAAAGCACATGAAAAGCACCACACTGGGTGTCATGTACTTTATACTGTACATAACTTTTTAAAACAAAATAAGTAAGGAATTCTTTATTTCATCTGAAATTGTCAGATAATTTCATTCAATGTAATTTATTTTTCAGTTAACATGTCATAGACATGATGATTGTTTTTATAATAAATATTTAGCATAATAGTAACTATATTTACATTACACATATTACATGAAAGCAGGCAAAAAAAGTATGTATATCTTTGGATGCCTATAGTTTATTTCCTAAGCTCAGAGGCTTTTGTTGTATTGAAATAAGGTTGAGCTTGAATGACTAGATGACCTCTGGAGGTCCCTTCCAGCCCTACTTTTCTCTGACATGTCCTTCCTGACTTTTAACTTCTATTCTTTTGATTATTAATCACAATCAGTCTGTTATAAGTATTACATTGTAGTAATGTATAGTGTACTAACACATTGATTAACCCCCCCCCCAGCCGTTTTTAACAGACCTTTTATTTTCCTATTGAAGAGCAAAAGGTTTTATTATTGTTACTACTGGACGGCTCTAATGAGATTGTGCCCTCATTGTACAACTATTTTACAAACAGTAAGTGAAGTCCCTGCCCTAACCTGTTTGCCTTACAAATACATGAATACCAGGTTTGAAACCAAGGAATGGAGATATTATGGCCCACATGCTAAGAGTGATGAGTATGGGTAGCTCAGTTTTTAGAGACCCAAATTAAGATATTTCAAGTGTGATTATTTTCAGATGGTACTGATGCTAACATGTCCTTTGAAAGCCAGGTCCTGTTAGGATCATTCAAGCTGAGCATTCAAAGTCTGGAGTCATTTTGGACAATTAAAGAAAAAAAAAATCTCATTTTTACATGAAGAGCTGGGAACAGCACCCAGATTTCATAGTCTCAGTCTGCCTTAATCATAAAATATCATTTGATTGCAATAGCTATGATAGACTCTGAATAAATGGGCTACTGGTGTACATCTTGGATGGTTGAAGCCTTTAGATTTGTGACTTTTAAGGCACCTGAGGCATAGACCAATCACCTATTAATTTGCAACCTGTTCTTACTTATATTAGATAGCATGTTTAGGAGAGTAATGTATAGCAGTGATAATTTGTGGGTTTTAGCTGCATGAGTTTTTTTATATGCTATTTGTAGCACCCCCCTCAAGGTTTTTAAGGGTTATTATGACATCTTTACAATGATGCAGAACTTAAAAGTTAGTTTGTCTTAGAACAACATGGACTTTTAAGCATAACAGTCAGAGATGCAAATGATTTAATCTGTGCTTGTACTGGATGATATTCTATGAAGGTAAAAGAAAACTTCCCAACTAAAGCACATTATAAAATGGATTACGATGTCATAAAAAAAACATTAAAAAGACTGTAGTTGAAGCTGGTCTACTCTACACACAATTTTGCTACTTTAACTATGTCAGTTTAGCAACTGATAGAGATAAATTTCCAAACTCCTATTATGGTTGCAGGCTTTTAAATGTACCTAAACAAATAGGCTGCTGTTAAACACTTTTATATCTGTATATAACTAATGCTTCTTTTGGGGCATTATACTGATTTAACTAAATCAATTTTTTTAGTAATTTCTACTGATTTTTGTAAATCAGCACAATATACACATCTGTTGTTCTGGTTATTCATTGTAAGGTTTTTTTTTAATAATTAATTTTGACTATTAAATACAATTAACATGATCTTGCCATTTATGTTCTTGTCCGTATGGTAGATAGTATAAATAGTATAGCAAACGGGTCTAATGTACCTTTTATTTCCACTACAAAATCCATAAAATTATTTTCTTTACACATTCAGCCAAGCAACTAATAATTGCTTTGATACCTCCTTCTGTTATTAGCATGGTAAAGGAAAAAAAGGCATAATGGGGAAAAGACTACATTTAAAGCCAGTAGTTCTGGGATTAGAAATTTAGTTTGGGCTTGTAATCATCTCCAAAGTTCCTTCATTGCAGCTAAAACATTGTTCATTTAGAAGTTAAAAATTATTGTTCAGAGCTGTTGGAGTAGTTAGAAATTAATAATCTCATAAAGCCATCTAAATGCTAAAGTGTTTAACCTTTAGAAAGACTTCATATTTTTCTTGGCTTGAAGCAAGAGTGGGATATACAAGGCATACCACATAAAACATTTATTGTATCTTGATTTTTATTGTATGTCCAGGCAGACCTATCTACTAATGTTTCATATTTTTCACTTATTAGCAGGTATTTAACTCTCAAAACGAAGTCTGCTAAGCATGACAGCAGTGTGAAAACACATTTACACTTGAGTAAAGGAAATGATTAGCTGTTTGGTACATGGCAATAAAAAATATGACAGTGACGTTAAAAAATGCTAAAAAGAAGATGAACAAACTACATGTTTCTGTCAACAGTGATCTTAAATTGAATCATGTATTTATCACTGACAGCAACATAATTTGTCTTACATTTAAAATATAATTTTTAATAAGGAAATCTATTAAGAATGAAATGCAGCTGTTGTCTCTAGGATTTTAATTGTTCTTGGTTACTGTTCTGAAATTTTTAACACAACCTATCTTATTTGAATATAAAGGCCTGATATTAAATCAAAAGCCTTTTTAAAGGTTAACATCTTTATTTTTGAGGTGGTTAAGTATCCCAAACTAATACTTCCACACTGCAACATATAAGTCAACTACTTCACCAGCGAGCAGAGAGGGGTGGGGTGTGGAGCAGGGAGAAGCCAGGCAGACTGTGCCTGCAGTCTCTGCCAGAGCTCCAGCCAGGAAGCAGAAGGGAGGGGCCGTCCCTGCTGTGGAGCAGAGAACCCCACCCAGCCCAGAGAGCATGCTGGGGGAGTCTAGTTTATCTTAAACCAGCAAGGGGTCTGGGACTGACATTGAATAAACTGGTTTAACCCAAATCAGTTAAATTTGATACTACATTCAACCAGGTTTATGTCAAACCAGTTTCAGTCATTTTCAAACTGAACATGGCACTGAACATCTGTTCTGTTACAGGTTTAGACTAGTTTTTGATCAATTAAAATGGTTTATGTATAATGTCTGTCCCTAGCCTTAAACTATGGTCAGTGATGACTTTATAGACTGATGTCTTCATAGAAAATACCTCCCTGAAAAGACTCACATATGAAAATAAGCCAACATTATTCAGAGCACTAATATCACTCATTAGGAATGAACCTGCCTTGAAAAGAGGGCTGGACTAGATGACCTTGCGAGGTCCCTTCCAACCTTTTTTTCCTACCATCCTAGGAGAATGCTGTGTTTATCCTCCCATGATGGTAGAAGGGGAGGTGTATTTGGGTACTTGAGTGTCCTGGGCAGCAGCCACACAAGGGGCAGCATCAGTCTCTGTGCTGTTGGTGACCTGGCCAGCAGCACTACTGGTATTTTGTTCCCCCCCAGTACAACCAAGACTTAGCACCTGGGCTGGTGCCCTGTACACCCCTTCTTTACAGTGAGTAAATGTGGTGAGTGCTATGGGAAAATAATGTAACCCAGAAAACATGCTGTCATACAATCAAGAAGCTAAAATTAAGAGACTAAAATTAAAGTGCAGTGCAAATAGTTAAATGTGCAAGAGCAGGTTTACCTTTGAATATACTGTGATATTTACAACCTGGCATGCATTCTTTGCTGAGAGCATATGTACTTCCCATTAATCCAGTGAAAGTTGTTCAGACACTTCAATGTTGAATTAAATAATCATTTTGAGGCTGGGGGAAAGGGATGCCTCATACTGTTGTGGCCGCGATATAGATGATTAAAATTCATGAAAGCACCTCCATAATTTGTTTATGAATAATACTTTTTTTCTACCAATATGCTAACTGAACCTTGAGTGAATTTCCTCCTTGTTCTTTGGTTAAGTTTCTACAAATTAATATTTGCTTTAAGGCTGAAGGGAGAAACCTTAAATGTCAGAATTTTTTTAATCATTACCTTCCTTAGCACTGGTTTAACCAATAAACTCCAGCCTTCACTATTCTCATCACACATAATTTACAGACACCAAGTACCATACTTTGCACATTAAAGCAAAGTGCAGCCTAAAATAGAGATGCTTTTAAACCATGAACTAAGACAATCTTATGTTAGACACTACTTAACAACTCAGAGTTCCCCAATCAAGGAACAGGTATTTCATCAGAAAACCTATGGCCGTATGTTTTAATTCAGTCACTTTCCAAGCTAGGGCTGTTAAACACTATGCAGTCGCTTTTTGAATGTGCTTTTACTGCTTGAGCAATTAAGGGTTCAGGAAAAGGTCCTTTTTTATTTCATGACTGTGGGATTTTAATATTCAGCCAGAAATGGCCCTTAAATTTATGTTTAGCCAATAGTGTAGGATATAGAATTAAAGATGAAGACATTAATTCAGAATGGCTTTGGAAATAGATTCTTTAATGTCTGGAAGCCCTTGGTTTAGAAGGCATTTTAGGGCCTGATAGTGATTTGAAATCTAACTGAATGAATTGCCTGTTGTTTGCTAGGTAAGGAAAGGATGCTTATGATTTAAATGCCACCACTGGGAAGGATCTGAGTGGAGGATAAGTTCAAACATCAGCATTGCTAACATTTTCTTCTTTTGTGTTCTAGTGCTTGTCTTGCTGATTGTTACCATGCGACGACGGAAAAAAGAGCCACTCATTTTTGATGAGGAGAGAGATATCAGAGAAAACATAGTCAGGTATGATGATGAAGGTGGTGGAGAAGAAGACACAGAGGCATTTGACATGGCTGCCCTGAGAAATCTTAACATCATCCGAGACACCAAGACCAGAAGGGATGTAACTCCTGAGATTCAGTTCTTGAGCAGACCAACTTTTAAAAGTATCCCAGATAATGTCATTTTTAGAGAATTTATTTGGGAAAGACTAAAAGAGGCTGATGTGGATCCCTGTGCTCCACCATATGATTCCTTGCAGACATATGCATTTGAGGGAAACGGCTCAGTGGCCGAGTCCCTCAGCTCTTTAGATTCCATCAGTTCAAACTCTGATCAGAATTACGATTACCTCAGTGACTGGGGGCCTCGTTTTAAACGGCTTGCAGATATGTATGGGACTGGACCAGAGAGCTTGTACTCATAGCCCTGGAGACTTTCTATGAAAAATGCACTGAAGAAAACAAAAACAACAAACAAAACCCAAGAACTGAAACATCTGAACTAAGGAAAGTTGTAAATATTTCTCCATTTTTAACCTTTTAGGTTTTTCTGCCTTGGTGAAGCATATCTTCATTAGACTTGTCCTAGGGACTGCACTGACCACACAGATTCTGAATATTTGGTGGCATTTTTGATAAAATGAGATGCTCAGCCATGTTTGAACAGATAGCAACATACATATACCCACAGAGGCAACTAACTTCTAAGAATAAGTGGTGCACTGTGACCTCAATGAGCCAATGATACCCTGTAGATGCCTTCACAGTACTGTTATGTTGAGAATGCAGTCTCTAATAAGAGATAAGGGAAAGAGGAAGCAAATAAATGCAATATGCCGTTCCTAACAGTGTTATAGTACACTGTATTTTACTAATACACAAGTGTTTGGCAAATTTTATTTACAGTGTTGCATGCAGCTTGCTGGATCAAATTGAAAAAAAACCCAAAACAAAACAAACAAACAAAAACCCCATAACCAGCAAAATTAGTTAATTGGTACTGGTTAATGGAGCTATTTAACTAGAACTCTCTGTGAATATTTGGCAATCCATTCAAAATGAAAAAAAAGATAAATTCATGCTAAAAAACCTGTCACATTTATCATCACCATGTCAACATAAATTATAAACTACATAAAACAAGAAAGATGGATATGGAAGAGATTCTTAAAGCTGAAAATAGCTTTGTGCTGCCTGTGTAGGTACAGAAAAAAGTTGCTGTCTATTTGTTGCTTTTTATTATCTCTTCTGATTTGTACAGGAGAATTTATCTTTTCCCCCCCCTTTATTTGACATATAGTGTTATATTTATTTTGGAGCTCCTGCCTCCACTAAATTCAGGTCCATTTTACTGCCTCATGGCATTAGGCTCGTGAGAACATGCTGATTTTTCTCCAGTCTCAGATACATGAAGGAAATGAAGCATGGAAATGGAGAAATTACAGTAAAGCAATCGAGCCCACCGTTCATCTCGCAGAAAGGAGCACAGCTACAAGGACACCGTCATTCTTCTGAGCCATTACAAAGTCTGAGACATATGAATAAAGTATTTGTACATCACATTTTTGAAAGAACACTACAGAGGGGTTGGGAGTGTCTTTATGCAAGATTTAATTTTCAAGGTGACATGTCCTATATGCTCCGGAGACTTTAAAGACCCTGCTTTTCCCCCTTCTCTTTTGCTGCTGATGAATCACAGTAAAAGGCTATTTTAAATTTCTTTCATATGCTAAGTAATGTAATATTATTAACTCCAGAATCCATCTTTAGATCCTGATGCACACAAGTATTTTCTCCAAAGGAGTTCACTTCACAATACAAAATTTCTACACTGGTTCAGGCGTGCCAAAATAGGACAATTGCTGTCAGTTAAAATACTGTATGATTTTGAAGTAGGATTTCTTAGAATAAGACAACTTTTTATGATTCTGACAATATTTATATGTCATCTTTCATGATTTATTATTAGATAATAAGGCAAGTAAAAACTGTTTTCTTTTAGTATTCTTTCAGATTTTTTTTTTAAGAGAATTTGTAGGTGACTTCCTAGATAAGAATCTGATCCTGCAAACTTTTCAGTGTGGTTTAATTTTCTGTGACTTGATGTTAGTAGGGCAATTCACAGGAATGCACAATTGTTTGCAGGACTGGGCATGTGTCTGCAGATCGTAGGCACTCCGTAGGGGATGCTGCTTACTCTGAAAGTGCTTCTTTCTGAAAAGGGGATCCTTGTATAATTTCTAACATATGGATTATACAAGGATGGGGGTAAATATCCTTTAAGGCTTTGTAAGTCTTGCAACCCAGCATTATCAATTACCTATGTGAAAGTGGCCTTCAGTTTCATCCAAAAAATGTAATAATTTGCAACACAGTTCTTTAATTTGGGTTATATTTTGGTAGACAGTCATTATTTCATGATTTAGTAGATTTTCTTCTAATTGTATTAAATATATAAATATATATATATAAATATATATATATATATATATGACCAATTTTGTAATGGAACTGAAAGATATTGCCCATGACTTTTAGTCATATATGTAAGATTTTCAATAAAAAAGTGGGAAAAAAGGATCAAGTGTATGTAGTTCAATAAAAGCCAGAAGTGCAGCAGCAGTTAAGTAGGTACTAAGTCAGCAAAGTGCTGAAAGAACAGTTTTATAATAATCTTGTGTTGTTTGCAGGAAGATAACATAATTCATGCATTTGGATTATGATGGCAAAAGTGCTGATTTTAGCACATATCACTCAAAGGTGATTTCAATTTAAGTAAACATCACAACTGCCTTGCTTTTCCCATTTTATATTTTAAAACAATTATACCCTTCTCTTATGAAATATATGTTGGCTTTGCTCTTGTTTGCTGTACGATAGATATTTATTCCATTTTTTTGCATGTATCCATTTTCTACTACACATTTGAAGGTGATTCAGAAACTCGACTATTATTGGCTTTTTGGCTGGGTATAAAATTGGTAAAAAGGAGGGAAGGAGGGAGGGAAATCCCTCATTTTTTATGAGAGATGTTTGTTATACATGATAAATATAATGCAAAATTTAAAAAAAAGACTTCTCAAGGCTACATTATGATTTGTTGATTCACAATTTACCTATTAGATTAAAATAGTTTATTTTAGAGTTATTTTATTCTGGTATTCTAGCTTTATTCAAGATTAGGCTTCTGACTAAATAGTGTAAAACATCATTGCTTTTTTTCAATGCCAGAAAGACAAGGAACAATATGCAATGAATTATTTTTAAATGATTTTACCTCACAAGTTTTGCCCCTGCTTCTGACATACTTGACTCTTTTTTTATGAATTCAAGTAACCATTGGGCAAAACAACATTAAAACTGCCTATTATCTTTTGAAAAAGGGCACTTTGGGTATGTCTACACATACCGATTTAAGGGGTTTTAGCCATTTTTAAGGCACATTAAGGGTATGGGTCTACAAGTGCATGCTCTTAATGCACTTTAAAATGGTGATTTTAGGCTATTTGCACCTAAATTTTATACCTGCTAAAGCAAGTATCAAATTTTGGCATGAATAGCTAAAGCACATTAATGCTGTGTATGTCGACTGACTTGAGACTAACCTTAGTCCCAAGTTGGCCTGCACAGCGTGTTAATGCGCCTTAGCATGTACATGTGTAGACTTGCACCTAAATCGCCTTAATGTCTATTAGGCAAATGTGTATTAAGTTTAGGCGCATGTCAAAGCATGTGTAGACATGGCCTTTGTACCCTAAAGCTTGTCTAACATTTCCTCAACTATACAGTTGGTCCTTTACAACCATGCCAAAAATAAATAACTAAACAAAAAAAACATACCTTTGGTTCTTGTATATCTCCTGAACCTTCATGGTTACAAGACTCTAATCCTGTGACAGCTGTATGAAATTTTAACACTTGCTTTCTTTTCTTATCAAATAATAGCATCTTTCCCAACTGAGATTTTATGATGTCTTTACAATGTTGCTAAAGCAACACACTGAGAATGCAACAACACACCTAACAAACTCTGGATAAAACTAACACACGAAGATTACATGCCAGACTTTTCACTCTGCTATGGTTGTGTGTATCAGCTGAAATAAATGGAGTTAAACTATTATAAAACAGCTGTAAATGCCCCTGGTACATATTACACTACATGGTGTGATTCACTTGTAGCAATACTAAATGTTCAGCCAATTTACAGTGCCATAAATTGGCAGACCAACCACAGAGATTTCCACAACATATGTGACACATCTTTGTGTCTCACTTGTACACTGTTATACATTGAATGTCTAGCACCTCTGTCAGCATCAGCATGGGGACAGAAATTGACAGCAGAACCTGTAAAACCTTGGTCTCAAGCTGAAAATAGATTGTAGGGGAGTGGGTTTCAGTATTCTCCAGCGGGAGTGGGGGACAAAGCAAGGGGCCCCCCAGCGGGTAACATAGCAACCTCTGAGTCCAGCAGCCTTTCGTGTATTTTGCTGAAGTCCCAATTGAGCTGAAGGCCAAGACACTTTAAAATGCAGGGTTGGCAGCGATGGGCTGACCATGCAATTTTTAAACATCCTGTGGCATGAGGACTACAGGACAGGGGAAAGGCTCCCTGATCCTTAGATTTTGGAAGTTCTTAGGACATGCAGTTGGGCTGTCCCAAAAACTCAAACCCGAACCAGGGTTGTCTGAGAAATGTCTGGCAATCAGCTTATTGCTTTGCTTATTCTTAGACCTGCCTGGGGATCCACTTGAACAGGACCTAGGGTTAGCCAGAAGGGGTCCAACACACAACTGATTGTCATCTTCAGGCAGCCTCCGGTCCAGAATCTGCTGGGGTTAGCCCTGGTTCTCAGGCAGAGCCACTCCCTGCTTGACCTGCAGGGTTGGGCTGGAGGCAGCTTTGCAGTGACATGATTTGGATTAGATGAATGTTACGCCCCATCCCAAACATTGCACCTCCTGCCATGCACATCTAGCATGACAGGAAGTGTGTTATTTGGGAGAGGATGTAAAATTCCTCTGATGCAAATTGTGCCATTGTTTTAATAACTTCCTGGGCAATCTAACCCTATATATATATAATAAAAAAAGTAAAGTTAGTATTTTGACACAATTAATAGATTCAAAGTTATACTCAATTCATCTTAAAATGATCCTGTTGGAAGGACCACTGTAGTCATGGCATAAGGTGAGAAAAAAGAGATAATTAAGGAAGAAAAAAAATATTTCTTCTGCTGCACCTGTTCTTTTTCACTGAATCTTTTTAGGGGAGATTTTCCTTTGTGTCTACATTTCTCTTCTGAATGACTTGCACATTGATTTTCTATCCCTCTACTCTTATCAGTATCCAGATATATCTTATCCTTTTTCCTTAAGAGTTTTTGAAAATTTGCTGTAAAATAAAAAATAGCAACAGCCGATTTTTCCAAGGTATTACCATAGGAGGACACAAAGTGAAGTAATACATTGTGATATGGCAGTCATGAAAAACAACTACCCAACAAACCACACTTTTTTTTAGACTTGTAAGAACATTAACAAGCTAATATATCAAATGAAAGACTGTTTACGCTAAATCTACCATTTAATTCAGCATTAGCTCCAATTGCTAAACACCTGGCTGGCTTTTGGGGTAGGGGTTTTTTTTTTTTTTGGTTGTGGGTTTGGAATTTTTTGGTTGTTGTTTTTATTGAATGCAACTTTCAGTATAAAAAGCTGCAAAATAATACAGGTCTGAGGCATGCTAAACAGCATCGTATTCACATACTCACTGGGCACATCATTAATTACAGTGCATTAAGTTTAGTAGCTGTAATAACAGGTACTAAATGTGTGGTAATTGGCGCTACTGTGCAGTAGCATCAGCACACGTCTTTTAAGTGATGCTAATGCGCAGTAGACTAATTCTACTGAGCATTAGCACATTAGCATGGTTTTTGATGTGATGCACTAACGTGCAGTAGAATTAGTTTACTGTGCTTTTAGCCTATCATTTAGACATGCCTACAGATACTGAAAATAGGGAAAAAAACAGATAAAGCACTTTCAGCAGTTGGTTTTTAAGTACTTTATAAAGAAAGCAAATGTCATTACGCCCAGTTACTTGCTAAGTCCCAATCCTGAACCCTGACCATGGCACCACAAAACTTCTTGATATTCGATATATCATATCACATTGAGATTGGCCGCTCTGTCCTCCTGGCATCTAATACAAGTGCAAAAGTGTTCACTATAAAGCTCTAAAGAATGGCTAACTTCTGAGCTACAAGTGACAGTGCACAACATAGAAATATGCTGTACCCAAAACAGCCCATAATGCCTGAATTAATTGTCTGAGACAAGTCTGCTAATACAGTTCATGTAGTAAAACAAGATGTCTACATATGAATGTCATAGTTTATATTATGCTTTGGCGTATTACAGAATCATTTCCTACAAGGTGAAAATACCTTGAAGGTGGTATATAAAGTCTGTGAACCTTTAGACCATATTATTACTGCCAAACTACTAGGACAAATTGTTACATAAAAAAATGTTTGCCTAATTTTTTGCTTGTACAGAAGGTCATTGAAATGTTACATTTTTCCAGCAGCAGAAAGCTGCACATGGGTACCATGGAAATTACAAGAAAGAACAGAACAAACTAACTCAGTCAGGTGAAATTTTCTTGTCACTTTGATTAACATATTGTATTTGACCCAAGAGGTCTAATAACCAGTAGTGATGATACAAGGTAAATTCATAAACAGAAAAGAACACTAAAAGAATGGTATGATAGTCATCATGATTGTCAATGTCATCTTTCAAATAGTGGAACATGCTCTGACATGAAAAAAAAATATTGATAACATTTTTCAATCTAACGGAAAAGAAGACGTTATGCATCATTGTGACTGTTACCTTTCTTTTCCTCAGATCCATCAGGGACAACAATTTTCCTGAAATTTAATGTACATTTAACCATTCCATCTTTTCACATACCTTTTATATAAAACAACTCATTTAAGGTATAAGCTATAAACTTTCTAATCTTACCCCAAATCCTTAGGCTATCTCTATGCCTAAGGGTGTGACAGCAAAGAAAAATTATAGTGTATATAAGGTAGCTAATTATTTTCAGGCCCACCCAAAATGCTAAGACTGACTCTGAGAGCAAAGTCTAGCATATCTATTATATTTCCCCCACCACCACCACCAAATTATGAGTATTGAAAATCTCCCAAGAACTGTTTCCATAAAATTTATGGTCCATTTGCTGTTACTGCTATTATATACTGCAATCTGAAATTAAGAGCATATCTCTGCTGAAATCAGAATAGTACCCACTTCTGGGCTGGGGAATTAGGCTGCACTAAACTTCATGAAATTACAGATAAACTAATGGTAGCTCAGATAACTTATCCCTACACAAGGCATTGAAATGTAGATACAAAAGACGACCCTGATCAGTTCACTTCACCCACCAACAAAATGAAGTCCCTCTGATACAGAATTCTGATTCCCTCACCATCCTCTCAAATATAGTTACAAGGAAATCTCCAGAAAAAAAAAAGCAACCAACCTGCCTGGGATTTGGTTCAAACCCCATCACTTTTCCACAGCACCATAGTAACCACTTAAACAGTCTTGCACAGTTGTAACCTTAAGCATCAGGGAAAGAGAAGAACTAATCCTAACCCTAGCTGTCTTCTACTGGAGAAAGCAAAAGTCTTCCCTTGGTCTAACCATCATAGTATCAGAGTGCCTCATATTCATTAGTAGACTTATCTTTAAAATATCCTATGAGGGAGATAATTATCAACCCCATTTTGCATAAGGGGAAGAGAAGCATAAAGTAGTTAAGTGACAGCCAATGTGTGACGTTGTCTGAGGCCTTGCCACATGTTCAAATTAAAGCTGGATAGAAACCAGCTATAAAGTGGTTACATATTTTCAAGCACTAACTTTGTAGCTGGCTGGCTTTTTTAATAGCTGGATGAACATTTTTTGGCATGTTAATTACTTTGCACATGAGGCCCGTCTAAATTTATTGAACAATTAACCAGTTAATTGCATAATATACGTAATGTGTGGCAGGGACCTCAGACAATGGCATGCATTAGCCCTATGACAGAACCATGAAGAAGACCCAAAACTAGGGCTGGCTCCAAACCAACTATTCCACTGGGAAAGACAAGAGATTTGGGGTGTTTTTTCATCTCATTCTGTATCAGAAGAAACTGAGACCATTAGAAAATTTTAATGAAAAAAACATCAAACATCTAACCTTAAAATACTCAATGTCCCAGTGTTTCCAGGTCAATTTCTTAGAAAACGGGAGATCCAGATTTAAGCCATAACTAGGCATAGCAGAGATTTGAATTTGGCTCTCCTCCCTTTCAGGAAAGCATCCTAAACAATAGGCTACTGAATATACTAGTGAGGAATTCCCTTTTGCTCTCTCTTTCTTGCTCTATTAATTTCATAGTTTCATAGATTCATAAATTGTTAAGGGCTGGAAAGGACCTTGTAGATCATTGGTCCAGTTCACCTGCACGAGGCAGGAAAAGACAACTGGGGTCAAGTGACCCCAGCGAGGTGATTGTCCAGTCTCCTTTTGAAGATTTCCAGGGTAGGTGACTGCACCATCACTAGAGGGAGTTTATTCCACAGTCTGGATACTTTGACTATGAAGGAGTTTTTTCCTGGAATTGAGCCTGAAGCAGCCTTCCAGAAGTTTGTGCCCATTGGTACTGGTCTTCCCCAGGGGTGCCCTGGTGAACAGCTGTTCACGGAGTTTTCGATGTACTCCCCTGGTGTAGAGGTAAGTCCCCTCTCAGCTTTCTCTTCTTTAGGCTGAAGAGATCTAAGTCCCTCACCCTCTCCTCGTATTGCTTGTCTTGCAAGTCCCTGATACTATGTGTGACTCTTCTTTGGACCCTCTCAAGTTTTTCTATATCCTTGTTGAAGTGTGGTGTCCGGAACTGGATGCAGTACTCCAGCTGCAGTCTCACCAGTGTGGAGTACAGTGGGAATATCACTTCCTTAGTTTTGCATGAGATGCAAAATTCCACCATTACTTTGATTCTATCCTGGATCTGAGAAAACTTCTTGAAAAAGTGTTTTTAAATTTATATGTGGAAAGTTTAGTTTTGACAAATCAATAATTTTGGCTGATTTTTTGGATCAACGAATGAACAGTTAGCTATACCTAGAACATCTCAATTTTAGCTTGGTGCCGTAATTATAAAGTAATGTTCCCCTTTCAGAAACAAAATTCTTGTAGCACTGAAGACTGTTACTACTTTATGTTTAGCCCCTCTCTAATTTGAGGAGTTAGGGAGAAGGAACTATACATAAAGTAGTGGCAGTCTGCAGTGAAGATCACCTTTTTAAATGTATGTTCACTGCAGTTACTTTTAGAATCCATTAAAATCACCCTTCATATCATGCGCTAAACCTATTTTTATTTTTGGAACAGTGTCATTTCTACCAGTTTTACTAATAACTTATAGGTATTTAGCAAAACCAAACTTCAGAACCTTTTTGAGGTTCATTACTTGTAACATGGTTCCTTCATTATAATTTATCACATGCACTTGATGCACAGAAAGAGAGGAGTAAAGATGTAAAATTAAACAGGACTAGCACAAGCGCGATATGTCCTATGTGCATTGACATTTATGGCAGTCCTTTAATTACTGCTTTGCCTCAGTACCCCCCAACACACTGATAGCTTTTCCTTTCATTGGGACTAACTACTCATCAATTAGGGATAAGTGTGATATCAAACCAGACATTTGGGCCACATTACAGCATTCAAGTCTAACAAGTATGGTGAGCCTGAATTTTAATGTCCTTTTATATCCTTAATGTTACCCCCGCCAAAAAAAGGCTATGAGACGAAAAAAGAAAAACTACTATTACCACCTGAAAAATTCACAGATGAAACTCTAGGGAAAAGATGTATTTATTACAGCACGTAAAAGATAGAAGGTGAAATCCTGTTCCTATTGAAGGCAATGGCAAAACTCCAAAGGGCCAGAAGTTCATCCACGGTGAAAGACAGGAAAGGGTGTCTGCTAATATGCCCTCTGGTAGTGACAGGAAGAAGGATTAATAGTTTGGACACACTTTCCTTTTTGTACTCACTTTTTATTCCCTTTCCTCTTTTAGGAGTCACCTTTCCACATACTACAACCAACCAAGCATAATCCTCATCTTTTATGGTACTGCAAGCATTTTACTAGGATATTTTTAATGGTATAATTCAGTTGCTTTCAACACATACCCTTACTGTTACAGACAATACCCTTGCTCCCAGAGGTCATTTCTAAAGATTAATATCTGTGTGTAAATTAAATATGATGTTACAAGAGGCTTATACTTTAATGATGTAAAAACTACAGTGAAATACAACTGGAAAAGTAGGAGTTTGATGATTTCTAAAATCCAGAAAATGTTCATTCTTACTGTATAAGAAGTGTTTATTTAGGGACAGATTCTGATACCATAAGTAATCCTGAAACCATAAATAATCAGTGTGAGTTTAGTAGGACAACCCAATCTGTTAGGTACTATTCAAGAGTATCACAATCTGTTGCTTTCTGGTGTGGAGAGGAGACGGTGATTTGGGAGTAAAACAGAGAAAAATTGTAGTGTAGCAAAAAGATATGAAACATACAAAGTTTTGCCTTGATGCTTTTATTGGTTCAAAAATGATCCAAAGAAGAAAGGAAGAAGCATTTTATCAAGTGCTGTAGGGGTAAAATTCTACCAGAGGGGGAAAAAAAAACAGTGTCATCCTTCGGAGAAAAATCTTTCAGGATTCCAAAGTTCTTGGCCTAAACTAATAAATTGTAAGAATGAATAACTCCCACAAGAAAAAAGTTATTCCCTGGAGTAGGACTAAAGAAACCAGATGATAAACTTAATAGAAAGTATGCAATTTCCCAAAGGAAAAAAATGCCTTTTGTTGACATTGTTACAATTTTTATAAGGGGAAACCTGGATACCTGTCCATATTTTTGGTTGATTTTTTTCCCTTCAATTTCTAGCAATGCTTAACTGTGACATACAGGAAACATCCTCACGGATGAAAAAAAGGTCTCCTTTTTCTCTGTACATCCAATATATATTGTACATCCAACGACGTGGTAAGATTCATGACATTTATGAGGTTAAGAATTCCTTCTCTTAACACATACAAAATAGACTAATGTAAAGATGTGAGTGCTCATGTCCTTTTGAGTCAGTTCTTGTTGGGACCCTTGAGACTCTATATGACAGTGAGATTTTTGCTACTATATCATTGTACTCTTGTGGGTACTTTCTCATTCTCTCTGGAAGAGGTTGTGTGTATAAGGTGAATATGGAATAAGCAGGCAACAAAATTGATGCTTGAGAGTAAGGAAAGAGATTTAATAGCTCTTTATTTTTCACTATTATGTGACCTTGACAAAGTGGCTTCAAGGAAAACTGTGGATCACGTTTCACATGAGAATAATTATCCTACAAAAAACACAGAAATAATAATGAAAAAATCAATAATAACAAATAATTAATAATGAAAAATAGATTAATAAAGAATGGTCCATTTTTAACAGTTATGGTGATAGTTAATAGTTTTCTGTGAGGCTTAATATCTTATAAATGAATGAATAAAAATTTAAAGTATTACATTGTCAAGGAAAGGAAATTTATGTAATAAGCAGCTTTAGGATGTCCACTCTTCTTAATGGTGAAAGATAGATATATTTGGAAATATATCTATTTGGAAAAGAACAGGAAACTCACATCACATAAATGGAGAAAACTCAGCCCTTGGACATGCAAACAGATGTCATTGACTTCAGTGGCATCTATTTACATACGCATCCAAAGGCAAAATGAGTAATTAGGCACATAAGAATAATACTAGAAAGGATCATCTAAATCCTAGCCCAGCCCCTACAGTTGCACCTAACTACATAATAGTACTGCCAGAACATATACTCTGGACTGTCCCAGGCAGAACAGCAAAACAATAATCCCTTAGACAAACTAAAAGATTATAAGAAACCCTTAGATATTACAAGGTGAATTATTTTATTGTGCCAACTGATGGTTGCTATAGAGGCAAAAATCATGGAAGGCACTGGATATACTGGCTTAGATGAAAATGAAAAGATTCAAGGATGGGCGGAGGAGAACAGGATGGGGTTTAACATGGACAAGTGTAAGGTGATGCACCTGGGGAGGAACAATAGGCACCACACATACAGGCTGGGGAACTCCCCTCTTGTCAGCACAGAGGTGGAAAAGGATCTGGGAGTCATTATTGACTCCAGGATGAACATGAGTCGGCAATGTGGGGAGGCGGCTAGGAAGGCCAACTGCACCTTGTCGTGCATCCACAGATGCATCTCGAGCAGGTCCAAGGAGGTGATCCTCCCCCTCTATGCGGCACTGGTCAGGCCGCAGCTGGAGTACTGAGTCCAGTTCTGGGCGCCGCACTTTAAGAGGGATGTGGACAGCATCGAGAGGGTCCAGAGGAGGGCCACTCGTATGATCAAGGGACAGCAGGGTAGGTCCTATGAGGAAAGGTTGCGGGACCTGAACCTGTTCAGCCTTCAAAAGAGAAGGCTGAGGGGGGATCTTGTGGCCTGTTATAAACTGGTTAGGGGGGATCAGCAGGCGCTGGGGGAGTCCCTGTTCCCCCGAGCGCCGCAAGGAGTGACCAGGAACAATGGTCACAAGCTGGCGGAGGGAAGGTTTAAGTTGGACATCAGGAGGCGCTACTTCACGGTCAGGGCGGCTAGGGTCTGGAACCAGCTTCCAAGTGAGGTGGTGCAGGCTCCCACCCTGGGGGTTTTTAAGAGGAGGTTGGATGACCACCTTACTGGGGTCATTTGACCCCAGTGCTCTTCCTGCCATGGCAGGGGGTCGGACTAGATGATCTGCTCAGGTCCCTTCCGACCCTAGAAACTATGAAACTATGAAGCTATGAAAAGAGAAAGAATCAGTTGTAGAAATGGTTGTTTAAGGAAACAGCAATAAAAGATGATAGGTAAAGAATGTTTACCCTAGTGTACATATAAAAACCATTAGGCTGACCCAGGTTCACAACACAATAATTAATAATGTCTTCAGCTGGTGTAAATAACAACATAAAAACAGCCATTAAATGGGTTAGACCATAGGTCCACCTTGCCCAGTATCCTGTGCCACATAGGGTACATCTACATGGGACGTTTACTGCCAAGTTACCTAATTAGCTGTGCAGTAAAGTCTAAGTGTCTACACATGCGGCCCTAATAGGCTGCAGAAAACTAACTCCTCCATAGGTTAGTACCTCTAAACACAGGTACTATCCTGTGGTAGTGTTATTTAATGCACCACAATGCACATGTAGATGCTAAGGGGACTAGCTGGGGCACAAGAATTCTTCAGTGTGGGGGCTGTCTGCTTGCAAACCCAGCACTGGTTCACCCTTGTGCCCCAGCCAACCCCTTTGTAGCACATTGAGCTGGATCAGAGCATCCCCAGGGTGGGAGATTGATGCCCTGCCCCCCAAGCCCTTTTGCCATTTGGGGCTGCTCTGACTTGGCTTAACATGCTGTGGTCCAGGGCGCACATGTAAATGTGGCACCCTGGAGCAATAAACTCTGGTACACAGTGGAGTTTAATCAGTCAAATTAACTGCAAGCATAGATGTCTGATCTCTTTCTGAATCTTGGTAACCTGTCAGCTTCCACAACAGCTTGTGGCAAGGAGTTTGACACTGTGAAAAAGAACTTCCTTTTGAAGTTTTAAACTCACTACCTATTAGTTTTATTTTATAAACCCTATTTGTTAGAATCATAGAAAATTAGAGTTGGAAGGGACCTCAGGAGCTCATCTAGTCCAACTTCCTGGTCAAAGCAGGACCAGCCCCAACTAGATCATTCCAGCTAGGGCTTTGTTGAGCTGGGCCTTAAAAGCCTTCAAGGATGGATATACCTCTCTAGGTAACCCATGTCAGTGCTTCACCACCCTCTTAGTGAGATTTTTTCCCCCTAATATCCAACCTAAACCTCCCTTGCTGCAACTTGGGACCATTGTTCCTTGTTCTTTCATCTGTTGCCACTGAGAACAGTCTAGATCCATCCCCTTTGGAACCACCCTTCAGGTAGTTAAGGCTGTTATCAAGTCCCCTCTCAGTCTTCTCTTCTTCAGGCTAAATAAACCCACTTCCCTCAGCCTCTCCTCGTAAGTAGTGTCCCCCAGCCCCCTCACCACTTTTGTTGCTGTCTGCTGGACTCTCTCCAACTTGTCCACATCCTTTCTGTAGTGGGGGCCCCAAAACTGGACACAATACTCAAGATGTGGCTTCACTAGTGCTGAATAGAGCAGAATACTTACTTCCCTTGATCTGCTGGCCACAGTCCTACTAATGCAGCATAGTGTGTCATTAGCCTCCTTGGCAACAAGAGTAGGCTGCTGACTCATATCTAGTTTATTGTCCACTGTAACCCCAAGATCTTTTTCTGCACTGATGCTGCTTACCAACAGGTTCCTAACCTGTACTGGTGCATGGGACTGTATTATCCTAAATGCAGGACTTTGCACTTCTCCTTATCGAACCCCATGAGATTTATTTAATTCACGTGGCCCATGCAGTCAATATCAAAGCTTGATGATTCTTCTTGCATGTTATGGCTAAGTACAGACACTCAAAAAGCCTGATGTGGAATCAATT
The DNA here is from genome assembly GCF_001723915.1 of Gavialis gangeticus. Classification (NCBI taxonomy): domain Eukaryota; kingdom Metazoa; phylum Chordata; order Crocodylia; family Gavialidae; genus Gavialis; species Gavialis gangeticus. Next base: position 84,092,563 of record NW_017728992.1, on the reverse strand, counting down.
TAATCGACACGGGTTTTTCTAAGCTGAGTAAACTGAACCAATACTGAACTAAACTGACATTCAGTTTTACCTTAACTAAGACAGAAAAATGCCTTCTGGTGAGGCAGAGGAGGGCAGAGCAGGGGTCCATTCCCCACCACCCTCTTGCCCACTCCCTGCATCTGACACGTCAGCAGTTAGTGAGCAGGCAGGGACCTCACACTCCCAGCTGATGGAGTTGGGCTGCGATGAGAGAGAGGAGGAAAAGCCTGTGCCTGGGGGCTTCCCGCCAAACATTTATCAGACCTTGACTGGGAGAGGCCAGGGCCAGGGCTGAAGTGGGGGGAAATTTCCCCCATCACCAACTCTCCTGTGCTTCCCACAGGTCTGGCTGGGGAATAAAGGCTTTGCTGCCTCAGCTCTGTGATGGCTGGGTGGTAGGCCACCCAGCTCAACTGGAGCTGTAAAGCATGCTGGTGTGTTGGAGGTCTATGACTCAACTTGATGGGAAATGGGATCTGAGACAGAAGTTGGATAGACTGGTTTACCCTAAATCACTTAAGCCTGATACTACATCCATCCAGGTTTATCTTAAACCAGTTCGGCCACTTTGAAAGCAGTTTATGTGCTCTGAATTTCTCTAGTGCTACAGAATTGAACTGGTTTCTGATAACTTATAATGGTTTATTTGTAATTTATGTCCCTAGCCTATCTGAATCCATCTCTCTCCATTCAAAGAACTAAGACATATGTTCAGGCTCTCAATTTCTTGTGCCTCAGTTTCTCTGATATCTACTTCTCCAATGTTGAAAAAATGCATTTTTGATCCACTTGGATCCATTTGAAATGCAGAAATGAAGACTTTTTTACTAACTGAATATGTTCTTCCTCTCTTTCTTTCCATCTCTCCCTTTCCTCCAACCCAAATATAAGTTGCATGTCTTCACTTTAAATCTCTTCAATGACAATTCCCCCTCTCAAGAGTGGCACAGTGTTAGTTTCTTATCGTTTATATTTTCAGATCAGTACCTATAGGCTTTGTCTTGTGCTATCTCTTAATATATGGGAAGAATTGCCTGTAAAATCTACACTGGCCCTTTCAAATTCCCCCTTAAAAACTCCTGCTCTGATACTCACAAGAACTTGACAATGCTCATGTAGCTGGTGTGCTGTCATCATTGCTGATTTGCATCTTACAAGGAATTGCATGACAATATCCACCTTTTATCTGATTTCTCATATTTAGACTTTATTCCTTTGGGACAGAAAACATTTCTTTGTACAACACATAGCATGCTGGGACTGGGGCTTTTAGCCAGAGGTGTATCAGCAGAGTGCCCAGAGCAGCTAGTGATACATAAAGGTAGTGGTGATTTACAGCGGCTGCCATGCCACCGGTACAATGGTGAAGCTGTGGATGCAGCATTTTTCTCTGCACTTGGGTTGGGTACCCTGTCATCTTGCCCTAGTTATTCTACTGCTTCTAGCCACCATAACAATATAAATATTAAATAGTAAAAAGGAATATAATATTGAGGGTTACAATAATATATAGCCCAGTGGCTTACTCTTTGAATTTGGAACTGGAACATCCAAATTCTGTTTTTTTCATTGCTACTGATCTGTTTTGCATCTTTGGGAAATATAGTTTTCTGGGCATTTATACATGTGCTCTGGGAGTGAAGGGAGGGTGCTTTAATTAGAGCAAGTCTGAGAGCTGCTCTAATTAAAGCATTCAGTCATGTGTATCAGTCAAATGAGCTTTAGTTAAAGTGCCCCCTTCACCATTTTTCAGCAGAGGACACAGATACATGTGACATTGGAGTCTGCTGGAGCACAGAAATTACTGTGGAGTAATTACTGTGCTCCAGCAGACTCAATCGAGTCTGCTCTAAGGCAGTGTAATTACAGTGTGTTGGAGCAGACTCACTGCACGTGCATAGGTATCCCATCTGGGCTGTGCACTTTCCAGTTGACAGATACAAAGGTTTGCATAAAAGTGTTGCTATTCTCATTATATTATCAAATACTATGGCATTGTACCCCTGAATAACATAATACTTGTCAAGTTCTAATAGAAACCACTATAAATAACAATAACATTTAGCCCCAAAATAAACAGTCAAATTCAGAAGTATTGATTGGAGGGTGAATTTAGGAAAGAAAAGAAGGTAAGTGCCAAGGCAGCATATGGTAAATTTTTTTGGTATTCAGAGAGTGTGCCAAAAGTATGTAATGCAGATATCAAGGGGGTAAAGTAAAGGATATCAGGAAAAACAATCAAGACAATCTTTCAGAGCTGTCAAAATATTTTAACAGAATTCCTGCAAAACAATTTCACCTTAGTTGATATTACACACTGTCCCAGGCACTCTTAGAGTGAAAGGGTTGAGAGACTGAGATACCTACTCAGATTTTTTTTCCATTTTAGGTAAGTGCTTTCCAAAATCCATAACCAAGTACAGAACCATAGCACTTTGCAATCAAATGGGTCAATGGAAGCTTGAGGGAGCAGTTTACATTGTTTCCTAGAAAAAAAAGCCTGGTATATTAGTGAGTAGAGCCCCAAATTTGGCTGGGTGATCTGAAATGGCGGGAGAAGACAGATTATCCCATATAACTGGATTAGGGTTTCAATCTATCCTCCTTAACTTGCTTTCTTGGTTGCTTTTTTTAATAATTGACACTTGTAGCAATCCAACCTCAAAACTAAATATTTGCTCTACAGATCAAAAGCTTAGGTTTCAATCATCTCAGGGAAGAATAAATTAAAAATACAGGGGGGTTTCATGTCCATCAAAAAGAAGAAAAAGTTGTCAAACCCATTCTGCATTTCGACCATATAAACCAAATTTTCCCCAAATGTAAACACTTTCCATTTTACTTCCTTCAGGAAAATGAAATCAACTGCTTTTCTTCAGTCAAGGAATGTTAGTGAAGCAGCATTCGAGAAGCGTGTCCTACTGATGTTGCACGTTCTTGCACCAGCTTCTCCTTCCAATCCTACCTCCAAAGCACTGATGTAAGTGTCAGAATTCATGGGAAAACAGTTGTGTAGAAAAAGACATCTTGGGGACATTCACCTACAAATCAGTAGTTATAAAACTATTTTAGGTTAGTTATTTCTGTTCCCTGATGTGATAATGGATGTAACTGGCCATTTTTGTCACAAAAATGACAAAATGTGATTGTTACAATAAAATACGTAGTTTGAAGTTAATTTGGAGGAATAAAGGTACTCGTTTGTCTCATCAAGATTCACATAGAGAAAGATCAACTACTCAAATATTTGTTTACTCAAAAGGATTGCAAACACCATTGTTTCTCACACTGTTTTCAAACCTGAATGGATATCCATAGGACGCTTATTTCCGTACTTGCTTCACTTCTGAGAAGACCATATCTGAATTAAAACACTTGGGAAACAGGTCAGGACAAAGTGTATTAATGACCTGCTCTGTCACAAAGTACACAAGCATTTGTAATGACCACAGGCAGTCAGAATCTTTGTTTTCTATCTCATTCAATAAATTACACTTGTCAGCAGTACAATGTCATTAATTAACTCTATGCTAGGATATTGGACTTATTCTGATGCAGAGGGGACAGTGCCATCCACTGAACAAGGCAATGCCATTTTTTATCTCCTAGGTTCCCCAAAGGTCTTCCATCTAACCCAACCTTATTTAGTCTATGAAATGTGACAAGATTCTCAGTCTGAGGTAAGCTGGCTATAGAAAAAAAAGAAGGCCATGTAGACTTTTCACCTTTTTATGTTTTGTTATTTTAGTGAAGCAGATCATATCAGGCTTTTATCCTAAAGTGTCCAAAGCCTTGCACAAGTTGTTAGTGGCACAATTCCCATTAAAACCACATCAACTAAATTCTTTTGAAACAACCCTGCCTTGATCTTACTTGGGGATCTTTGGTAACTTACATAGAAACCTTTTATTATTTCTAATTATTTTGCAGTTTCTATGCTTCCTTTCTCCAGCTGTGGCATGAGGAGGTAGTGGGTCGGTCAAATAATAAAGCTTCTCTCTTCCCTTTTTGCAGTTTTTATAAATCTCTTACCTTTGACACTCAATGTGAGGCTGAATTTAGCATCAAGCTATCTTTTCGTTTAGAAGAATAGCAAGATGGGTAGACTGAGAAAGGCATGGTTATACTCTCTTATGAAATATCCTTTTAATTTTTTGATGTTCTTACAAACGAGTGCTTTTATGCTTGCTGACCTTTACATTCCAAGATAAAAAGCAAATTAAGTCATTTTCATACATATTATCTGAAGACCCAGAGTAATATGTTATTTACAGCCAGCAGGCAGAACTGTGAATAATGTGCAGAATGACATGATGTTAGAATATGCGGCTGCAACCCTAACCAGCTCAAAAACAGGATGTCTTGTTTACAACTGAATGTATTCATCAGAGAGCTGTTAACTTCGAAGTATTAAATTTAGTGCACTTTAGAAAATGTAAAATTGAGCACAGGAGACTAAAAATATAAATTGTATCCTATAAGCAAATAAATCCAGCCTTCTTCTCACTCTGAAATAGCTATAAATACACAGTGTAATGTTCGAAGACAATTTAGAGGTCAATCACTGTGGTAGTCCATCAGTATTTTATAGGGTTGCTACCTTGGCAGCCTGAAAATTAATGGGTAGTCACATGATCTCAGAGACTTCCTTTGCTCTTGCACTCTTTTGCCCTTCCCTATGTTTTCCCCTCTCTTCATTCCCCTTCACTCTTTCCCCTAGTAAATTTATTTTATTGTACAGCTGCTCAGTCTTAATAAGGTTAAGATGTACTAGGTACACTCCCTAGCACAGAAACAAAATCCTTGGGTTGCAAAATTAGACTGCAGTACTGGGCGCTTTAATCAGAACTTCTTGAAATTCTATCTTCTTCTATGGTTGTTTACAGCCAAGTCTTCACTGATTTACTTGTGCCATTTTACTGGGTGCAGCTTAGGGAAGAATTTTGCCCTTCACCAGTAGATGTTTGAGAAAAAGATTTCAAAGCAATGCTTTCCTTCTGTCATGTGCTTTTTTCACTCTCTTTGCTTCATAAAAGTTTTCAAGAAATAGCAGTGCTGTGTACAGAAATGATAAAGAGGCAAAAGGGATTTATGGCTCAGGTAGTGAACCTGTAGGAATCCTTCTGCACACTCAGAAAGTTAGTTTCTTTTGTGAAGGGGGCAATAGTGACTAGGTTTTGAAAAGCATTATTCTCTAGTTGTTATTGGGTCAAATGAATTTGTGCTTTGAACCTGGTTCCAAAATGACAAGCATTCACATATGCACAACTGGCCATTAAATTAGCTTCCTAGTTAGCAGTCTCAGCACAAGGAAAATACCGAATTGATAGATTAAATTACCCTCCCAGTCTCCAGCTCATTTTGAAATGTTCCCTTCAGGTCATTTTTAGTCATGTTGATACAGGAAACTTGCACTAGCGCATATGGAGTAAGATCAAGAAGGCTTCAGATGCTAGAGAACTGTTAATTCAGCACCTTTTGTAAGAGCGCTAAAAAAGGAAAACAGTTGAGTAAGCTAAGACATCTCAAGCTAAGTTAAGGTCAGTTATAAAACCTCTTCTGATATTTAATCAGCTACCAGCCTTAACTTTCAAACCTCTGGCAGTTATGTTCAAATTCAGGTCACAAGTAATCGTTAGCTTTTAAATCAAGGACCTATTTCATTATTTTCAATGTATTAAAGTGCTGACTGAACAGAATTCCAATATCCAATATTTAATTATATATTTTATATGTTCTAATATCTTGCTATCTTGACTTCTGGAAATTGCAACGTTTAACATGTATTCAGTTATGAATGTAAATTGCAGACGAACCTGGTTGATCAACCTGGCAGCCTAAGAGTAGAGTTTACCCTTATAAAGTGAAATACAGTGATGTTCCTGGCATGAAGCTAGATGTCATGCTGGTTACTCCAGAAAACAGATCTTATATTATACATCCTCAAGTACATTTTCAAGGCCTGGCATCCAACTGTATGCATATAAAATTATTGGAATTTTTGAGGGACTTTAAGTTCATTTTGCAGGTTGTGAAATTTGTGCAAAAGGTGGTTAACTTGTGAAATCAATATTGGAGCAGATAACAAAGCTTGGGCTCTTATTTCTGTACTTTAATCACTAGGCAGTGCTTTTCACAATTGAATAATGAAATAAGATATGGGAAGCAACCATGGACTTGCAGTTGGTGATGGTCCCTTCAAATCTTTATGGCCTCATTCCAATCTCACTTACCCTACTAATGCTGAAGTATAAACCAAGAGCACTGAAGTAACTATGTTAAAAAAACCCCCAAACTGGTATAACTCTGGTTGGGGATGAGAATTAGACCTTGACATTCTGCTTTATTGCACGAGTAAATCCACTGGCATATTTGAGAAAGTCATGGAATTTTAAAAGATAGGACCAGAAATTTGAAAGAACAATATTCTGGCTGCTTTAGTTAGTTGAATGTTGTATATATGCCTACCTGCCAAGTCTTTGACTTTCAGCCAGAGACTCTATCTTTTTGCTTCATTCTTCACACATACTTTGGCTCACCTCTCACTACCTCCAAGATTTTCTGGCTGGCTGTCAGAAGCTATTTTTGTTGTTGTTATTCACCTTCTTCCTGCCACTGACAACCACCTTTCCAGCACCTGATGGACAAGATACTGCTCAGCCTGGCAAACTTCTCCCCCTCATATTGTTGCACAGGACTCTTTAACACCCAGTTACTCTTACTCCCACCACAGAATAATAGCTTTCATTGTGGAACCGGCTGTGTGGAAGAGAAACAAAGAGAAAAAGACTCCTTTGTGTATAGCAGAAAGGACAACATCAAGCAGGATAAGCCTAGCATCCTCCTCTCTGAAGCAGGGGGCTACAAAAAGGTAGGCTGGTAACACTGAAAAAGAGGCTTTAGAGTGGAAAGGAACTTGAAAGACTGAGAATGAGGAAAGGGAAAGTGTGAATCTGAGATTTGACAAAAGAAGCTAGTCAGGTTTTTGCAACTTAATTGTCAATTTTTCCTTTTTTTCTTTTTGATGTACAAATATAGGCAGTTCTAAACCAATATGAACACATCACTGGATGAAGGCCTTTTCTTATTCTCTACTGATCTTTCTTATGGCTCTTCTATCACTTTTCCTAATATATTCTAATATGGAAGATAGTCTAGTCAGATGATAGCCTTGGGAATATTACTTATCTTCATTTTCTTAAAACTTTTATTTTCTACTTTGAATCCATAGTTAGCAATATGTACATAAAAGCTTTAAGGAATATCTCTTGAATTATCAAGAGATTATTATCAAGGAATTATCTCTGAATATTCCAGCATCAACATCTCCTTTTTAGACACGATGATCAATATCCAGAATGGTAAAATACATACCACGTTATACAAGAAATCCGCAGACCAACATAAATAACTGCACAGAACTAGCAATCACCCTAAACACACCAAGAAAACTGTGATATACAGTCAAGCCCTCACATACCACTGAATTTGCACTGAGAACACCCAGGATTGCCACCTCACTAATCTTAAAAAGGCTTTCACTCAACAAGAACACTCCTCCAGAGAGATAAATCACACATTTGAAAGAGCCACCTGGATACCAGGTGAAGAATTGCTGCAGTACAAAAGAACCCCACCCCCACGAATGCACACCACTGGTTATGACATATCACCCCTCCCTTGAACCCATATGGAAAATCCTCAAACAATTGCAACCCATACTAAAAGGAGACCCAATTCTTAAAGAGATCTTCCCAGAATCACCCATCCTAGCCTTCAAACAAGCACTGAACCTCGCTACCCTCATCACCAGAAACAACCTTCCAACGACCCAGAACACACCAAATGGATCCAGACTGTGCCATGACAAGAAATGTAAAACCTGCCAACACATCTCCACCCCACCCCACAATCACTACACCCCACAGCAGAACCATCAGCATTCCTGGATCTTACAGCTGCACCTCCAGAAATGTAATATATCTCATCCAATACCCTGATGCACCAAATGCCCTGATGGAAAATACGTAGGAGAGACCAAACAACAACTAAGCACCAGAATGAACAGACACCAGAAATCTATCAAAGACGAGAATGCCCAATTACCTGTGGGGGCACATTTCTCACAAGATAACCACTCTCTCTCCAATCTCTCATTTTTAATCCTCGAAGAGAACTTACAAAACACTTTTCACGGACGAGCCTAGGAACTTCACTTCATCAACCTCCTGGATACTAAAAATCATGGACTCAATATAGACATTGGATTTATGACTCATTATAAGCTGCCTGACATCTGACTCCTCAGGTACTTCTCCACTATTTACCTGCTACATTCATGCCCCTTCTCCCCACCTCTCCCCTTCTGTCCCCAGGCCTGTCTCTCACCCACTGACTCCTCAGTTTATATCTTCACTGACTAGCTTTCTTGCATGCATACCAGCCTCTTTACTATTCAACCATCCAGGAAGAGCACACACCAATTGCAGATGCTTCTTCCGCCTGACAAAGGGTTTTTAAACTGGAAAGCTTGCTAAGAAATTTTTTTCCAACTCTTTAAGTTGATCTAATAAAAGATATCAGATTCACCCAAAGAACCTTGTCTGCCTATGTCCTTAGACCAACATGGTTACAGTCTAAATCCCTAAAAGCTTTAAAACATTTTTAATAGAGTCATTTGTCTAAGGGAAGGGAAAGAGTTAACGCCCTGGAATATTAGAATTGCTTCCAGAACAGCTGAATCATATTACCTTTTCAATCAGTAAAATCACTGTTTTTCTTATTCTGGAAAAAACATTAAAATCATAATCATAATACTTAATGCCTCTATTGTTCCTTATCTTTAAGGACTGTAAGGCATTTGCAAACTTCAAAACATCCAATAGGTGTTAGTAGCCAATATCACTAAAGAACTGAGGCACTGACAATTTATTTGACCTACCCAAGGCCTCACAACAATTCACTTCCAGAAGACAAAAAAGAGTCTGTGTTCTGATTCCTTGTCCTCTGGCTCCCACTTGCCAAGCATTTATCTTACAGACAAATACCATATTTCTTAATGGTATAATGAAATAAGTGGAAACGAGCTTCACTTGTACAGTTTTGTTACTAGGCCTGTCATGTCAAAATATTACATCCTCTAAAGGTGTTGATGGAATTTCCTTTTCTGGGCATAAATATGTAAATAATGTCCTATAATCTTTCTTCTTCAAAACACTCTGATATATTAGAAATGAAGCAATGTCATCAAAGGCGCATGCGAATCACTAAAAAAACCCATCTTTGTTTACTAGCAGCGATGGGTACACTCAGGAGCATAAGGGAGCAGATGTGATTGTAAAGGACTGCCTGCATTAGCAGCTTAAATAAAAGTAAATGGGGTATTAGATAGAAATGTGAAGGAAACAAAATGCCTTCGATTTAAATATACATATGCAGCCGCAGCTGTTTCTGAGGTAACACAATGTGCCTGTCTGAACAATCATTCCCAAAGGCAGGTGTAACTTTCCAAGGGTGATTCAGTAAAGAAAGACTCCGACTCACATCTCTAACACCAGCAGTTAGTTATATTAGTTGTTTTTATTCTGCCACAGGCTTTTATATAAACAATATGCAAAAATTCCCGGAGCGAGTAGGCACAGAGGATGAATGTTAAAGTATCAGTCTCCTGGTTACCCTCAACTTGTCGTAAGATCTAAGCTATAGTACATCAGTTAAGAAGAAAAGTGAGACAAAGAGATAAATTATCAGCTGAGGCTTCCCTGCCTAACACTCCTCAGGTACCCATTTATAAAAACCCAGTGTGCATCTTTTTTACTTGGCAAAATTAGGCAAGGACCTCAGAACAGGATTTCAGTTATAAGCAATCCTCTGGAGGCAGAATCCTCCACCGCTTTGTAGCTTACACATGTGTGTGAAGTGGGAGTGAAATGTTGCCATTCTGATTAGTAGTAATTGATACCCCTTTTGCACTGCTATGAATGATTACATTAGGCAGAAGAGAATCCAGTCCATGAAGACAGGGAAAAAGACTTTGCCGATTCATTAATATTTAAGGAGGAAAACGTAGGATAAGGATGAAGAAATCCATTTTCATAGATCAGCACTTTTCTATCCAGTAATTTCTATCACATTAATCAAATCAGGAATATGAATGCAAATAATTATAGAAAGTATTCAGATTGTGTAAAATGTTCTACTAAGTTACCAATGCATAAAAAATATTAAAAATACATCTTTAGCAACTCTTATAGAATCATCTCTGCAGAAATCTATTTTCAAATTGGAAACATATTTAAAAAGCTATAACTTTACTGTATTTTTTCAGGGTGTCGTAATGTGCGTATTAGTATATCATTCAAAATGCTGGTGGAAAAAAACCCTATCCAACAACGCATGCACTAAATATAGACTATATCCTTCTTAATCCTTTGTGTACTCTCTTAGTTCATCTTGCTGCACCTAACTTAGTTCATTTGTCATATACCCTAAGGCTGATAAACCATGAGAGATTGAGCTTTTGCAATTTTAACAGCGTTTGTGGGATTATTCTTGTACACAGTGAAAAATTCTCAGACAAGGTTTTTACTAGACATGATTAACTATTTGTTTCTCATGTTTTGCCATAACCTTCCTTCATTGATTCAAAATGAAGGCCTCCAGCCAAAAGCTCTGGGAGCCTCCATCCATGCTTTGTTTTATACCCTTGGCAAACTGTAACCCTGATGACAGTGTAAACAGTAACAGGATGACTGCTGCAGCTTAGCAGAACCTTCATACAGGAGAGAGTTGGTGTTACAGCTACACCATCACCTTAGTGCCCTAATTTCCTCCTAGAAAGTGAGGCTGTGATAAGGACAGAATGGCTTGGTCATCCCTTGCCTAGCTATCTTGAGATGCTGTATCAGCTCTTTGAAGGAAAATTATGTTCCAAGGTATGTGAGAGCACCAGAAAGGAACATAGATTAAAAACCTGGAAGCAAGGTTGTCCAAAGGAATACCTTTGTATGTATGTGTGTGTGTTCATGTAGACAGACCTAATGATTTGGTCCATCTATCCACTCACTGGAATCAATATTCAGCATTGCAGATATGACAAATGTTGTGCTGCTCATTCATCTTAAAAGCCATGGCCCTGCTAAAAGTTCAGAGTTCACTCATGTTTGTTTACCTACTGACCATGGACATAACAGAAATGCCAGATAATTTACATCATTTGTTTCCCAACTGAACAATGTTTCTTTGAACAACAGTAATAGCCAGTGAACAGAACGTGGGACTTGCACAGAGATTTTCATCCACAGATGCAAAAGCACTTTAGAAAGGAGGTCGGTGCCATTTTCTCTGTTTTATAAATGGGGAAACTGAGGAACCAAGAGAAAGATGTTGTACCTATCCAGCAGCCCAGCAGCCAGTGACAGAGCATGAAATAAGCCATGTTTTTTAAGTTGCAGCCTGATTTTACTGCTTTCCATTACAAGAACAAAATGCCACCATCATAGTGTTAGGAGTATACTAGCTACACAGCCAGCCAGCTCAATTGGGCAGCTCAGAAGACCCCCTTTTCTGACATATTGGACATGTCTACGTGTGCAATTAATGTGCCTGAATTTTTTTTGCAGAACATTCAGGCTCATTAAAAGTGCTCTGGGGTGCATGTCTACCTGTGCAGCCTCTGTTGGGAGCAAATTGTGCCTGCTCTGCTCTGCCTCCCTGCAGCAACTGTAGGGAGCTCCCAATCCCAACATGGTCAGGAGAATTGTCCCCACAGAGCAGGGACAATGCCTGCCAGCCACATTGGGATCCTAGGAAAAAATTGCTCCTGGTCAGCATCTGTGTGCGCACTTCTGTGCAGTAGCTAATGCACTGTTAATCTAATACCTGTATTTCCTGGTACTAGTAAATGGTGCATTAGCCTAATTTACTGTACAGTAAGTCCCATGCACATGTAGACAGTGACAATTTATTGCATATTAGATTAGTCTAATGTGCAGTAAGGCATCTCATGTAGATGTGTCCATTATGTCCTAATAAATGTGGACAGAAAGCAATCTCTGAGTTTGGGAACGTGTGAGATTACAAAGTATGTTTTATGAGGTACTTTTTGCAACTTCCTCTTTTGTGCATCTGTGGTCTCGGCAAATGCAAATCAGCCTTAGATAACCTGGCACAAGTGCTGCTGAATAAATTAAAGACAGACAGTGATTGGCCTCCTCTTAATACAGGGTATCCAACATAAATGAAATACAAAAGTATATCTCAATAAGTACATTTTTGGAAAGTATATTACAGTCTCATTTTTGTCCAACAGCTTCAGATTACATTTTACCATCAGTTTCCCCCTCTGCAGACTTTACAAGCTGTAAGTGGAGTATGAGTGAGAATTAAAAAAATTAATTAGCATTGGGAAGCTGGATTTGGCCATCCAAGGTAAATTAAGCTTTTACAGTACAGGCAATTCATTTCTATTGTATGAATAATTTTAAAAATCATGTTGATAATTGATTCCCCTCTACCATTTAAAAAAATATATATTTAACAGGCCTGAACTAGCAGCCATTGCTATGAGTTCTTTGAAGACAGAGGCCTACAAAACTTCCTCTTTCATTGGCCTGCTCTGAGTATCCTGGTGTTTTCAAGTCCTGCTTTTTGTTTAGCCCCAATGGTGGCTTGATTGCATGACTCAACAGAATGCTTCGGGCTGGATCCAAAGTCAGTGGAAATCATTGTGTTGAGTTCAATGAGCATTGGATCATGCCAGTGATCACCAGTTGTGGGGACCAGGCATAGGTTTTACAGTGGCGTTTCTAAGTTGTTTCTACTGCACAGAATGAAGAAGCAGACGAGACAGTAGGGACTTGTAAGTCTGAAATTAGGTTTGCAGCCAAAGAAACAGCAGCAGCATCATTCCCCAGCTGTGCTTATTACTACTGCACAACAGTGATAATTACTAAATTTCTATATTTATAGAAAACTGGTGTCTCATAAATATCCAGCTGTGCTTTTATCTACATACAGTATGTGACCATTTTCTATAAGTGTAGACATTCAGAGGAATGCTTGTTAACTGTTTGTTAAGATGCACCAGTAGATAAGAACACCAATGGTTTGTTGTTATTTCTAAACACATGAATAAAATCTGACAAAAAAACCAGTATCAGACATTGACATTTTCACTAACTGGTCAGCATGTTTTATTTTGTTATAATTTACCTTGAAGGCTATGCCAGACCTTAACTTGAGCATATCTGTGGAATTTCTTTCCCTTCTAACATACAGAGTCAGACAATGAATGATTATTTTAACCCAATGATGAAAATTGTCACATCAAGCATCACATTGTTAATGTGAAGCTGCATGTTTACCATAGAACACATATCAGTTTAGATCAACTATGTAGGGCATTTCAATTATTGATCTAATATAACAACCTCAAAACTTGGCTACAAAATATTTTAGTTAACTTTAAATTTGAGTTGGCTTTTCATGTCTGTAATGTATCCAGAGAAAGAATATTATAGATCCATAGATGTTAGGGTGGAAAGGGACCTCAGTAGATAACACTGAGTCTGACCCCCTGCCCTGGGCAGCAAAGAGCACTGGGGTCAGACAACCCCAGCCAGGTGCATGTCTAGTCTCCTCTTAAAGAATCCCAAGGTAAGGAAAAGCAACATCTCCCTTGGAAGCCCATTCCAGGTATTGGCAAACCTTACCGTAAAGAAGTTCTTTTTGATGTCTATTTAATTATCAGTAATTAATGGTTTGTGAAACCTGAACAAAAACATAGTGTCAGCATTGAGACTATGAAGGCCATGGCAGTGGCTCAGATCAGTCTACCTGAAAAGTGCAGAGAGGTTTGCAAATGTTTGCAAGCATCTTCTTAAGAAATATTCATCTTAAGGAATGACTATAGCAATAACTGGATTAGCGTGTTTAAAAAGCTGCCTGCCTTTAAACAGTCAGTGCCAGATGCTGATTGCAATATCAAGTCTATTTCTGTCTTGTGGAATCAGATTTACCTTAAAATTTGTGTCCTATTTTGACAAAAATAAGCCACGACCAATAGATAGAAAACCTGTTTCTTATTTATTAATCCAATGGTTGTGAAGCCTTTCTCTTACATATAATTCACATAATGTTCTCAGTGTGGCTGCAGTTACTATATATAATATGCCTACACAAATCTAGCCAGGCAGATTACAGTTCCCTGCTGATGAGCCATCCCATTTTATTCCCCCTGAATAAAGTGTTAAGCTTTCAAATATTAGCCTGTTTCCATGAAGCCATTTGACTAAAATGGGTTTTCAGCTTTTCACCTGTTAAAGCTCTTCATTTTTAACAGCACTGAGAGAATCCAAAGCAATAAAAAATTGGCCAGAATCCCAGTGTCATCCAGAGAGGTTGGGAGGGAGGAAGGGAGGGAGGGGGAAGAATCCAGGATGCTAAACTATCTTTCAAAATGTCAGCAATTAAAATTAATTAAAAACCATGAAGTAACTCCCATCTTCTTGGTTCACATTGGTGTTTGTTTAACTTTGACAGTACTGTTGTTGTCTATGCATACACAGATTGAAAACAATTTGATAAGTAACAAATAGAGTTGTTAATCATAGCATGCTTAGGGTGGGGCAAGTGCAGCCCTGGCAAGTGATTGAGAGAGGCCACCAGAATGGCTGTCCCTTGGCAGCAGCCACGGTGCGGTGTGTGCCTGGATTCTGGCCCTCTCCCACTGGGTAGCACTGTGTCCTAGGTACTAAAATTGCTAGTTATGCCTCTAGGTGATCATATTTTATTCCTAATTTTTAATTTTTACTGTGCCAGGGAGAAGTATAAACTTGGAAGGAAAATTAAGGGAGCGGAGAAGAAGCTCTTGGGTGTGATGTTGGGCAGTGGGAGTAAGTTGGGACTGTAAGAATTTCTTTGTTTTTTTCAGGGAGATAGTAAATGGGGTTTTGGAAGCAAGATTGGGCTGAAAAGGGAAGGATCCTTTCATAGGTCAGGCACACAGTAGAAGTGTTTGAGTTGAGGTAGATTGCTTTTGACTTTGGGTGGCATGTGCTGTACTTACTCAAATACAACATGAGTTCCCCCTGCCCCCATCATCGTGGGAAAACAATCCCCTTGTCTTATTATTTACATACCAGAAACCCCACCCCCAGCCCATTAAATACATAATTTGTCATTAAAATACTGCTAGAAAGAAACAGCGTGTACTCAGTCATGGAAATCAACTATGAAGTTGACTGAATGCAGCCCATACTAAGCATGCTCACAAAATATCTGGACCCCAGGGACCTTGCCAGGTAGGGCTGCTGCAACCACTGAGCCTGGGCTGACACAATGTGCTGCAGAGGGGCTGGCTAGGGCATGAGGGCGCTTCAGTATGGGGACAGAAGGCAGGTAACTGCACAGTAAACATCTCATATGCACATGCCCTGTAGCTGAGAGACTCTGTCATCCCCTCACAGCCTGTCACATATGATTAATGTGGCCATGGCCTCAATAGGATGGAGATGGATCAGGCATCCTTATGCCTCATCTGCAATTAAATTTTTTGAGGGTGTCAAGTCTTGTGAAAAAAACACGTGGATCTAGTCAGAAAAAGGGCTAATTAGCACATTTGTGCTGGGCATCTAAGTACAGACACATACTGAACAGCACTGGGCTGTGGGGTCACCATGGCTTGAAATACTGTTTACTTTGGTGGGGTCCAGCCCAATGAGCTATATCATAAGTCATGATACTTTTGGCTCTAGACTAATATCATGCATAATTTGTATTATGTATAAATAAGTACAAAAAGTGTGCTTATGGTGTACCTGCCTTGAAACTTATAGCAGTTTGCCACAAGTTAAAATGCATCAATTCTGAATAACTTACCCATAGCAATTTGTATATATGCAAGTTGCTATTGATATGTTTATTACAAAATTGGTGTGTCTATATGTGCATATTAATGCACTGTACTAAACTCTAGTGTTTATTACACCAGAGTATATTGCTCCTGGGCACTTGTTTAAATGTGTGCTTGAGATCACAGCACGTTGAGCCAGGTCAGAGCAGCCTCAGCTGGCAGAGGAGACTGGTGATC
>NW_017728992.1:84057367-84071452 GCF_001723915.1 Gavialis gangeticus | reverse complement strand
TAAACTCTAGTGTTTATTACACCAGAGTATATTGCTCCTGGGCACTTGTTTAAATGTGTGCTTGAGATCACAGCACGTTGAGCCAGGTCAGAGCAGCCTCAGCTGGCAGAGGAGACTGGGGATCAGCCTGCTAGCCTGCAGCTGCTTCCTCTGACTCAATGTGTTGCAGAGGGGCTGGCGGGGGCATGAGGGGGCTTCAGTATGGGGCTAGCCAGCAGGCAGCCCGTGCAGTGCAGTACCCTCTTACCCCAGCCATCTACATGTGCACTGCTGCAGAGTTTTTTACTCTGCAGCAGGACAATACTCATATTTAAAAGTACTATCTTGCTGTGGAGTAAATTAGTTTACTCCAATGTAATAGGGGTGCATGTGTAGACGTGTGACATGTACTGCACAGCTAATTAGTCTACTGCACGATAAACTTCTCATGTAGATGTACTCAGTCAGTGTTTTTATGGTCCTTTGCATTTTAATTTAACAAAGGGGACTGGGCAGCTGCTGTGGCTTTGACTCTGGTCCTGAGTCCAGCTCAAGGCCTGAGTCAGACTTACAGCAATCTCCTGTTCCTGTCTGCAACTTCTGCACTGCCTTCTGTTCCTTTCCCCCTTATTGTCATATACAGCTCACTTCCTCTACACTGTGCTCCTCTATGTTGTGCTTGGCGAGGGAACAGAGCCTCAGAAGGGTCTGACAGTAAGGGTAGACAGAAATAATGAAAGAGGCAGAAGGGGAGGGGGCAGAGGGCAAAGGGACCACTTGACCCTCCCTCCCCCAAGCCACCTGTCCCCTGCAGCCACTATTTTCCCTGCTGTAGCAGTGGGAGAGGGGAAGAATTCAAAAAAATCTTATGATAATTAGATTCTACATCTGGAAAATTATAACAAATGTATACATTTTCTGGATATAAAATATAAAATCTAATTATTGGGGGGCGTTATCTTATATTTGAGTAAATATGGTAAATCTGACATATCACACACACACACACACACATATATATATATAGGGTTAGAATAATACTCTGATGGCAATGCTAAGAGGAAACATATACAGTAGGGAGTACACTAAACCATGAGTTAGGAAATGTGGATTCTATTCCTGGCTAAGACATTTGTTTGCTATGCAACTTTTTATAAATCACATATATCTCCCTACTTTTGTTTTCTCTCCCTGCCTTTCCTGTTTAGATTACCAACTTTTCATGGCACAGACTAGCCTTCATTACATGTTTGCAAATCATCTAGTGCAAAGGACCTCAATATTAGATGAGGCATAGAAAATCACAGAAGTACAGCCAGTCCTCAACTTACAACGTTTCGAGTTACAACATTTTGCACTTACAACATTTATAAATTAACACCCCTTTTCAACTTTACAATACCAGTTTTGACTTACAATGCTTGATCCGATGCAATGCCATGCCAGCGAACAAGTTCACTGCTCATCTCCCTGGAGAACATCTGTTGAAACTTCCTTGGACACTTTCTTTAAGAAAGCAGACAAGACGCCAGAAAAACCTGCAGCCAAAACTCCTGAGAAGACTCCAGCCAAGAACCTTTCAAAAAGTCCAACCAAAAGCCCCTTCAAAAAGTCCAGCAAAGTCACCTCAAAGAAGTCCTTCCAAATAAATATGACTGTTATTTACAATATAAATATATTAATATAGCTATATTACTCATCTATAATTGATCAAGTACAAAATTCTGGGGTATTTTTTGTGAACATAGGGTATTGGGCCTTGGTTCAGGAACCAATCCCCCATTTATAACATTGTTTCTTATGAGAAAATTGGTTCTGAGTTATGATGTTTCGACTTAATGGAGTTTTCAGGAACCAATTGTGTCATAAGTCCAAGGACTGCCTGTATAATTAATGGTAATAAATTTTCACCTATCTTTTCATGTGTCTGCACCTTTTCACCTCTTTCCTGCACTGGGACAGTGCTCCACATGCAAGTGATATCATGTTTCTTAAGCTCTTCTATGGCTGAAATGTTCTTTCAATTACTTTTGTTAATTTTATGCTTGTGTTAGCAAAAGAAAATGTAATGTTCTTTCGCAATAGCTTATCATTTGTGTCTTCATTTTTCACATGTCTCAGCAACAGACTTTTGTCTACTGGATATTTGCTGTCTCATCAGGTCCTTTCCATTTTTTTATGTAAACCACTTTCCCTGACATCCTTCAATTTCCTTTCATTTATTTCTTGAGCTTCGTTATGAATTAGTGACTTTTTCTTACATCAACTGACATGTTGCTGTCCTCTCTTTCCTACATATACTGTACCAGAAGTATGCATGCCTCATATCCCAGTCTATTTCTGAGAAAAGGAATAGAGAGAATTCTTTCAATTTATCTTGTGTTATGTCTTAAGTCTTTAGCTCACACTGTAGAAATCATACATTTAGATCAGACAACCCTCATTAAACCTCTGGCCTCAGTCAAGATGGTGCCATTACATAAGAAGCAAATAGAGAAATAAGTGTTGTATAGTCATAGAGAAGTAGGCCTGGAATGGACCTCCAGAGGTCATCTAGTCCAATCCTCTGCCTGAGGCAGACACATCCCTATCCAAACCATTCCATACAAACCATAACCTAAACTCTTTGTAAAACCACTGTCAAGGCTGGCATAAGACATAAAACCCTAATCTGCCACAGATAAAGCAGGTTGCCAGCATCCAAGGCAGCATTTGTTCCAGCAGAAGTATTCACATACTCCAGCCAAGGTCCCCCCAAGGAAGGCTTAAAAACACCCTGACACAAGTAGCAGAAAGGGGAGAAGAGGGGAGCAGGGGCAGGAGGGAACCAGCAGAGCCCAGAAACATGGGTAATACCCATAATAGAACACAGGCATAGCTATACCTCGATCATCCTTGTCCAATGGCCGTCCAGCCTCCTCTTGAACACATCCAGAGATGGTGAGTCTACAACTTCCCTAGGCAGTCTATTCCACCAGCTCACTGTGCTAACAGTGAAGAAGTTGGGTTTTTTTTCCCCAGATATCCGATCTAAACTTACTTTTCTGCAACTTCAAGCCACTGGTCTGCATCCCCTTGTAGAAAGAAAGAAAAGGTGCTGTCTCTCTTCTTTATGGTAGACCTTCAAGTATTTTAAGACTATCATATCCCTTCTTCAGTGCATTTTCGGCAAACTGAACATGCCCAGCTCTTTCAAACTCTTCTCATATGACTTGTCTTCCAAGTCTTTTAGCACTTTTTTGCCCACTTCTGAACCCTCTCTAATTGCTCCACATCCTCTTTAAAATGTGGAGCCCTGAACTGCACATGGTACTTCATATGGGGCCTAACCAGTGCTGAGTAAAGGGGCACTGTCACCTGCTGTGTCTTGCACCTAATGCTTCTGTTGATGCAGCCCAACACTATTTTTGCCTTTGTGAGGCTATATCACACTGCAGATTCATACTGGGTCTGTATACAACTCCCAGATCCTTCTCCATAGCACTGCCATCTGGTGAGGTATCACCCATTTTCTATTTGTGTTTTTGATTATTCTTCCATAGGTGTAGCATCTTGCACGTATCTGCATTTAACTTAATCCTGTTAGCTCTAGCCCAATTTTCCAATCTGTCAAAGTCTTTTTGAACTGTGCTTGCATTCTCCAACATTTCTGCAATCCTTCCCAGTTTCGTGTCATCTGGAAACTTGCTCAAGAAGCTTTCTATGCCAGCATCCAAATCACTAATAAACACTGGACCCAGAACAAACCCCTGTGTGACTCCAGTCAGAAGCTCCTTCCATTCTGAAATGGGCCCGGTAATCATTACCCTTTGCTTGTGGCTTCTGAACCAGTTATTCTTCCACCTTATAGTGGTTTTATCTAGCCTACATTTCTCCAATTTATGAGAAGGTCATGCAGGATCTTGTCAAAAACTTGCTGAAGTCCAGATACACTACATCCACAGCATTCCCTTCATCCACCCAAGTAGTTTGTCAAAGAAGGAGATACAATTTGTTTGATATAATTTGTTTCTGATAAATACATGCTGACTGCTTGTTATCAGCCTTTACTACTCCAGATGGTTGCCTTCCTTAGGGTGTGCTTCACTAACTTTTCAGGTATTGAGGTGAGGCTAATTGGTTTGTAGTTCCCCAGTAGTTCCTTTTTGCCTTTTTTAAAGAGGGGTATTATGTTAGTCTTTTTCCAGGCATGGTACCTGGCCCATCTCCCACAACTTCATGCAGTTCTTGTCAATTTCTTGAACCTCATTACTTCCTCATGCAGCACAACTCTTCTACATTTAATTTTCCAACTAGAATAATCTAATCTCATTATCCATTTTCATCTACCTATTGATCCTTCTGTTTTCCTGATATGTGAAAACTGTTGGCCCTACTTTCTACAAGTACACTTCATTCTCAGCGCATATCCCAAAACTTGAATGACCTTTATATTGGCCAGCTCACATCACTTTTACATCCTTGTTCTTTCCCAGAACATTTAACTCTTTCTTCTCAGAAGTGTGTCAGGGCTTTGTTCTTTCTCATTTCGTTATGAACTCCATCATTATTTTTTACATGGATGGACAAATTTGGGGGGATGTGGAGGATTATTTGCTTGTTTCCTTCTGTGTATGTGTGTGCAGTCACTATAATGCCAGTGTGGGAATGTTACATTGCAGCTGTTATTAATGCGCATTAATACAAAACTGGATAATGCCAAAGCAAATTAAAACTCTGTAGTTAATATGTGTTCAAGAATTTTCTCTAGTTTCAGTTTCTATGGTGTGATACCAGATAAACTCTATTTTCAATTTGAAATTGGGCATGTATAGAACAAAAATTAATTCTCCAGAAAGTATTTCACAAAAAAACAAGTTTGTGTGTTCATTACTAAAAGTAAAATATGTCTGGTGAGGATGCAAAACTTTCCTATCTTAATTATTACTACACAAATTCACCAAGTTCCAGTTACTTTACTGTAAAATTAGTGTAAATCACGAAGTATCAGATACATAACACAACATGCAGGTAGCTAAGAATACAAGATTCAGGATGTGGCTGAACAGGCTATTGGCTCTGGATTTAGGATCCAGATACCTTGTTTGGGGCAAGGGGACCCACCTTCAGACTGACCACAACCTTTCCATTTGATAGTAGGCAAATGTATTGATACGGAGTGATAACAAAAAAGAAACAATACAAGCAATCAAGCAATTCTATCTATCTACAAAATCCTAAGGCTGTTATCAGAGTCAAAGTACACATGGCCAGGATGCAGGCCTCACTCTGAGGCTGTCTTTTAGGTGTCATATGTCCTCAGTTTGGAGGTAGGATGCCAAGGCCCACAGCCCGCCTCCAGTGGGGTGCATGAGAGGTGGGCTGCTGGTATGCCCTTGGCCCATGGTGGCCTCGGGGACCCTTCCCGGGGGATGAGGAGAGGGATGAGGACCCCTCTCAGGGAGGAGGAGAATGAGGAACAGGGAGTGATGGAAGGGAAGAGAAGGAGGGACCAAAAGGAAGAGAGGGAGGGACAGGTCAAAGGAAGGGATAAGAAGAAACAGGAAGGGGACCCTTTGTTACTCTCAAGTCTCTGCTTCTGTATTCTCCTTCCCTCCTGATGATTCCTGATGACTCTTGATCCATGGCTGTCTCTGGTTGGTTGCCTCTCCGTGGTCACACATCCATGTAGCCTTTCAGGCCTTCTCCTAATTTGGTCTGTTCCCCCAAAACTAGGACTCAGCCCCCTCTTTGCTCTGGGGCCTTGTAGCTGGTGTCACTTATCTCATGTTATGGGACAGTATGGGACATACTCCTGGGGTTCCCAGGCCATTTTCTATACTATGTGTCCTTGTTTTGTTAGACAGCCTATCTGGGTCGAAGACTGTGATCTCATGTTATGGCATGCTCCCCTCAATTCTCAGGGTGTGTCCATCCATTGGCTTTGTCGTGCTAGACAGTCTGTCTGTTTCCAGGGCTATGTGCGAAATCCAGGCTCTTACAAATCAATTAACCCCTGCTGCCCATCTTGAACGCTTATACTATATATCTATACCTATAAGCAAATTCCCAAAAACCAGACCTTTAAGTACCATTTCTAAAGCCAACATAGATTAATGCAGCCTTAACAGAAAATCTTGTAGTTAATGATAAATGAAGTTAAGTTTGTGTCTTCATGACACAATTCATGAGGTACAATAAAAGGCCAACCTTTCCATCTGATTCATCCTGACTTAGTTAGAAGAATGTGGAGGACAGAAGTTCTATTTCATAAAGGATTTGGTGACTTTGAAATGTGGCTTGGGAATGAAAATGGATTTTTAAAAAGTTCAAAATTCTCTGAGAAGGAAAATGTCAAAAAAGCATTCTGGCTAGATAGAAATATTTCACTCAGAAATTAAGATTTTGTTTTGATCTGAAAAAAAAAGTTTGTATTGTAATACACAGTGATAAATGTATAGTTAATATAATACAGAATAAAAAAATGTAAGGAAGTGTCATTTCAAAATGAGAAATCAAAACATTTCATTCAAAAAGTATCAAAACAGAATATTTTGGCATAGTTGGAACTTCTATTTTGATTTCTTCCTAACCAATGTTATGGCAAAATTCTGTGCTTTGTTTTTAGCAAAACTGTATAATATGACAGCATCTGAATACATTTAAGTTTCTCCAACCAACTTGAGTGTTTAATGTTTCCTGGTGCTTAGCACCACAATTACAGTGACACAAAACTGAGCACTCATTCTAGGGACGTTAAAAATCAGATACTTGATGAACAACCCAGGAAATGGGATATAACCCAGCGATGCTATTTTCAGGTTAACTCTGAAACTTGCTGGCTTTCATTTTCCAGCTTTTTCAAAGGTTGTTTCCTGCCTCTCCGTTTACTCAAAACAGCTCTCCTTATTACAAGCCAACAAACTCAACTGAATTCAATAGAAAGTTTGTTTATATATTTATTTAGTTCACTGGACATTGGGATAAGTATCTGCAGGGAAAAGTCAGCTGGCATAATTTCAATGAAGTCAATGGAAACTAATTTGTTTTTGTCAGTGGTAAATTTGGCCTCAACTCTCTGGAAAAAAAATAAGAAAATGCTTTTAAATATTTTATTTCCCCAGTAATTTATCTTTTATATCAAATTGTGCAATTGTCTCCTCAATTTCACAGAGGTTCCTATCTGATATATTCTGCAGTCTGAGGTTTAGTTTCACCGTGAGGAGGAAGACAAAATGAAAACGTGTGTTTTTTTTTATCTGTCCATTCCAGTAATGAGATTACCTTTTTATCTCACTGTGTGTTCACATGACACACTGAAGTGCCTTGCAGCCAGCTTCAGTGTTTCATTCTTTGACCCTCACAGTATTAGTACAGCTCCATGAGCAGTTACATAAGCTTCATCCATTAATGGTGATAGGGGAAGATTTCATTTACAAGAACTTTCGTAAAGAATCTTTCTTTGGGAAGCTAACTGACATCCCAACAATTTTCTTAACAAGCTGTTGATTTTCTTGTGCTTTCTCTCCATGTCAGACATGGGAACTTCATACTTTAAGGATGCTCATGGTAACTAAGGAAGCAATTCAGCAGGTATATTTTGCCTCCTATTTTAAGTTTCTATTGTTTCTTGTTTACCATTCTGTTCATTTAACAAAGCTGTTTTTATTCTTTTTTCTTTTTGCTTTCTTTGCAGGCAAATCTCATAGGATTGGGTATACCTCTAAAAGGTCTAGGTTCTGGTGTGCCATAGAAAAGGGGTTGGGAACCTATGACCTGTGGGTTGGATCCATCCTGTGAAGTGAATTGATCTCACCCATGACGGTCTGATCTGGCCTGTGGCAGCATGGAGAATTACTGGCAGCCAGGTTGCCCTGCCACATCTCACTTCTCCACCCTCTGATGTGTTGCTAATCCCCTTTCACAACGCCTATTATGCAACCCTCCCAGCTACTCTCTTGCCCGGTATGGCAAACACTGCTCACCTTTGCCACCAATTTTCCTCTCCCCATTGCCAATGAGGATAGGAATCAATGGCATGTGGTGCAAGCAGTAGAAGCAGCAGCAGGCACTTTGGGTGCTGTGGAAGGAATCAATGGCCTTTGGTGGCCTGTCACAGTGACTGAATTGATAGAAGGAGCCCACTGCTCATAAAAGATTGCCCACCCTCACCCTAGAATGTTGTAGAGACTCCTTTATCTTTTCAGTGGGTGCATCTGCAAGTGCATATTAATGAGAAGCAATAAACTCTGGTGCATATTGCTCCCAGGCATTGTGTTTTACATGTGCCCCCAGGACTGCATCACTTTGAGCCAGGTCAAAGCAGCTCCAGCTGGCAGGGAGCATGTGGGGGGTCAGCCTGCCAACCTGGGTTTGCTCTGACCTGGCTCACTGTGCTGCAGAGGGCATGGCTGGGCCACGAGGATGCTCCATTGTGGGGCTAGCCACAGCAGGCAGCCCCTGCACCAAAGCACCCATATGCCCCAACCAAACAACGGTGTCTACATGTGCACTGCTGTCCACAAACAAACTCTGCAGCAGGATAGTACTTGTATTTATGTGGTAGGCTCACTGCCTTTGCCCAGCAAGCCTGGCTTGGAGAAGGACACTTCAGATTGGTGGAAAGTTTCCACCAATCAGGTAACAGCTGGGAGGGGCTTGCCTCACCCCTGCTCAGAGGGTGGGGCTCAAGAAGACCCTGGACCTGATTGAAGTCTGCACTTTGCAGGTTCAGGAGACTTGTAGGTCCAGCAGACTTCAGGGGCGAGGCCACCAGTTTAAATAAAAGCCCAGCATGTTGGACAGATGAGGTGGGGGATGGTGAGGAGAGAAGAGCTCCAGAGAAGATCATCATCAGGACCCTGCCTGAGCCTCAACGGTGCGCAGATTGGCGCACGGTGCTTCCCTGTGGTGAAACTATGGAGCATGCTCCAAAGAATTCAAGATAACCAATTAAATATTAATTCCCTGCAACAATATCACAAAGGAATTACATGTTCTTGCCAGGCAGTTAACAGCTTCCAATGTATTATGAAAGATTCCTGTATCAAATCAATCCCTAGCAAATTTTGGCAAGTGATAGTAATGTAAGTATTCATTGACTAAAAGCACATACAGTAAGTATTAATATCTGTGTTCTTGGGGTCTGAGAGTTAACCAGATTCTTCATCAAACTTTCATTCAGGATTCTTTTTCTGAGTAAGTGGATTTTTATGTTTACAATCATACACCAAAAAGAGACAATGAATATGTATGACTGTCAGCTTTTTATGCCTTCCCAAATAGATATCCTTTAATATCTTTGTTTAATAGATCATTGTCTTGTATAACTTTAATTAGCTTCTGCCTCAGAAGTAGTAAATTCTTTTTTTCTGTGTGTGTAGAAGTGTATCTAACTCTTTACATCCCTTCATTGTTAAATATTTAATGAGCCTGGAAAAACTCAGCTTCATTGGACAATTTAAATCATCCCATAAATACCAGAATACAAAACGCAGATTCTGGCCCCAGTTACATACCGAAACTTCAAGCAATTAAAATAGCAATGATTGTCACATAGTTATATGGGAAGTATAAGGAGATAAGAAAGGTAAAAAGCTCATATATGTTGCTCACTTCCCTTGACCTGGTAGTTATGCTGCATGATAATTTATATTCCAAATACTTCAATACTCCAATGGAAACTCATTTTTACTAACTGCCTTTCTTATTCATTCTGTTAAAAAAAGTGTAAAGACTGAGACCCCAGTTAAACTCATCTGTTCTAAACAAAAGAAATTGTGTATGTCTTTACCACTTACAAAGTATCCTTGGAAGGCTGGTCTGAACCATACCCTGCCAGCCACTCTCAACACTTGACAATCCTGGACTGGAGACAGTAATGCCATTTTGAGGAAGCTAACTCTGCCACGCTCAAGATCCTTGTATCTGGTGTACTTGAGAGCAGCAGCAAGAAGTGCCCTTGAGAATGGCAGCTCCTAATTTCATCATTTCTGGGCTTGGTGCATGGGCAGAACATATCTGAGAGTGGCATTCTCAAGACTTCTGTGGAAATGGTATAGATTTAGATCTAACCTCAAAATAACTGTTGTTTATAAGTAATTAAAGTTCTCAAACCCATAATAAAAGTATGAAGGGAATAAATAGTAAGAAAGAGGGTGACTGTGGTATTTTAAGAAAAATGTAACAGAGTTATTTAATAAAATTAACACGAGAAAAAACAAATTGCAGAAGCTTTTTAGTAGTGC
Source organism: Gavialis gangeticus (assembly GCF_001723915.1). Classification (NCBI taxonomy): domain Eukaryota; kingdom Metazoa; phylum Chordata; order Crocodylia; family Gavialidae; genus Gavialis; species Gavialis gangeticus. The sequence continues at coordinate 84,061,247 of NW_017728992.1, read as the reverse complement.
TTTTGAAATTATCTTGCAAGGGACCTTGAAAAAGGTTTTTTTCCTACAGTGTCATTAAAACTAAATGTAAACAGTGTTAAGTGTAAAAAATGTAAAACGGGAAAAAAGTACATACAAACCTGACAGAAAATAAATGGAATTAGAGTCATAGGGGGCACGTCTACATGTCGCTGTACAGTGATGTTGCTATGGTGCCATGCTTTAGTACTTCCCTTTGGAAGGATGGTGCAGTATGGGTGGTTACTGTGCCATGCACATGATGCATGGTTAGACTTCGCTGCTACATCATCATAGCAACACACTATGCCAGGGGAGCGCACCACTACGGCAACATAGCTGGTAATCATGTGTAGATCCACGTGATTGCTTCATCACTGTAATGTGCCATATGGCAACATGTAGACACACCCAGACAGTCATAGAGAAGTAGGGCTGGAAAGGATTTACAGAGGTCATCTAATCCAGCCCCCTTCCTGAAGTGGGATCATCCCTTTCCAAAACATCCCATACAAACCATAATCTAAACTCTACATAAGATTACCATCAGACCTGATACAATATTGATTTAACACCCTAATGTGCCACAGGTAAAGCAGGGGAGCCACTGTAGCCAATGTTCTGCTTCTATAAATTTTTGTCAATATATACCCAAGAGGTCCTGAGTAAAAGGCCATGACCCCTACTACAGAGGAAGGCATAAATCTCCCCAGTTCATACCAATCTGACTATGGGATATAATTCCTTTCTGACCCCAAATATGGAATCTCACCTTAAGTGGAGGGGCAAGACCCTCTAGCCAGGAACATCTGGTTTTGCTCCTAGTAGGAGAATCAGCCCACCTCATCTGGAGTCTCCAAACTTAGCTGTAGCCAACACCCCATGTCTTTGGGGAAGCTTAAAAACATTCTGACACATATAACAATTAGAAGGGGGTGGGAAGGGAAGAAAACAAGGAAAGCCCAGAAGCATGGGAAATACTCATGGTAGAAAATAGGCATAGCTATGCCTAAATCATCTCTGACCAGTGGCTATCCAATATCTTCTTGAACACATCTGGTGATGGAGAGTCCACAACTTCCCTGGGCAGTCAATTCTACTCCCTCACTATTCTAACAGTGAAGACATTTTTCCAGATATCCAATCTAAATTTACTTTGTTGGACCTTCAAGCCAATGGTCCACTTCTTCCTCTTTGCAGCAAAAGAGAAAAAGTGATATCCCTTTTCTTTATGGCAGCCCTTCAAGTATTTGAAGACTGCTATCATGCCACCTCTTAAGAATCTTTTCTGGAAACTGAATGTGCCTACCTAGCTCTTTCAGTCTCTTCTCATATGACTTGCCTTCCAAGCTTTTGATCATTTGTGTTGCCCACCTCTGGACTTTCTCTATCTTCTTTATGTGCTTTTTAAAATGTGGAGCCCAGAACTACAATTAAGGATAAGTGATGTCAGTTGTGTCAGAACATAGTTGAAGGGAAAAGAGAATTAGCAACCATCAGCAATTCATCCTGAGGGGCTCCAGCTAAAAAGGGTTGGGAGCCAGCAACCTAAATAAAAACAGAATGAATACAAAATGATTATCTGTGAAGATCTGGAGATAGCCCAACATCAGATTAGGGCAATCTTTTGATGTCAGTGATTAAACAGAGAGAACAGCTGCCTCTGGGATTGATGCCTGCAGTTACATGTGGTTGTATCTGGCATTTGTATGAAGGTACAGGAAACCTTGTGTTATTAAGAGAAAATGTAACTGGGATGGAATTTACTATAATTTTATTTAGTGAAACTACACCTTTATCCTCTCCAGGATCCACCATCAACCTTTTCCATCTTTTATCATGGGGAGTAGGGAGGGCAAAGGGGGTGAGAAGAGAAGCCAAGATAGGAAGATAACATACAGGTGATCAGTACATCCAGAATCACTTGCTCTGCTCCCTTACCATCAGAACCCAAAGGATTCTAATCCATGTAGCTCCAAGCAATAAAAGTCTTTAGGTCTGGCTTTCAAAAAACTTCAGGGCAAATAGATTGCCTGATTTACTGCCATCCATTGAATAAAACCTGTCTTAAATTATGGCTGTACACATTTCTGAAGCACCTGTTTTTATGTCTCAAAAATACTATAAAGTGCTTAACCAAAGAATCTTCCGAACCCATTTGAGGTAAAGGAGCATTTTTATCTCTATGCTACATGTGTAAAAAAAATAAAGCTTATGTTTAAGCTCCAGCACAGAAAGGTATTTAAGCATGTGGCTCACCTTAAGTGCAAAAGTAGTCCCATTGATTTCACAAGAACTATTCACATTTTAAAAGTTATACCTCAATGACTTGCCCGAAGACTCACAAAGAGCCAAGACACAGCCAGGTTTAGAATTCAGAACTTCATGTTCTCATCATCCATCTTAAACTCAGTTTAAGCTCTCTCTCCAACACAGTTGTTAGACGTATACATTTATATGGACATATCTGGATATTTATGAGTTGAGGGCACTCAGTCTTTACCAGAAAAGGGCATTAATTCCTTGGTTATCAATCAAGTTATATTTATTTGATCCCACAAAGAATTCTTCCAAGGAGTCCAGCTTTAGCTATCTATTGGCAACTTCTTCCTCCTCTCTTCTGCCCTTAGAGATCATCTCTAAACCTTTGTAACCATTTATGTTTAGTCCCCATTGATTTTCACTCCCCTTCTGTGTTTCAGTTAAGCATACCCACTTAAATGGAACAGTCACCTTTCCTTGTCATTAAAAGGCACCCTGTCTTAAGAAGTTAAAGACCTCAGAGCAGCATATCAAAAAGGTTAACAGCAAATGAAATGGTGCATTTCAGTGTTACTCTGGACTTCATTAAAATTTAGTATCAGTTATTGCTCTTTTAAAGATCCTGACTTCCATTGAATCGTCTGATTCTGCCCTTGTAGTTTCGTTAATAATTCAAAAACTTTTGTTTCAAACACCGCATGTCAGCATCTCTGTCAGCATCATGCTAATAACCTTAACATCACCAGAATGTAAAAGAAGGGAGTTCAGTGCACAGGCAGAGGACAGACTAGAATCCAGCCTTGCAGTAGTAATCAATCAAAGGCAATGTATTTTCCATCAAGCAGCAAAGGCATGCCAAAAAGGATATTTTATTTTGTATAATTAATAATGTATTGTTAGCTACGTAGAATAACACAGCTATAACATGAGGAATTCAATATAGCTATAAAAGGCAAACAACAGGAAGACATTTTATAGCTGGTTAGTATCTGTTTCTTTGTATTATATCATTTCAATGGCAAAATCTGGTGATAAAGTGAGGTGTTTAAAGTTCTCTGGAAGGACATGCATATGTGCACACATAATCTTCTTTAGACTTTGATATAACTCATGAACAAGTATGTGAGGACAAGTAGTATGGATTACTTAAAAGGGTCCAAATTAATTATTATTTATTTCTTTATAATGGATGAAAAGTATTCTTTTTAGAAAGTCAGCATGAAACAAACACATGCTTTATATTTTGAGTAAGAAAGGAGGCAGACTTAGGATATGTACAAGGCTCACCAAGGTTAGGATGATCTAAATGCCTGGGTGTGCAAGCATTCACAGGGTTTAGGTCACCCTAAAAATGGCACGCCCAATCTAAAGTTAGTGCTTGTCAGAAAAGACCTTACTTAAATTGGAATAGGGTTAAACTAACCTAGTGAATGCTTGCATGTGTTCACAGCAAGGCCCCAGGCCTTGGAAAATCCAGCCACTGTCCACAGCTGTGGGACTATGCTGTTTGTACCCCTCTGACACTGACTGAACTTTTTTAAACTCCCCCACCCCACCAACCAGGTAGCACCACTATCAACCTGCTTCCCTTGGACCTGCCAGCCACCGCCCTGCCCCCCCC
>NW_017728992.1:84043171-84056005 GCF_001723915.1 Gavialis gangeticus | reverse complement strand
GATAATTTTTTCAAAGACCTTCCCCAGGATAGAAGTGAGGCTGACTGGCCTGTAGTTGCCAGGCTCTTCCTTCCTCCCCTTCTTGAAAATAGGGACCACATTGGCCCTTTTCCAGTCCTCAGGGACTTGGCCCGAGCACCAGGAGTCTGCATCTTTAGCTGCTCATTCCTCCACTTGCCCTGTGGCAAATGCTTGAATGTGGCAATTCTAATTCAGGTTTAGATGACTTAAACTAAACTACCTAAACTAGGCTCCCAACCTGTTTTAGCTGGAGCCAGGTCCCAGGAATGCTTGTTTGCACTCTTAAGTAGCACAAACTTACATGCACAGGATTAGTGTGAATTCTACTTTTTGTGTTCAAAATACTGGGTGTTGTTCAAAAAAGCATATGTAGAGAAGGTTTCTGCCCCAAAGTGATCAGACTGTAACAATCTTTTTGTCTTAGTGTATGATTGAAGTCTTCTGACATTACATTATCTAATTAAAGTGCCCTCACCAAGCCAAACTTGATGTAAAAGAGTATAGCCCCTTCAAAGTTAATACAGTTACAAGGCGGAGGTCTGCTTCTTGGAATCTTCATTTGGATAGCCAGGTCATCAAACCAATCTTTTTGGCAGTTGTTATTGCTCTTAAGAAGCTTTTTTTTTTTTCTCTATGTTTCTGGCAAAGAGAAGAGAAAAATAGTTTCATAGATTTATAGATTCATAGACATTAGGCCTGGAAGGGACCTCGGAAGATCGAGTCCAGCCCCCAAAGTATTAAACAATAGTGCATCTCTGTACTTAAATATAGTGTGTAATAGATCAACATCATAGTACTTCAATTACTGTCAACATTTGAAAGAGAAACATACTATAAAATAATCTAGGATGCTGTATTACAAGTGGATCAATGCTGGATTTCTGAATGACCCACCTGTTTAAGAGTCAACCCAAGGTCTTCTTTCAGTAATGGGTGTTTATTCCTGTGTGTATTTCAGCATATGTAAAATCATTTAGAATAGTTCATTCCAATTGTAAAAAACATGGAAACAACCAAACAGCATTTTTTAGCTGGAGTTTGGAGTTTTTTTCATTTTGCCTGGTTTCAAACCCTTCCAAAAGCAGGGTTTGTTTGGCAGTTTACCATATATCATTCATAGATACTTTTTCCTAAATTGGATTTATTAATGTAGTTGCTGGTATGTACTTATGACTAACATTATGCTCATTTCAATAATTTTACATGTTTGTATTAACCATAATTTTGGGTATGAATGTATTGCTGTAATTTTACAATGTGACTGGAATTAGTCAAGTGATTTTTAATTCAAGTGTCAGGAAAAGGATAGCTATTCACACTTTAGAGAGGATTCCCATCTCTGAAAGATGCACCTGGAATTACTATGCATATTGATCAAGCAAAAAGGTAGCAGAACTCTCTGTGGATATGTCTACAAGCTCATTAATGTTCAGTAGTTAGTGTTCATTTAGCTTCATACTTGTATAATCAAGTACTAAAGTTATTGCACAATAGTGCCAGTGAACACCTTTTTAGTGATGCTACTGCGCAGTACCCTAATAATACTGTGCAGTAGCTCATTAGCACAGTTTGTGTTGTGATGCACTACTGAGCAGTGTTATTTGGGTAATGAGCATTAAGAGTCTTGTGTAGATGCATTCACTGTGTACTTGGATAGATACACTCTTGAGCAATTGTTTACATTTTAAAGGGGCATCCCTTACCAGGAGGATCCATTCTCAGCTGATAAACACCTGGACAGAGACTGACATTTTTTACTGTGTAATAGAACACCTTTGCGACCTGCCACTTTATGAGTGGCAGCTGGCAGGTGCAGCCCAGCCCTGATGAGGCAATCACATGACTGCAGGAGGGCTGTGTGATTGGAGGAAGGGGCTCCTACCCTGGGGGTCTTTAAGAAGAGGCTTGATGCCTACCTGGCTGGACTCATTTGAGTCCAGTTTTTCTCCTGCCCAGGCGGGGGGTCGGACTTGAAGATCTACAAGGTCCCTTCCGACCCTACTTCTATGATTCTATGATTCTATGAAGTGCTGCTCAGAACATGTTGGAGGTAAGGGCAAGAGCTATGGGGATGGTAGGAAGCTCCTGGTTCTGGAGCATGACCGAAAACTACGTCCTGCTGGGGAAGGATGGCCTGGTGGGACTGTTCATGGTGGGGTAGTTCCCCAGAAATTCCAGGCCAGTTACCTCCCCAGTGAAAGGTTGGCAAGGACACCTTATAACCCTAGCTCCCACTACCCAGTGGGTAGTTTTAGAGCAGGCACAGACAGTGGGGCCAGGCACATTTGCAGACACCTGAGCCCATGGTGTGTAAGACCCTAAGCCCCAGAGATGGGGTGTAGAGCTGGCCCCAGTGAGGGGGTAGAATAGGGCCCCAGTGAGGGTTTGTGAGTGTATAGAGAGGCCTGCAAAGCATAGGGTGCATGGTGGCACCTGAAGGGCTGTGTGTGTGGGGTGTAGAGTAGGGTCTGTACAGGCAGGCCTGAAGGGCTGCACCAGGGGGCATGTAGAGTAGGATTGCTTGGGCAACCTGAAGGGCTACACATGGGCCAACTTCCACAAGAGAGACAACATCAGCAAGTTGCCCAGAGAGGGGTTAGTGGCCGAGTTCAGCCCAGTGTGAGGTATAAGGCTGGTGGCTGCAGGGTCTGTATAGCTGCACGTGGGCCAGCCAGAGTGCAAGTAGGAAAGGCAGAAGGGTCATGCACAGTAGGGCCCAAAGGGGACCCAAGAGGCTGCATGGATCCATGGTGGGCAGCGTGAATGAGGCCCACTGAGAGGGGGCCGAGTGCAAGAGTATAATGCTAGAGGCCCAGTAAGGGGGAGAGTTTAGCCCAGTCTTGGGCCAGAGCTGCTACCAATTAGCAATGCCATCTGCGAGGCATGGGACACTGTATAGGGTAGGTAGGTACTGTGTATAACATCCCAGGCATCGGGGTATTAAATGGGCAGCCCCCCAACTATTTACACCAAGACTATACAACAGGAAGTTGGGGCAGGTATGGCAGGACAGACTGCTCCAGACAGGTCTGTGGGCTGACATTTGACAACCTCGTAATGGTCCCCTGTCACACAGTGATTGAACAGAATGAGAGAGAGTTGTATCTCTTGAATAATTGATAGCCAAGGAAACATAATTAGTAGTTTATCTGTCTGAAAGGATATAAATATTTCTACATTTCTTAAATATATATAAATAAAAATCAGAAGTAACACCTGGCCTCCCAGACAGATGCAGATCTAAGTTTTCTGCATACTATACACATGCTACTTAGGAATTAAATAGAAAAATACAGATGGTAAAGATGAAGGTGAAAGTACTTAAGGAATGCTGGATGAGGCAAAAGGTTGTCTAGAGATCCTGAGCCTTAGGATGATCTGATTCCCCCAGCTGGCAACCACTGAAAGAAGCTGATTTCAGGCAACTGTTCACAGGACAGTTCACAGATCAGAGAGAAATGATGTGTTCTAGCAATAAATGTAGAGAGATCTTCTTTTTTTTGCTCTTATGATTTTTTTTTTTACATTCTGTTTGTCCAACCTCCAGTTAAGTTGTTTGTATGATTTATCTTGCAAATCCTTCTTGTATATACTTTACCGATTGTCTGTGGCAAGTGCCATTTCAGAGCAACTGGCTATTACAAGTGTTTACTCTTGCAGAGGTGAGGACCTATATTATATTTTATAAACCAAGAGGGTATGACCCATAACCTGGCAAAACTTCCTATGCTGGAGCTGCAAGGCCTAGTTTGGGGCAGGTGGAAATAGGGTGGTGGGGATAAGAGGTTATTTCAGAGAAAACCTGGTATGTTCCCAATGGGCAAGCAGCCAAATTGCAGAGAACTGTTTGAAGCCAAAGGGTACCCTGATATCTCAACACCATAGAACACCACTTTGTTATAATCCTACAGTAAAAAAAATTTCTGCTGGAAAATTGGGCCAAATTCAATTTCATTTTAAAAGCCAAGTGGACATCTCACCTTTTCTGAGTCATGAATCCAATGCTATCTCGTCTCACTCCGAGAATCTCTCTATGCTCACCTGCCACACCTTTGATGTTCCAAACATAAATACATAGAAAGAGAAAAGGAAAAACAAAATAGAGGGAGGTGAAATCTTTTGTTTATTGTGATGTTCTGGATAGTGGCAAAGAGACTCTTCACAGGGCTCTGCCTCCCCTAAATCCTGCCCTAACCACAGCTCAGATAGTCTGGGTTTATGGTTTCCCTGGTTCCTTTTATAATAACCTAGATACAGTGGTGGGAATCAGTCCAGTCCCCTTCTCTATACCACTATTAGACAAATTTTCTAACTCACTCTGTAGAAACTGACATCCATTCTTTATTTGATTCTGTTGGCTACTCTAGATTCATCTTGGTCTTGGCTTAGTACCTATCCTTCACTGCCAGGGACACATCCAGATACCACCGGCTTTCTATCAGTTAGTCCTTGCAGACATTCATTGTTTTGACTCAGGGGTGCCCAGCCTACCACTCAGTTTCATTGAAATTGTAAGCAACTGATCTACTTAAGTCCTCTGGGCTGCATGACCCTTCTGCCTTTCTTGACTAGACCTGACTAGACAAAGGGGATTCTTACCCAGAAGTCACCAAGTCTGATACCTGTTTACCTCTCTTTTGTCTTGGATAAGTTAATCAACATCAATTGAACTCGTGAGGACTACAAATCTCGCACTGAGTTGAAATCTCCCATGCTGCCTCTCCAGCAAAGGTAAGCGTTTTTCTTTCTCCTCAATTAGATCAACTTCTCCAAGTAGCTTCTCAGTCTCCTGGACAAGTTCCTGCACCTCTGGGCAGCATGCAGGAGTGAATGATCTCCTATGCATCCCCTCTCTGGGACAACAGGTCTTCTGGCTGACCCAGCCTTTTTCTACTTCCGGGTTGTTCCTACTGGACCAATAATGTTTGGCTTGAGGAATTACGTGTTCATTTCCTTGGCCGTCATCTGTGGAAAAGTCCAAAGATGGAACCCTGCCATAAATCTAAATGGCAGTTTGTCAACTAAGTGACAAAGTTTGCTTTTCTCTTACCTGTGCATAAGTGTCCATATAGCTTTTGAGTGCATATGGTAGGCTATACACTGGCCTAGCACATACAAAGTTGCATATGTGTGTACATTTAAAAAAACAAGGAGGAATAAGGCCCTCCCATGTCTTATGTTCCAAAATGCCACTTACACAGATAGAAAGCTGCTTTTAAAGTGAAGCAAAATTTGGCCCTATATTTCTTTTCTTACTTCAGTAAGAATATCACACATTATATATGCATGTAATTAACAAAGACAATTTGCCAACCTGCAGAAAAGGATTCAGCCAATAAAGTTGCTAAAAACAATGTTTATTTAGGTTCTTTGTTTTTCTTCTCTCTTATTATGCCGGAACTTAGTGTCCATAGTATTTGGTTTTTGTTTTTTTTTAAATGGACATAAGATTTCTGGAAACACAATACAGTCTAATTTTGTTAATGTCTGGGAAGTGTTCTTAAATATGCAGTATGAATCATTGTGTCTAATGGTTTTTACAAAAGTTGGATAGATTAAGTCCATTAAGGAAAGAACAGTATCTGGCTACTTAGAATATCTTGTAATTATTCTTGAATTTACAGAAAATTTAGGAATAGTCTCTCCCTATTTTGTCTTAATATTTTTCAGGGTAACATGCAGAGCAAACCATTGGATTTTAGAATTATGTTAATTTTTATTGTGTTAATTCTTCCCATAGGTGATAGAGAGCACATTTTCCATCTGTCCACATAGGCCTGAATTTTGTTTAAAAAAGAGGGGAGGGGGGCAGGAAGTTACCTGTCGCTAATTTCTAAGATACACATTTGATTTTTTAATGCCAGAATTTTGTGTACAATTTGTGCTTGATATTGAATTGGTGTTCCAGGCTGCTTATGAATGGTTTTCTATCATCAGAGAGAGAGAATAAGATTCAGTTTACAGGAGTAGTGTCAACACTAGAGCTGCTCAGAAAATGTCAAATGGTATGTTTTTCCTCCAGAAACTGAAATATTCCACAGCACACATTGATTTCAATAAATCTTCTAATGTATCACCAGTAAATTTTATTCTTAATTTGCCTGATTTATTTCTAGTTCATTCTGATGTTCAAAAACCCAGCTGTTGAAATGCACTGGAATTGAGATCCCAAGGTATCCAGAGCAGGGGTAGGCAATTATTTGGGCCTGATGAGATGTTGTGGGACCAGATCAGCACTTCCCCACATGCAACAACTCACCAAAACTCCCTATGGGGTTTTGGGTGGGCAGGGAGCAGTTTTGGGAGTGGGATGGATTGGTAAAGCTGTTCTGCTCCCCGCACACCCTGTCCTGCAGGGGCGGGGGATGGGACGGTGTATGTAAGAGGGGTGTCTGCACATATTTGGGGGGGAGGATGCTGCCTGGGTTCTAGGTCCAGGGAGCCAGCTGGGATGAAGGGAAGGAGGTGGAGGTGAGGGGTGCATGAAGCAGAGCTCGCTCAGGCGGTGCAGTTTATGGGGCTCACACAGCGCTCTGCATGAGGCTGATCCCCTCCTGCAGCAGTCTGCACCACTCCTTACTTTGCCCATAAGCCCAGCCTCAGCCCTGTCCCCAGCCCTGTCCCCAGCCCCAGCTAGTGCACAGCTTCTGTCACAGCTGTTCCTGGTGTGGTTGCAGGAACCACTGCTCCCTTCACCTCCAGTGTGAGCTGCCCAGCTGAAGCTTCCCACCACCCACATGCCTGAAGTGGTGCAGAAGGGGCAGGAGGAAGAGCCACCACTGGAGAAGAGGGGAGCAGAGCAGCACCCAGCTAGCTGCAGCTGCACTGGGAACAGCCCTGCCAGAAGCTGCAGGTGCTGGCTGGGACCTGAGCCAGCAGAGTTGCTCTACTTTCTACTCCCCCTTACCTCCAGTTGTGGCTCCTCCTGCTCCTGCCCCTGCTGTACCACTCTGAATGTGTGTGGGGGAGGAACTTCAGCCAGGTAGCTCCTGCCTCAGTGTGTGGGACTCTGGCTCCAGCTACCTTCTGCTCAGTGTGATTAGCAGCCACCTGTGGGCGGGTGTTGTGTCTTATTGTGTTTTCCTTGCACTGTCCCTTGAAGGCCAAAGCCCGCATGTTCAGCACTTCAGGGTTCACTTTGCTTTGCGGCAGTTTTGCAGTACTGGGGACTCCATGTTCTCTGCCAGGAGGAGCCAGAGGCATATCTGGTTCCTCTACCTCCACAGGACTGGACTGGGTCAAGTCAGAGGCAGAGCAAGTATAAATTATGCATACGTCTACTGATGCAACTGTTAAGATCCACCCTGGATATGATTCCAGAGAGTTATAATAATAATAAATGACTGTTAGTTCAATACAGGAGTGTCCAGAGCATTGTTGCTGAACCCACAACATATCAGCAGGCAGGCAGAATGGGTCTGTTCACCCACCCAGGACAGTGCAGCATGGACAGGGTCAGGATCAACCAGTGGTGGCTTCTCTTACTATCTGCTAGTGTCTCTAGCAGAGTCTCTGCATCTTTGCAATTCCTGGCAGAGGGGTCCATCCCAGAGACACAGCCCATCATGGCAGGTAATCAACTGCCAGAATGTCCTCTTGGGGATTCATTGCATTTGGACTTAACTCAGAGGAGGCCTTGCACTGTGTTCAATTGAATCCTGGTCAGCACAGAATTGGGGAAAGATGTAGAAGTTGTACCTTGGTGTAAACTGTACTTGGGGAATATGAAGGGCATGATGGTATTATTTTTGGCACATTCCTTCACTAGACACTTATATGGAAATGCATTCCTCCAGATGATTTCTGGGAATTATTGTATTCCAGAAAATAAAGAGGCATCTTGGATGTATACATTTTCTGTTTCCCTAAACCACTAGCCACCTATGTGTTAATGTATAATGCTTCCTTACATAATTTTCATACAGGAGATAACGTGTAATTGTCTTCAAAGTTTCTCTTCATTAGGGTTTTTATTGAAATCTGGCTCATTTCAAATGGAAAGCAAAAAATCCACCTCCATGAGCAACAACAATTATATCTTCCAAGCAAAAAATAGCAATCGCCTATGGCAATCCATCTAGTAGAGGAACAAGACAAGAGGGTAGGGAGGTGAACTTTACCAAAAGGAAGACAATGTGCTGTGCTCAGTTAAGATATCTACAGAAGATAAAAGTGCTTTACTCCTTCTATGTAAAAGGTAAGTTTTGTTTGGTAATATTTTTATTGGGCTAGCTATTTAATAGGAGAGATGTTAAACAAGATTTCAAATAACTTTCAAGAGCTATTCTTTCTACACTTGGAAACTTCTGCACAAGGTGAACAGTTCAGAAAGTGGACAGGTCCTCAAATAACTGTATATCAAAGATTCAGGAAAGGAGAAAAAAGTGACCCAATAGCATATTGTGATTCTTTGGAGAAATCTCTTCATTAATAGAAGTTTCCTTTTAGTGTCACCTTCTACATACTGTTAGCAACATATTTTTAAAATATTATATTTTTAATTGTTTAAAATATTTAAAAAACAAATAATCATAGAATAGTGATGAAATGGCAGAGAACTTTAGAAGAAACCACAATAGAACAGAATGACTTAAGACAATCAATACTACTAATTGATTGTTTTATTTAAACATCTGTTGATAATGGTCAGCCATGTTTTCAAACTGTCACAGCAAATAATCTCTAAACTCAGGGGGATGATGGTTTCTTTAGGTCTTGACATCTTTTTTCTTTATCTAATATTGATTTATTTTACAAAAACAGAAATAGTTTCAAATAGAAAAAAATATCACTTTAAATGGTCTATACTACAAAAGGTGTGATTCAATATTCATAGTAAAGAACACTTTAGTTTTACCAAAACAATTATCGTAATAATCTATTTAAAACCTATACCATTTTAAAATATTGTTATTATGGAAGCAATAACATTTTTGTGTCAGGAGTCACCAAATCCTAGATTCTTGAACCCTTTTTCAACTGACTTCTTACAAGTTGCAATTTCCTGCTTTTGAAGCAAAAGGCCAGATTTTCATATAGCATAAATTGGCGTAGACTATGTCTGCTACACAGACATATCACAACTATCTTCTGAGAGTCTTGTAATAATTATGTAGTCATTGCCATACTACACTCAGGCAAAGCTCACACTGACATCAGTCAAAACAGAGATAAAAAGCCTTCCACTTAATTTAATGAAGGATTGTCTTGATTAAGATGAAAATATGAGCCACACTGAATATGAAAAGGGACAATTTTTGGTTTGCATAGCATTATTATTCTTTTCACCCACACACACATGCACAAACACACACGTGTGTGTGTGTGTGCGCGCGTATATAATGTTGTTATAGTGTATGTGGTATTAAGTGTAATGTCATATATGATATGATATACTACACTATAATCTTAAATATTTAATAGATATATGATATTTTGAATGTATGATTGTGTGAATGTCTTCTTTCAATTATATCGAGCAAAAATATTAAAATTACCTGTGATGATAGTCACTTGTTAAGAGAAAAATAAATTTAAACAGTTGAGATATTTGACCTATTATAGAATCTACTCTTCTGCATAGTAAACAATTACAAAGGATGGCAGGATTGAGTCTATAATGAATTATACCTATTTTCATTCCACCATTTTATTTAAGAATATTGAAACATTTTAATTTGCCTCCATTAGATGTTCACCAGCCATGTTTATATATCCTTACCAGCACCCTAGTTTTCAGTTCATGCTAGAGCATTAGAAAGGCATATTAAGCTCTTATCCTTGTGCGCAAAATAAATCTGGACAGCTATGTTTTTGCTCCTTCATCCATTTGCATATCAAGACAAAATTGGGACATTTGTATACTGATGCTTCTGCCTTGCAACTTTGCCACATATATTAAAGCTAAACCTGACATCTGTAGTGTGGCTAAGATTGTAAAGAAAACACCTGTTTTATAGTTTCAGTGATTTTTTTTTTGCTTGAAATAATTCTTCCCAAAACTATATGGTGCACCCTCCTTACCCCCCTTCCCAGATCCTCCTTCTTTTTGCCACAAAGCAGAGTTGCAAAAGCAGGGTAATCATGCCTGAAATAGTACAGAAAGAGAAGGTGGTTTAATATATCCATGAAAGCAGTTTGTAGCATGCTGTGTGCTGGCTGACTTTTATCTTGTAATTATGTTGAATTTTCTCCTAAACCTTTTGTTCCCTGGGCAGCGCCATCTTTTGCGTAACACATCATCAGTATGCCTTACTAATACATCATTCTCATGACAGTTTCAATGGTGTACTGGAGCAACAGCTCATCAGAGCAGCAGCACAATCTGATGATTTATCACAGTAACTCATCATCAGAATGAGTCGGTCTAATAATATATGATTAAAAAAACCTACAGGGGTATTATGCAGAAGTAGATTCAATTTAGGCACCAGATTGAAGGTATACTAGAAAACTTCCTAACTACTGTCATTGATGTAACAACAGCATTTACATTCCTTCAGGTTGTCAAATGCTTCTCTTCTAGACACCTAGTATGTTCAGCACTCACCCTGAAGCATTGTGGAACATCCAAGGTTGCAGCTTACTGGTACAATCTCCCTGGATTTTCTTGGTATAAGACAATGGTTTTACTATGCTCTAGGGTCTGGTTTCACTCCCATCTCTGTCCAGGCTAATGGAGTCATAACAGCTTTGCCCATAATGGACTGGTAATGTGCTTCTGAGAGATGCTCTCGGAGGGTACATCCTGAAATATGATGCAGTCAAAGAGGATTATGGCATTTATTATCAGCGGTTACAAGGTCAAAGTCATATAGCATAGGAAACATGAAATGAAAATTGGATACACAGAGAATGCATTACTTAAAAACTATCTAGTAGATATGCTCTTGCTATTGGAAAGCATTGCTACCGGGAAGGATCAAATAAGTTGAAGAAAGTTTTATAAGGACACCTTCTTAGAAATAATGACCCAGTATTAGTCATTCAGGCTACCATATATCCCTGATAAATGAAAAAGATGTTAATATGTTTAGGACCATGACATTACCTGCAGACATAGTATTGTCCAACTAATTCCTACTGCTTGCTCATTCAGTAACCCCAGTTTCATTCGAGTTGGTCTAATAAAAGATATCAGATTTACCCAAAGAACCTTGTCTGCCAGTTACTGAGGGAGCGTTTGTCATTTGTAAAGTACTGAATCTGAAAATGGAATACAATCCAGAACAGTCTAAGATGTGTTAAACTCTATTTATTCAAACTTAAAGGTAAGCTGTACAAAAATAAATTAAAACTATTTGGAGTCTGCTAATGAAATTATGGTTCTTTGTTTAACTGACATAGAAAAAATAGCTTGTGTGACTTGTACAAGCTATCTAATAGCAAGTATCATGCTTATATATCTTCCAAGTGGTGTGCAGACCCTGGCTAACTAATCCATTTATCCAGTTAAGTTTAAATTGCTTTTATGAGTCACGCAGAAATTTTTTTCTTCTTTCAAGAATTTGTCTCCACAGATCCTTCCTCTAGGGGTCATTTTCATGTCCACTCCAGGGATTATCTATGGAATTTCAAGTTCTTGGGTCTAAGTAGTGCAGATTGCTCTTCTCTCAGGAAATCGCTCACCTCATAGAATAGTGCATTCAAGCGGGCTTTGTTTTACCTAATGGCAGAACCATTTTGCTTCCAGTGATCCTAAAATTATATTAAGAGGGCTCCTTTCATAGAATTGCAATAAAGGCTTCATGTCTGTTAGGGTATCAAATGGCAGGCTTAGTTTTCAAAGAATTTAGCCATATCCATTCTAATAGTTTTGTCTGCTTGTATTGTTCAGTTTATTTCTGAGTCTGTAGGCCAGTCATTTATTTTCTGCCCTGGTCTTTTGCCTTGGCATAGTAACCCTTTCAAGGTCAGGGATTTCTCACTGCTTTCCAGATGTGTGGCTTGTAACACAGGTAGCCTTTTTGATTCTACCTGCCCCTTACTCTCTTAATGAAACACTTGTTCACAAAATAGTTATATATCATCTAATCATTTCAAGAGACAGAAAGCTACCGTCATTAAGTTAACTTCTTTGTCCTCTGCTGCACCAAAGCTCTTAGGAAATACAAGTAGTAAACAAGGTGTACTATGGTTCAGAGATAACTACTCAGGCACTTCAGCCTGGTGGTCCTATTCATTCTACTGCTGTCGAGTCCAAAATTGGCTTTCTGATACGTGGCTAAAGTGAAGAGATATTTCAGGAAGGCTGATGCAACTATTCTAGGTATACCTTTTAAACTGTTATGCTGCAACATAAACATTTAACAATTCCTAGCTATAATTCTGGTAACAGTCCAGTAAAGGGTGGGGAATTCTTGGGCCTTGTGTCTAGGTGCTCTCTCCAGTGCAGTCTTCAATGACAATATCTAACTTGCAGGTCTTCCGGTCAAGTTCAGTTGGTACTGTATCTCATTAAGTGTTTCTCTGATTTTCTCCCTAGCTGATGCTGCTACTGAACTAGTCCCTGCAGCTATTGCTTGTAACCTGCTCCAACTGGAGTGGTAGCTAGCATACAAGGCACCCCATAATCATTGGCAATACATAGTTGTTTTTTTACAGGGGTTATGCATCCAACAAGAATTCACAACCTATGTGCCAACTTCAAAACTTTTTCAACCTATCCAAGTTTCATATCCTTAAATTCAATTTAAGACCCAATTTTAACAGTGTTTTGTTTCAATCAGAAAAGTATAGCTTTTATTACTTGAATATGTAAGATGTCTGCAGCATTTGAGACTTAAAAGGATTCTATTTTGTTTACATCTATCT
>NW_017728992.1:84035087-84038171 GCF_001723915.1 Gavialis gangeticus | reverse complement strand
GAATTCACAACCTATGTGCCAACTTCAAAACTTTTTCAACCTATCCAAGTTTCATATCCTTAAATTCAATTTAAGACCCAATTTTAACAGTGTTTTGTTTCAATCAGAAAAGTATAGCTTTTATTACTTGAATATGTAAGATGTCTGCAGCATTTGAGACTTAAAAGGATTCTATTTTGTTTACATTTATCTGCATTACTGTAAATGTTTCTTTCATGAATATAAGCAAATGTCATTATTCCTCTAGTTGAACCTTGCTTTTGAAAGTATGCTTAATTTGATTGCCCTGATTTTGTTAGGTTTATCATGCTATTCAAAAGGTTTGTTCTGTTTGCACTGCCCTAGACTAAGACAAACTTCCTACATTCAATTTTTCTTCAAAGTAATTCCAAGTCCCAACCTCTACCCTCTGTCAAATGATACAATATTTCTAACTCTGTTCCTCTCTGTCCATTCAACAATAGGATTCCCTGACCAATTTTAGAGGTCATCAAAGGAGGTGAGCCTTTTCTAGACAGTGATTTAGAGAGGCTTAAATCTCAGCTCATGGCGACAGGTTTTTTTGGTCTTTTGTGTCAGGTCTGATGTACACTGAGGTGTCTCAGGGGTTCTGTGACAAATCTCCTGTTTGTTATCTGTGTGCTGCCTTTAGCTTCTCTGATTTGACTATGTAATCCAGGCTTTCATTGCTATCCAGAAAAAATACCATTTACATGCCTTTTGCAATATATTATAGCTCCCCATTATTGTCCCTGCATTTTTATATATCTAGTAGGACTAGTTGGAGTCCATGAATAAAAAATATCCCCAAAGGGAATGAAATCATGCCATTTGGGTTTTTAGTATCATATGGTTGGCACTTATATCAAAGGGCCTTTAATTAGTATGTATTAACTGTATCCAGGATTAGGAATCTGGTGATGACAAGGGCTTTACCAACACATAGCCCTTCAGCATATCTGCATGTTCACCAGTTAAAGAATATGATAATATTCACATGATGATAAATGTGAGTGCAACTTGTAATCTAAATTTCAAATTTAATTGAATTACTATATTTACCTACCTAGCTTCCAAAATATTTGTTTTGTCCATTTATTAGTTTGGTAGACCCCGATCTAGCAAAATACTTAAACATACTTAACTGTAAGCATATGATTAATTACAGACTACAGTGGAGCCCAATGTACCTATTTATATGCTTAAAGTTAAGCATGTGCTTTGCTGGTAAGGTCATAGACTACTGAAACGTGTTTTCTGGCCCACAAATCTGTTATGGACAATCTGTTACCAAGTGGAGCAAGAATATTATTGACATGATTTAGATAAACTCAGCACATTTCCTAGGTGCTCACTTCACTGCATTGACACCTAGCCAGGTTCTATATTGATTTTAAAATATGTCCTCTGACTTACAAGACCTAGTATGCCCTTGAATTCTCTTACCTTAATAGGCTGTTCTCTCTTCATATTATGGTTGAGCACTACGATCTCAAGATGCCAGTCTGTTGATTGTGCCAAAATTGAAGTTGAAACAGCCAGTGAAATTGCACTGACACTTCGAATACTGAAAAGGTTATCCCTTTAAAAACCAAAGTCAAGGCTTATCAAGACTATTTATAGCAAGTTGCATTCAAATGATCATGTATTTAAATGTAAAGGTTGTTCTATATATAGTTATTGCACAGTACCAATGTCTCTTGGTTTTGTTTAAAGAACAATCTGTGTTGCAATTTGTACTGTGTTGTATCGGGGATGGTTATTTCTCTAATCTTTGGGTTTAAAACAATTACACTGTGCATCACTGTGAGACCTGAGCATTTAATTTTCCTCTAGTTTTACCCATGCTTCCAATAAGGTAAGTGAAAATTAAATATGCATGCTGGGGACAAAAAGTCTACATCTTGGTATCTTATGTCAATGTATTCTATTTTCCCCGAGTACTATAAACTGTACTTTGTAGTTACATACAGGCAGCTCTATATCAGCTAGAAACTTTAAGGACAATCTGACATCACTACAGTTCCGCACTTGCGAAAAGAGAATCAGATCCACAAACATTACATAATGGCCTCATCTACATGTGCACTTAACTGAAGAGTAGACTAATTGGCTGTGGAGTAAAGGGTCACAGTCTACGCGTGTGGTGCTATTAGGCCACAGTAAACTAATTTTCACTGCCATAAGATAGTACTGTCCAACAGTAATTATGGAAGAGTAATTAACTGTGATTAAAGAAATGTTTGGACATTGACCATGGATGTAAATTGTACCTGGTCAACCCAGCTAGCAAGATGGCCAGATTCCTGCCTGCTGCCTGGACCCCACATTTTCAGCATTCTCATTCCGCAGCCAGCTCTAGGCTGCCACTTAGAGCCCTAGCTGATCCTGCTCTCTGCCTTTGGCCCTGGCATAAACTGCTCCACCCCCGCTTAAATTGTTGTTGTCCCAAGTGCACATGTAGATGATGTGCCCAGGAGTAGTTTACTCTGGCTCACACTGCTTTGGAGTTTATTGCTTCAAATTAATTGTACATGTAGATGCACCCACTGTATAGAAACAGTGGGCTTACTTCATCAGATGCTATGAAGGGATTGCAGGATGAATAGCTGCTAAATAAAATCAGTGATTGGAATACAAAGGGCAGGGAAGGGGGGTGAGGGGAAAAAGAGGGGACACTGCTGGAGATGCAGAACATTTTAATTTGTCTGCACATTCCATCATTTACCTCAGGGTGGCTGTTCTTGGACAACAAAACTTTTAAAATAAACTTAGAATCATAGAAGTAGGGTTGGAAGGGACCTTGTAGATCTTCAAATCCGACCCTCTGCCTGGGCAGGAGAAAAAACTGGGCTGAAATGATCCCAGCTAGGTAGGCATCAAGCCTCCTCTTAAAGACCCCCAGGTCTGAAAGAGAAATTTCAGAGCAATAAATCATCTACAGCATGGATTGTGTAAGTATGGCCTTAAATCCATGGGGCTGTGCACCTGAGGGTACTGAGGGAGTTGGCTGATATGATTACAAAGCCATTGACCATCATCTTTGAAGGCTAGTGGTGATCAGGGGAAGGGAAGGTCATGCCC
>NW_017728992.1:84022111-84030087 GCF_001723915.1 Gavialis gangeticus | reverse complement strand
AATCCGACCCTCTGCCTGGGCAGGAGAAAAAACTGGGCTGAAATGATCCCAGCTAGGTAGGCATCAAGCCTCCTCTTAAAGACCCCCAGGTCTGAAAGAGAAATTTCAGAGCAATAAATCATCTACAGCATGGATTGTGTAAGTATGGCCTTAAATCCATGGGGCTGTGCACCTGAGGGTACTGAGGGAGTTGGCTGATATGATTACAAAGCCATTGACCATCATCTTTGAAGGCTAGTGGTGATCAGGAGAAGGGAAGGTCATGCCCTTGGAAAAAGGCAAATATAGTGCCCATCTTTAAGAAAGGGAAGCAGCTTCCAGGGAACTACAGACAAGTCAGCCATACCTCTGTCCTTAGAAAAATCATGGAGCTAGTCCTCAAGGAATCTATTTCTAAGCACTTGGAGGACAAGAAAGTGATCAGGAACATTCAGCATGAATTCACTAAGGGCTAGTCATGCCTGAGCAACCTAAGTGACTTCTTTGAGACAACTGGCTCTGTGAATGTGGAGAAAGCTGTAGATGTGATATACCTTGACTTTAGCAAGGCTTTTGATACCATCTCCCACAGCACTCTAGCAAAAAAGCTGAGGAAGTATGGGTTTATGAATGTAAGTTAGATAGAAAGCTGGCTGGATTGTTGGGCTCAGTGGTTAGTAATCAATGGCTCAATATCTGGTTGGTAGCCGCTATCACGTGGAGTGCCCCAAGGGTTGGTTCTGAGGCTGGTTTTGTTCAATATCATCTTTAACGATCTGGAAGATGGGATGGAGTGCACCCTCGGCTAGTTTGTGGATGACACCAAGCTGGAGGAGAAGTAAATATACTGGAAGGTAGGACTAGGATTCAGAGTGACCTAGACATATTGGAGGATTGGATCAGAAGGAATCTCATGAGGTTCAGCAAGGACAAGGGTGAAGTCCTGCACTTAGGACAGAACAATCTAGTGCACTGGTACAAGCTTGGGATGAAGTGGCTAAGCAGCAGCTATGCAGAAAAGGACCTGGAGGTTACAGTGGACAATAAGGGGGATATAAGTCAACAGTGTATCCTTGTTGCCAAGAAGGGTAACAGAATACTGGGCTGCATTAGTTGGAGCATTGCCAGCAGATTGAGGGAAGTAAGTATTCTGCACTGGTGAGGCCACATCTGGAGTAGTGTGTCCAGTTTTGGGCCCCCCACTACAGAAAGGGTGTGGACAAATTGGAGGGAGTCCAGAGGAGGGCAATGAGGGGTTAGGGGACTTGGGCACATGAGTTATGAAAAGAAGCTGAAGGAACTGAGCTTATTTTATCTGTAAAAAGACTGAGAGGGGATTTGATAGCTGCCTTTAACTACCTGGTTTCAAAGAGGATGGAGCTAGAATGTTCTCAGTGATGACAGATGGCAGAACAAGGAGCAATGGTCTCAGGTTGCAGAAAGGGAGGTTTAGCTTGGATATTAGGAAAAAATTCTCACTAGGAGTGGGGGCAAAACACTGGAACAGCTTACCTAGAGAGGTGGTGGAATATCCATCCTTGAAGATTTTTTTTTAAGGCCCAGCTTCATAAACCCCTACCTGGAATGATCTAGTTGGGGATGGTCTTACTTTTGAGCAGGGGGTTGGACTAGTTGAACTTCTGAGGTCCTTTCCAACCCTAATTTTCTATGATTCTACCTGAGACTATGGATTCTTATCCTATTACCTTGATTAGTTTATATAATCCTTATGACCCTCAATAAGTTAAGAGCCTTAATTTTCTCTCTCCTACCCACCTGGTCTGTTTTATTTTTTCTATGAGCTGTAAATGTATCCTGCCTTCTGCCTCATTTGCCATTACTTTACAGCTTATATGATCATTTACAGCTGAACAAACAAATAGCAATTGGGTGCATCTACATTGTCCTATGGTGATGCTGTTACTGAGCCATGCTTTAGTACTTCCTTTTGGAAGTACAAAAGTACAGTGCATTAACAGCCCGTATTGCACCGTACACGTGGTGCATGGACATATTTACCAGCTACTTCACTGTAGCGGTGTGTTGCAACGGTGGAATGTGCTACTAGAACGAACTAGCTGTAGACACCTGTGGATGCATTTCACTACAGCAACACAGTGTCATGTGTAGACGTGCCCATTGTGTATAAACATTAATATTTGGTTTCAGTAACAATGTGTATTTACTTTTCACTCACTTAGCATTGATATAAATGACTAAAGTGCAGAACAATAGATGATCAGGGTCTGTACTTTTTAATAAGAATGTTTAATATGAATAAGTCTATATTTACCCAAAGATACTAAACAATTATTTATCTGTCATGCCATAGTTATGATAATTGATTCATAGCTTAAATGACATAATGTTTAGTAGCTGCAGCTCCTGGATTTTAATAGTGGCCCCGTTTATCTCATTTTTAATGTAATACTTTCAAACATTACCTGTTATGTAGCTCTAAAGCAGTCTATGTCTGGATATCATTCAAATAAAATTCGTATACTGTTTCCAATGTCTGGCTCTTATAATTGCTATTTGAAATATATTCTATTAAGCAGCTGCTGGGAATGTGACTGCATTCACATGTGGTGTGCTGATTTTATATTTACAAATAACATTAAAAGGGAGGAGCCTTTCTACTAATTTTTATTTTTAAATCCAACTGTTGGAAAATTAAGTTCTTAACTAGCTTGGTTCATAATGAATGTTTTCCAGGGATTTTATTTAGATATATTTAAACAGCATGACAAAATGTAGCTCTAAGAAACATTTGTTGGCAAAAAAATTAAATTTAAAGACATAATTATAATTTTACCAATTATCTTTCAGTGCACAGTATGGCACTGTGCTATGCATGAAGGACTATGACAGATAAGAGAATATAAAGGAGGAATGTTTTTTGTAATGGGATTACAGAATGAAAGCAGACTGTTATGTAAATTTACTAATTGCTACAAGGCTTTCCTAGAGTGGTATGTTGACAAAAATCAATAATTACATTTTCTAAGTTACACTTAAGTCAGGGATGATGGTAACAATTTTCCAAATGATATAAAATCTGGTTAGTCTGAGATTTAATCTATTACAAAAGCAAATGTCATTCAACATCAGGGAGAAAAATAATTTACATTTAATGTATAATATACAAATAATATTTCTGGCATTGATCCTGAAATATGTTTTTCTTTCATAAATCTTTATCCTTTCACACCCCACTGAGGTCTTCTGGAGTCTACATGGGTATGGATGTATAGATTTTAATGGATCACTTTTCAGAATATTAAGCTGAATACATTAGCTTGAAATCAAAATTAATATATGATCATATCACATAATATAGAAAACACTATCTAAGTTCATGTTTTCATTAGAAAAGCTGCCCCTAAATCTTGAGTTTATGGAAATTTTATTAGAATGCTTCCTGCAGGATAGTTTCCCATAGTAGAAAAAAAAATGTGTTTTAAAGAAGGTTCTTCTCACCTGACTCTAAAAATCCTACCTATATTCATCCATCCCCTGAATGTTTTTTTTTAAATACATGTTGACATGTGACAGTAGAAAGAAATACTCATTAAAATGCAGAAATGGTGTTCAAAGATTTAATAAATATTTAAAATACATAACTGGTCCTGGCTGATGCTTAATGCCTACGGTACTCAGAAGTAATGAGGCCATCCACATTCATGAAATATAAAGTTAGTCTGTAAGAAGCTATAAGATATCTTTTATGGATTTAAATACACTAACAATTTTACCTCCATGCTACTGAATTCCAAGTCCAATGGTCTTGAGTGTCTGATATTCATTAAACAACACCAGGCATGGAGAGAGTAGATTTTCTAATGTGCCATTTTCCATGTTAATGGTATGGAGATAACATTTAAGAAGATCATTACATTTGTTCTTATAAAAAATTATTCTACCTATTTTGATGGACCTGGAAGTAAATATTTTCATCTTGCCTTAGTTCCTTGCAGATGTATTTATGTAAGTTAAATACAAGTGAAATGAAACAAAATACACGAATGTAATGTTAATGTGGCTAATTTCAAGACTGAAAATTAAGGAAATAAGCTTGCTATGGTTGTGAACCTTCTGCCTTGCTCTTCATTCACATAAATGTACATTATGGTTACATTTCAAAAGGACTTTCTGCTTGATTTTTGTTTCCAAAGCTATCCACCTTGTATAGTCATTTACAAAATTCACACATTCCTTTGGAAATTTAATATTTTGATGAAATGGTATTTTTATGGGGGGGAAGAATCAAACGTTTGGTTTTATTTGACTAGCTCCAATATTTTGTGCTGTTCTCTTACTTGTGATGACATCAACCAGCAAATCCTAGTCTTGGTCCACACTTCATGATTCATGCAAGAACCTCAGTAACCTACCCGTGTGTTTTAATTTGCTTTTACATAACCCAGCGGTCTACTCTTCCCTCATTATGATGATGAATATATTTTCATTTCAGAATACTGGGGATTTGTATTCATGACCCCTATTAACATTAAAATAAGCCTATTCATTAATCCTGTCTACGCATTGAAAGAGAAATGAATTAATTCTTTAGTCTTAATTTTAGATGTGTTTCCCCCTTACTCTAAATACATCTTGTTGAAACATATATCAGAACAGCTATACCCTTGTCCAGGGTTTTGGGTTGGTTCTCAATTGAATCTCAGTAAAAGCGTTTCTTTTAGGTGACACAGATTATAGGATGAAAAAAAAATTCTAATTGAATGTGTAGATAATGAACATGTACATTCATATTATATTTCTAAAATCAAAGTATGTCCTTGGGGTATTCTCTTGATGTGTATGGAATCTGTCTTTGGGTTTATTTTAATTTTCTGTATCTACAATTTGGATATTTGTTAGTTTTATGGCTAAATTAAATATGTGAATGGAACCCATAACATTAGAAATGTGGAGGACATATGATATCAAACTTCTCATAACAATTGATGGACCCAACAGGGGGCTTTTAAAGCTTCTAGTGGGGAATTCCTTTCCGGTGCTTATACTTCATATATTTGATGGCTTCATACAATGATGAAATATTTTATTTTATTGGTCCTTTATTGTTGATCTGATGACTCTTGATACTCTTTTTATCATATGATTTTTTTTTTTTTTGAAACTCATTTTAGTATGCAGATGGCCTGCAAGACTCAGGGGTTGCCACCTATAGTAAGCACATGGTAAAATTCCTTCTGGATTTATAGCATGAAGAATTTTGTGCCATAGAGAAATTCTAATTGATCAAAGATCCAAGTGCATATTTTCTTATTTTCTGTATATTCTTGTGCTGACTAAATTGTTTACTTCAGTTCTAGCACAGCACTAATGAACAAGATGGTAACTTCTGAATATTAAGTAACTGTTATTGTTAAACTATATTTCACTTTTAAAAGGAGATACCAATACAGTTGTTTATGAGAAGTTTCAAAATGCTAAAGAAAATTCTTTTTTCTCTCAATGTAATTTCTTATGACCAAACAAATGTCTGTGCCTCTTAGACTTCTTCTGTCAACACTGGGATAAAATAGGTCTTGCAGAAAGGTGTATTCCAACAGTGTAATTTAGTTATGTGAATCATGGTAATTTTGTTTCTCAATAGTCCATTGACACTGAAGACTTAGTAAAAGAGGACCCATTCCTTAAGTAATCATTGTAAAATAAACAGTTCTCTTTTTGCTGATTCCATATTTAAAAAGAATTAAGGTAGGAAAAATAAATATTTCTTTTCTAATTTTTTTTGTCTTGATTATGCCTGTCTTGCAAGAGCTTGGGGCCTGTAGACCAGGGTGGCCCAAACCTCCTAATTAAAAAATATATACATTGTGCTCAATTCATAATATAGTGAGTATGCAGATTCATTTTATATTTGGGTATTTTTAATCAGCGCTGTTAATAATAGTGGAGAAGTAGATTTTATTTCTAACTCAAGTATCTTAGTCGGAGGAAAGTTAAAAATGGGGAGATGGTGTTATTCAACAAAGATTGTATGATATTAAAAACAAATCTATTATCTGACCAAAATTTGTTCTCATCTCTTTTGATCATCTGGCAATTTATAAAGCACTGATGCAGCAGCATTAAGGAGCCTGATTAATTACCATCACCAGTACTATATTCTAAGAGAATCATCTAGGTCAGTTACAAACATTATGCTTTTTCCAATATAAGTGATTGGAAACTGGTCTATGCCCATACCAGAACTGAAGTTTGGTATGCATAGACTGGATTAAAAATGGTAGAACCCAGTTTAAGATTTGTCTGTCCCCTCCCCACACCCCCCAAAGTTGTTCCGTTCACTACTAATCTAAACTACATTGCTTACAGAAAATGGCATAACTTAGATTGAGTCTACCTCGGGCTTTTTGAATGTTTGTATCTACGCCCAGAGATTTATCCTGAAACCCCTGGAGGCTTTTTACCCACTCCATAAGAAGGTTTGACTGGACAAGATGAGGAGATGGAAGGGGACAGCCAATCAGTCTTCACATAAGCAATTTATGAGTTGTAAGTCTAGTATTACAATCTCTCTAATGTGACTTTTCTAGACATACTACCCTGTGTACACCTTATTGCTTTTCAGCTTATGTCCAGCATGAACAGGTTTAATTTTCATTACTATTCCCCACTGGAGGGGGAGGTAAGACCTACTGAGCATGTCTACACATGCATTTATGTGCACCTAAATTTTAACGCGCTTTAGCTTAATGTGCATTACGGTGATTTTAGGCTTACATCTATACATGCACATGTTAAAGTGCATTAATCTTGTATGTGTGGGCTGACATGGGACTAAAGTTAGTAGCAAGTCAGTTTATACACAGTATTAATGTGCCTTAACATGTCTACCTGTGCATTAATGTGCTTTAGATATTTGTGCCTAAATCTGATACCTGCTTTTTTTTCCATGTTAAGGCACTTTAATGGTGCACATGCATGTCCTTAATACACCTTAAATCAGTCTCAAGTGCCTTAAATTAGTATGTGTAGATACACCCACTGATTTATGTGTTACCTCTAAAGAGATTATCTGTAGACAAGCATGCCAGATTCAGATCCTAACCAATTCACTTTGTAGGAAACAATGATGGGAGAGAATGGAGTTGGACCTTTTGGGAAAAAAATGGAATAAACCTGGAAACCTGAGATTAATGAGCACTACTCTACTATCAATTTTTTTTATAATACAACTCTGCAGTAGATGAAGAAACAAAGGCAACTTTTGAGACTTATAGTCATAAGTGAAAGCAACCACCACAATCTACTATATTCAGGCATACACATAATATTTCTATTAAGAATGAAAACAAAGAAACAAGAAAAGATGGATCATATATGCAAGGCCAGAAATAAATTTATTTTTACTAGTCAGAAGAATGATACAACTGATACCTAAGATTTGATATTACAAGGCTAAAAATGATGTGATATGTTTTTTCCATACTGTTTTCACATTTCACAAATGGCAGTGAAAAGCAGCATTAATTCAGATACACTAAGAAGTAATCTAGTCCAACTATTTTTAATGATTTATTTCAATTGAAATCTTAAATATATTCAAAGCCATAAGAGTTTATGAATATTTCAGCAGATAAGTGTTAAGAATGTAACAATGGAAACTTTCTCTAATTTATTTTAAACCTACTGTTAGCAGTCTGAATAGACATAAACAGGATATCTTTCACCATATTAAATAATCTCCATATGGCTTCTTTTATCAAGTAATGGATAAAATGCTTATGATGTTATGTTTTCATTAGGACATTTAATAGCATACACATGGCAAAGTTTCCAGAAAATGAATTATGAAAAAGAGTTGTAGTTCTAAGCATGTCATGTACTAGACAATTAATGATCTCTTTAGTGAAATATGATATACACTTCATGCACTGTGAAAGATTATTCTGTTGATACAGTAGTTTGGTATGATTATTTTTTATAATAGATTTATTCTTGCTTTCCATACTCTGGGAAAC
>NW_017728992.1:84018838-84022050 GCF_001723915.1 Gavialis gangeticus | reverse complement strand
TACTAGACAATTAATGATCTCTTTAGTGAAATATGATATACACTTCACGCACTGTGAAAGATTATTCTGTTGATACAGTAGTTTGGTATGATTATTTTTTATAATAGATTTATTCTTGCTTTCCATACTCTGGGAAACTTTGAAACTTGGTGAAAACCATTTGCAACATTTCGTATAATCTGCAGTTTACTGGGCTCAGCCTTGAGAAGGCATTATTTAAAAGTGGAATTTTTGATTTTTAAGATGAAAAGAAATTAAAGCAATAGTAAATATTTAAGAATATTTTAGCAGAAGTAGAACGGCAGTATGGGTCATACCAACAATCACATAAGGTTTTTTGCTCAGTGTAGATAAAGTGATCATAGACTCACAGAAAAATAGGGCTGGAAAGGACCTGAGGAGGTATTGTTCTGTGGGCTTCTATACACATGTAGGGAGCCGGCTCTGATGCAATGGAAATCTGGTGCACCAGAGCAGACTCATTTAATCAAGTCTGCTGGAGCCTGGAAATAAATATGCACCAGTTGACTCTGGCATCGTATGTATTAGACATAAAAATGTGCCAAAAAATGGCGGTGGGGCACTTTGAACTAAAGCTCATTAAATAAGCTTTAGTTCAAAGCACCCCACCACCATTTTTCAGTGTGGCAGATGCTGATACACATGACACTCAAGGGCTTTTAATTAAAAGCATTCGGTAATTAAAGTGCCCTTCCATGCTTCCCAAAGCAAAAATGCCCTATGTGATTAAGGGCAACAGAATCTGAATCCGTTTTGTTGTTAACTCAAAGCTCATTCAAACAAATATCCCTAAATCCATGTTTTTTTTCCCTCCATGAAATACAGCAATGGCTTCTACAGACCTAGCAAGACTTAATATCTTTTGAAATAGTGCAGATATTGACCTGTGTTTTACCTTGGTCAATATTTACCCTTTACATCAATAAATCTTGATCCCCTCAACTGAAGTCAGTAAAGACTTATTTCCACCAG
The DNA here is from genome assembly GCF_001723915.1 of Gavialis gangeticus. Lineage (NCBI taxonomy): Eukaryota > Metazoa > Chordata > Crocodylia > Gavialidae > Gavialis > Gavialis gangeticus. Next base: position 84,021,057 of record NW_017728992.1, on the reverse strand, counting down.
TTAAAACAGTATATTAATATAAGAATCAAGTTAATTAAGAAATAGGAAACTGGAGAAAATATTGTTGTAACACTCTAGATAACATGCAAAAATATTCATTATTCTCACTCAAAAGACTGCTTACGTTCTGGTGCAGAGTTGGTGTTTCCTCTTCCCACTTTTCCATTTTTAATTACATAGCTAAAGTTAGTACATGTGTGCAGTCAATGGATCCTTACACACTGGAAAAATTATGCGGTGCCAAAAATGTCCTTTTTCAGTTTTTGTTGTCTAACAGGAATGTGTGAAAAGCAAATTGCATATCAGTATGATGGCTTATGGCAACTGGAATTGTGCACAGCATTCTGATCAAGCCACTTGGCTGATTTTAGTAATGCTGTCTGCCACTCTTTGAAAAAATCCAGTATTTAAAGCAGGCAGTGCATTGGTGACTCTATATAGAGCTGTCTCTACTCAACATTTGCTGAGACAGTGTATTGCACTTGGTCAAAGAACAGGTATCTATAGAGAAGTGTTGACTGGATAAATCACTGCTTTTGTCAATGTGTGTGACTCACCACCTAAATACCTTCACTTAGTTATTGTACTCCTCCTTCCTCCACCATTAAAAAATGTAAATAGCATTGACACTGCAGACATATGATAACCACAGTCACTGCATATCTCACCTAAGCTGAAAAGATTTTGTTCAGTGTTTTGTAGAAACACTATTAAATCTAAATAACTATTTAAATAATTAGGAAACACTCCCCATGGATGTTCAGAATGAGTGTTACAATAGCTTGATCAGTTATGGTACCTTAAATACAGAAGGCTGTTTAGAATCTGTACTGGTAACACTCTTGCCTTTATATTTTAAATTACTTTTTACTTCTGTCCTGTTGCATCAAAATCAGAATTAGCTGAAAGTAGAAAAAGCTGAATACTCCAAAGCTCTGAGTCACTAAAACTCACTCCTTACTTTACAATTAACTCAAAGTAAAGCCTGAACATATTCCGCCCTGAACTCATGAAGTATAATTTTGAATTTGAAATTTACATCTTCTGGCTAAAACACTACATAATAAAATTGAAGGTCTTTTATTTCCTCACATAGGCTATAGAATTTAATTAATCTTATAGATTAGTTACCTGGCTCACAGAGCAAAGAAGAGAAAAGGAATTTTATATAGTTCAACTGCGATGTGACATGAGCCCACTATAGTAGTTGCACTGGTCACGTCTACACGAGATGCTGTTGCACAATGGTTACTGCATATTTATTTATTACTTCTTTAATCAAGTACTAAATAAATTCATAGCAACCACAGCTATTGTGCAGTAGAACCAGTGAATGCTGTTTAAGTGATGCTACTGACCAGTAGCCTAATAATATTGTAAAGTAGCATATTCATAGTATCGTAGTGCTTAGGGTCAGATGGGACCTAAACAGGTCATCAGGTCTGACCCCCTGCCCTGGGCAGGAATGGGTGCTGGGGTCATATCACCCCAGCCAAATATCTTCTTGAAGACCCTCAAAGTAGAAGAGAGTACCACCTTACTTGGGAGCCTATTCCAGAGCATGGCAGCCCTAACTGTAAAGTAATGTCTCCAGATGTCCAGCCTGCACCTTCTCTCTAACACTTTGTGGCTGTTACTCCTAGTAATCCCTGGTGGTGCTTGGGGGAACAGAGCCTCCCCCAATTCTTGGTGGTCCCCCCGGTGAGTTTGTAAATGGCCACTAGATCCCCTCAGCCTTCTCTTGTGAAGGCTGAATAGACTCAGGCCCCTTAGCCTCTCCTCATAGGGCCTGCACTGCTGCCCCTTGACCATGCAAGTGGCACTCCTCTGGACCCTCTCCAGGTTAGCCACATCCCTCTTGAAGAGCAACACCCAGAACTGGACACAGTACTCCAACTGCAACCTGACCAACTTCGCATATAGGGGAAGGATCACCCCCCTAGACCTGCTTCTGATGCATCTGTAGATGCATGACAAGGTGTGGTTAGCCTTCCTGACCACTTTCCTGCATTGGTGGTTCATATTCAGCCTGGAGTCAACAATGACTCCAAGATCCCTTTCTGCCACTGTGTTGACAAGAAAGGTGTTCCCCAGCTTATAGGTGTGTTGCTGGTTTCTTCTCCCTAGATGCAGTGCCCTGCACTTGTCTGCATTGAATTCCATCCTATTCTCATCCACCTACCTCTATAATTTGTAAAGATCTAGCTGGATTCTGTCCC
>NW_017728992.1:84011793-84013838 GCF_001723915.1 Gavialis gangeticus | reverse complement strand
GTGCATTCCACACCCACATCCAGATTGCTGATAAAGATGTTGAACAGTACAGGCCCCAGGACTGAGCCCTGGGGGACTCCACTGCCCACATCCCTGCAGGTCAAAAATGACCCGTCCACCACCACTCTCTGGGTATGACCATCTAGCCAAGTTAGTCAGGCAGGACCTGCCCTGAATGAACCCATGTTGGTTGCCCCTGAACATTACCTCTCCTGCTGTGCTCTTGCAGATGTGTTCCTTGATAATTTTCTCTAAGGTCTTCCCAAGGACTGAAGTAAGACTGACTGGCCTATAGTTGCCAGGGTCCTCCTTTCTCCCCTTCTTGTAAATGGGGACCACATTGGCCCTTGTCCAATCCTCTTGTACCTGGCCAGTGCCCCATGAGCGCTCATAGAGCCTTGCCAGGGGCCCCACTATGACCCCCGCCAATTCCCTCAGCACCTTTGGGTGAAGAGCATCTGGACCTACCCATTTAAACACATCCAGCCCCTCCAAAAGTTCCCTAACTAGGTCATCACTGACCCTAGGCATGGCGGTGCCTCCCCTGAGTCCATCCGCAATTCTAGTGGGGGAGATGTCCTGGTCCCTGTTCAGGAATATGAAGGAAAATAATTCATTAAAGAGGTCAGCTTTTTTGTTTGCCACAATCACCAGATTGCCAAGTCTATCCTGCAGGGGCCCCACATTACCCGGTGCCTTCTTCTTACTTCTTATGTATAATATTAGCACTACTGGTGCTGTGACATATTACTGTGCAGTATTATTCAGTTACTGCACAGTCAGCATTTTATGTACATGTGCGCACTTTTGAGCAACTCTTAAAAAGTGGTCATGGATTAGACAGTTGGTGTAGAGGAGTAGAAGTTATAGGACTATAGTACATTTTCATTGAAAACTTGTATTTTGCTATGAATTTATACATTTTAAAGTGTAGAAGGAAATGGAGTCATTTTCAATATCCCTCTGAAATCTCATAATCTCTTCCCCTCCCCCACTATTTAGTCCTTCTGTTCTGCTGTTTTTAGTTTTGGTTTTCTTATATGTTTTTTATCTATTTTCTTATTCCTTTCTTTATCATTTTGTTTATATTTACAAACATCCATTTATCTTTCCCTACCCTTTGCTTTCGTATTACTTGCAATTTTTTTAACTCTTCCTTACTTATTTTTTTTCCTTATTGATTTCAGATTCTTCTTATTTTTCTCTGCATTTCTTAATTTTCAAGTTTTCATCTTTCCTCTGTTGCTTTATATTCCTTTCTGGATACTGTCTTTCCTTTTATTCTTCTTTACCATTCTTTACCTCTTCATGCTGCTGCTCTGTACACTGCCATTTAAGCTTCTCCTTTCTTTAGAAATAGTGTGAAAACAAACACCACTCAAATTAATATTTGAGTAACTGTATTTAAATTATGATCATCCTCTGTTTTCATATCTTTAAAAAATACTCATAATCATATTTTAGAAAGCACATATATAATCTTGCACAATAAGTAATTACATTACTAATGACTTGTTAGGGCACAGTAAGTATGTGTTCTTGCTGATTGCTTGCTAATTATACTTGAGTTTAGTAAATATTTTTAAAATTAGCATGCACTATTTTTAGATTTCATTACAAGATTAACTCAGAACAGGATTAATCTTCAATGAAAAGAGTGCCACAGGTGCACAAACAAAACTATGCCTGTGGAGAAAAAAAAATACTTATGATGTCTGATATGGTGGGGGGGAGGGGAGAACTGTCAACATACTTGAATTACTATAAGTGTAAATATGAGTATTACTTTTATTAATTGTCCTGATTATTATTATCGATATTTTGAAAAAGCTTCTTAATGTTTCACATATTTAATAATTTCCATGTGTCTAGTTGAGCCAGAGTAAAGCAGTGCTAAAATGAATGACCTATTTATCTTGTATGGTTTCAAAGATAAGAGAGGGTCTAGCCATGCAAAATTCAGAACTGGAGCTGAAAAAGTTTAGTAGAAGTCAAATCTGGCATTTTACTACATCCTTATCACCATTTATTATTTTTGACATTAC
>NW_017728992.1:84001950-84006793 GCF_001723915.1 Gavialis gangeticus | reverse complement strand
TGCTAAAATGAATGACCTATTTATCTTGTATGGTTTCAAAGATAAGAGAGGGTCTAGCCATGCAAAATTCAGAACTGGAGCTGAAAAAGTTTAGTAGAAGTCAAATCTGGCATTTTACTACATCCTTATCACCATTTATTATTTTTGACATTGCCCAAACAAGAGTTAAATAAAAACAGTAAACTAGATATTCTCTCCATTTGGAAAATTACTGTAAATGCCTTAAAGGATATTTTGATTTGAGAATTTATCACCTCTTCTTGAGGCAAAAAAATAATATTGGCAAATTAATTATTTGGTGTGTAAATGACTATTAGCCTAAACAACCAGCCTAACATGATTTCAGAGACCTGTTGTAACAGCTTATGAGGAAAATCTGTCTGTTTTCTAAAGTCCGTATTTGAGAAGCATAGTTGTGAGATTATTGTTAAACTAAAATTTGCAATTTTACTTACGTGCTTGCTAGGAAAATCATATTACTGAATGTTAAACCGTGTACTTCAACATACAACATCCCCTTGAAGACCTAGTTAAAAATTACTAAAAATCCCTTTCATTTGCATACATAGGCAGCTCAAACTGTGGGCATGAATTTTGGTCCCTTCTTTCTGAAATTAGTCCAATAATTCTTCACTAAAATGATTAAGTTCTAATGACAATATTTAAATTATTACTTTTGTAATCATACCTATTCATTTCTACTGATCAAGCAACATTTTTTATTTGTAAACTTTCCATTCTTTTATTTCTTTAGGACTTGGATTAAATGAACTTTAAATATTTTCTTCCTTACACCATTTATTTATTTTATTTAGCGAATGTAAATCCACTTTCTTTACACCATCACAGTCATATATTTGCTTTTATGCTCGGTTTTAATTAGTTTATTCAACTTCAGTGATTCTCATCTGGGTGTTGCAGCATCCTGGGGTGCTTTCAGGTCCTTTCAAGAGTGCTACAAGGTACCGTTCAATGTTAAGTCTGTTAGATATGTAAGCATGATTCACAAGATAAAACTGAAGATTTAGAATAGGAATCTATAGTGTTAAAAGTATTCTGACCTGTTGTAGGCTTTCTGAGTTCTTTACAACAGAAAAATTGCTTTATTTTTCTTTAATAAAAAAAAGAGGGAAAACTAAGAGCTGGCATTTTCTAAGGGGTGCTTTGAGTCTAGTGGGGGTGTCTTGAGTCTAGCAAAGGGTGTCTAGAGTCTAAAAAGGTTAAGAACCACTCACTGCTCTATTGCCAGTGAGTTCTACGAGTTTTGGTATTGAGAGATAATATGGAAATGCAATGAGATTCTCCCAGGACAAACACAGTATAAACAACCATGATAGAAAGTTTTCAAACTTCTAATTGAACAGCGTATTCCATGAGTTGATTTACTAATAAAGTATTATTTTATACAGTCGTTGATGAGACTAATCTTATTGGAAAGTGCTCAAAACCTAATAGGTTAAACTGCTAGGTGAAGGTTACTCTGGTTCAACTAGCAAACACAGAATGATTTTTTTCCCCAGAAACAGAGATGGAGGTCAAAGACCCCAATTTCTTCATTTAGACCTCTCTATCACCATTTTGAACATTGAATTTTGACTTCTCAGTTTAAAGCATAGAAGGAAAAATGCAAGCATGACCCCTTCATTTTTGAGGGGAAAACTAAAGGTTATTGTTGAACTGAGATTTTACAATTTGTGTAAATATACAAGAGAGAATGAAGTGTTGCTAAACCATAATCGGGGTGAGATTTGAAGCCATGTCCTAATTAGAACTTTGCAAGTCTTTCAAGCTGATCCAGAGGACCTGACAGTCATTTCAGAAGTTTACTGCTCTTCAAAATTTAGGTGCCTCTCTTCTGCCCCCAGCCACAACTTTCCTTCCACAATGTTCCAAAAGTAGAACTAAAAATCTAAAGTACATAAATCCTATGGCAGAGGAGACAGAGGATATGGCTGGAATCAAGAGACATTGTACATTGAGGTTTGATGATTCTGCAGCTCTGGGAACAACCTCTATTCATATTCTGTGACTTCACTGACAGTACTGGCAACCACACACAGCTTTCTGAATATAATTAATACTGAACCCAAGGGCTAACTTCTATCCTTAGATTTACAGTATGAATCACTGAAACAAATGTAAGCATATGGGGGTGTGCCTAGAGTTTAGGATACTAGCCTGGAAGTCAAGAAAATGTAGACTCAATTCCCTGCTCTGTTACATATTTCCTGTATGACCTTATGCTACCTCACTTTGTGCTAGTTCATCAGTTTCCTTTCTGTACTTTCCTATCTCTTTGGGGTATTGTAAACTGAATTACATTTAAAAGTTTGTCAAATGTTATATTACTAGAATAGTAGAGTCAATACACATATCCAAGACAGATATGGTCTGAAGCTAGTTCCTAGGAATGAAGGCCCATTTTATCATGGTTGAAATTAAGCAGATACTGGGAAGTTAGGTACTTAGAGCTTGATTTCGTCATATTTTAATTAATGACATAAAAATGTTAAGTATTGTATCCCTTACTAAAAATCTGAGTAACATGGTCAATTCACTTCTCTAAGAAACTATTTTTAAATAATGTTTAAAATGACTTGGACACAGGAATTACACAAAATACAGTAGGAAATAATGCTGCACAATGCAAGAGATGGGTTACCTAAACTCATACATCTTTCTATCTTTAATTTTTATATTTCAATAAAGCAGATGACATTGTCTAAGTTGGTAATGGAATTTTAGATGGCTTACTGAAAACCGGAGACATTCACTCAAATCAGTTTTCCTTTAGATGACCTTAAAGGTGACACCAGTTAAATACCAGAAAGTAATAAACCCAAATGAATGGTCAGTTGATTGCCAGAGAACTGATAGATAACAGTGTTATGCAAATAGGAAATCAATTGTACTTGAGAATGGGAGGATTTTGAGACAAAGATGTCAAGGTGTCACAAGCATCATTAACTTTTCTTTAGATGAAGAACAGTTGCTCCCATTAGAATATAAATAAATAATCTTTAGACAGCTCAAGGTAAATGAAGTATTTCACCAATGATGACAAAAATCCTTGTAACTTTCAGGTAAATTATAGATAAAAATTAGCCTGCCATCACTGCTGTCCCTGTGATTCATACAAAACAGGAACTAAGACAGGCAACAAAAAGCCTCATTTCATTAAAACAATGAGTTTGAGCTTAGCTTTAAGTATACAAAGAGTCCCAATAGGTACGCTTAAGTGACTTACTGGAACAGTACTTTAATGAATATTCTTATAAGCAAAATCTATCAGTGTGTTTTCCTGATGCAATTGACCAAGGCTTTATTCATTAAGAGAGTGATTCCCAAAGGTTGCGCCTTGGCACTCTACTTGCATGCTGCAAAAGCAGCAGAAGTGGCCTGGGAAATTTGGGCTGGAAAGAACCCCAGACACACTGGACCCACTTGTCTTGATTGGGCCCTGACTGTGCTGGCCCTATGTAGAGGAATTTGGCCATGGATGGACCAGTACTGCACACAGGATCAGGCCCATAGACTGGATCCAACTGGTAAGTGAAGTATTTCAATACACAATTTTAATCCTGAATAAAAGTGTGCCCCAAGTATCTAAAGTTTGGGAAACTCTGCACTAGGAGATCCAAGGAAAGGAAAATGCAGTGACATGCAGCTGAGAAAGAAATTATATTAAAAGCTCTCTCTTATGGAATAATTTTGCCCCAATTTATTGGATTGTATAAAGGTGGCAAATCATGAATGTTCAAATAGATACAAATTGTACAATTTTTCAATGTTGACAATTTTTCAGTGTTACTTTGTTCACAAATAATTTGTCTCAACTTTTGTGAAAGCTGCTGAATTGTGAAGACAGTATTTGATAAAAAGGCTTTTTAAAAATATGGCAAACACTTTTGAATGAAGTATTTGCTAAATATTACTGAACTAGATCTATGTTCAAACATCTGAAGCACTCAGTCCATTCAAATTATGTGCAATGATGCAGAGTTTCTCTAAGCCCATTCAATCTGATTTAGTCATCCCCAGTTCAAAGACTGAAGTAATGTGAAGCTATTACAGTAAATTAGTATTAACATTTCATCATTGCAGTTCTCCAGAGGGATTCTTCTTGCCTTTGTACTATCTCAGTGAAAAGGGACAATGGAATTGGATCAGTGGAAAATTCCTCTATTGCCCTCTATTGAATTGTTTGTTCATTTTAACACCATAAATTGTTTAATTAAAGGATATTTTCATTCATTTGTTTGCTTATGGATGTGTCTAAACACACAATCATTGAATTGGCAAGGGACTGGCACATGCATGCATTAAAAGACAGTGTCAGCCTTGGAGAGCTTAAAGTGTAAACATACAAGATAGCTAAAAGTTGAAAGAATGAAGACAGGCAGGCAAACAGGCACAGAGAGATGAAGTGACTTGCTTGAGGACCACTGAAACATCAGCTACCTATGACCAATTGTATACTGCCTCCCTCCTGAACTCAGAAGAGCCACTGAAAAACAAGCCTTATGACTTGAGCTAGGAAGCCAGGTCCCCCTCCCTCTCCTTCCTCTCCACTGCCTACATTTTTTGCAAAAATGCTTCAAACCAATTCCCACTAGGCTAAGTACAGATACTTGAGGTCATTAGGGGGAGGTTGAATTGATTCAGAATGCCTGCCTGCTATGAGGTAGGTTAGGATGGGAGCTAGCAGGGGACTTAAGAGTCCACTGGGGGAAGGGTGGGGGAGTCACAGCCCATGAGGGGTGGGAGGCAGGTGTGACACATGGGTGAGGTGGGGTGGGTGGGCATGTAAGACCCATGTGTGGGGTGGGTAGGGCTGGAAAGG
>NW_017728992.1:83997157-84001769 GCF_001723915.1 Gavialis gangeticus | reverse complement strand
GTTGGGATGTCCTGTGGGGTGGGGGGGGGAATGGCATGATCCACAGGTGGGGGGGTAGGCATGGCCCATGGGGAGGTGGCAGGGCCAGTGACACAGGTCAGGTGGGCAGGGCCAGATGCCCCCCAGTGTGGTGGGCAGGAGAGCCACGACTTGCAGGTAGGGTTGGTGGGATTGGTGCAACCCACAGGTTGGGATGGGGGGGCAGGCATGCCCCATAGGGTGGCATGGGGTCCCCTTACAGTGAACCTACATACCTACCCCTCCCACACCAAGATTTACTTGCTCATCTCTGGCAGCAGTGAATGCTGATAAAATGCGGCTGCACCAAAGCATCTTGTGGGATGGGTGTTGAGAGGGCTGGCTGGCTGGGAGTGGAGGGGGAAGATCAAAGGGCTCTGTGGGGGGCAAAAAATAGAAAAAGAGCAGCCTTGGGGCTGGGACCAGTCACTGAGTTTTCCAACCCTGGTGCTGCACAGGGAAAATGTATAGAAGTTTCATGAACCAGTTTTACCTAAAGTTTGATACTACATAGATCCATGTTTATCTTAAACTGGGTTCTACAATTTTTAGACAGGCTTGTGTGCATGGAACTTCTGTACAGTTTTAGGTTTAGACTGATTGCTGGTCACTGAGTCTGTGTCTGTAAGGTTAGCACCGGGACGAGCTAAGTTTAAATTGGGTGGCCATTTTGAACCCATTTTAACCTCCCCAAATGTCAGTACTTGGCCTTACTATCTGTGTTACCTAAAGAAAAAAGAACAACAGCAAAGGCTGGAAGCTTGTGGCAGGATCATGGACCTGGAAATAAGGGTGGCAATGGCTTTCACTCTTGGCTGCACAGAGGGAAAGCAATTTTCACCTGGGCCATCCTGCACCATAGGCAGTCATTCTAGGCAGTGGTCTGACTGTGCACTGACCATAGGTCAAAGCTGCCCTTCATATTTTTTTCTCTTCCAACTCTCAGCTTCATTTCCATGCAGTATTACTCTCAACCAGAATACACTCCAGTTTGGGTGAGGGATAAGTGCAACACAGAAGGAAAAATATAGCTATTAGATTAAATCTAAATGAAAAAAATAAATTTTATACTATTTAAATAACAGCTATTAGATTGTTAATTTCCAGCTGTAAACTCCAATGTAAGGAATTTTCTGCCCATTCAAAATTACATACAATAAGCATACATTAACTACTAAAATAGATGGTGTAGATAAAAAGGAGTTTTACCTCATTTTTGAAGATTAACATTATATATTTTTTAAAATTATTTTCTATATTTATGATTAAACAAACTGAAATTGTTCTAAAGGAATGTCAAGAAAAGAACCAACAGGAGAAAAAAGAAAGATACTAGTAAAAGAAGAAATACATAAAAAATCACAATCTTAGAAAACATCAGTCATACTCACTATCAAAATATAAAATACAGGAAACAATTGGAGGTTAAACTGTGAAAGTGAATTTTTGTAAAACCAGACTGTATGAAAGAACATACCCATGAAAATCAATAGTGCACGGAAAATGGAATGCTAGGATTGGGAGAAATGGTTGAATGACATAATAACTAGTAAGAAGAAATATTTTTGCACTGTACAGAATAGTTATTGTACACTGAAAATTTAATTAATCCTAGAGACCAAAACAGTAACAATATGTTTCAAAGAGGCTTGAATGTTGGCATTCCTTATAAACACTATTTAAATATAGAAATACACAAAGAACATTGATGTGTACAGTTACAAATAGTGTATATATATATATCTTGTAAGTGATATATAGTATATTTTCCTGGATAAAAATAAGAAAGTCGAAAATTTATCAATAATTTATGGCAAAATGAATCATAAATTTCCTTAAATTTTCCCCAAATCAAGCATTGGAACCCCAAGACATTTCGAATATGGCACTCCAAAAATCATTATTTTTCTTTGTAGTGATGCAATAAAATACTGATCTTTGTATGATTAAGACTTTTCAATTATTGTAGACCCTGGCTAGAAAAAAAGGATTGTAAATAAATGTTGGATTTTTGTTCTTCTTGACGTCACTATGTTAAATTAACTGATATCTTTGAAAAGTCTCAAAAATTCTGCTCTATTCTCCTCTGGACAGGAAGAATGGCTCAGGGATAATAGTGTTAGCTTGGAACATGAGATGCTCAGATTCAGGCCCCTGGTCTACAACTGACATGTGTGGCACCTTGAACATGTCACACGGTTTCCTTTTGTGGGATCCATGGAGGACGTATATCCTTTATGGGTTCTACAGGATTACTTACAATCTGCAATTCTATTGGTACCACTATTATGACTGATAAATGACCCACTCTTTTTAGTGCTCTTATCTTAGGAAAGTTATACTATTTTTTTCCCCATACATTAAAATGATTTACTTAAAGTGGTTCAGTCACTGTTTTGTATGAACAAATGTGCACTTACAGACATGGAGGAGGGGAAGGGTACTTTAAGCTTTGTACACCCTTGCACCAAGCACTGAGCATGCCCAGAAAAGGCATCATATTAGTTGGACCCATCTTCTCCAACGTCTGTATAGATCAGGCACTTCAATGGGGCTTTGTGACACTTTTATCTAATAACTGATTGAATCAGCTATTAGACAAGCCCTGCTGAAGTGCCCAATCTATGCAGACATTGCAAAGCCAGGTGGCACTAATGTACTGCCTCTGCCAGTAAAATACTAGGGGGGGGGGCATGATTTCCATGTCTGTCAGCACCCATGTGACTCAACTTTAATTATGAAGGCACAGCTAACACCTCCATTACAAAATACAAATGAGCCTGAATGAGCCTAAGTTTACAAAGTTCTGAATACATCCTGAATATGAATGTATTGAATCATAAACACAGACCTCACTGAGAATGACAAATATCCAAATCTGGATAGAAGTCAGATACATGAAGCTATATAAAATCATAGGGTTGGATGGAACCACATTCATCATCTAGTCCAATCCCCTAGCACAATATACTACTGTTATGGTAGCTTTTCATACCTTTGTCCACAGCTTAATCTCCTTTTCTCCAAACTAAACCTATGTAGTTCTCTCTACCTTCCATGGTTGCATTCCAATCATCTTTGTCCTTCTCTAGTTCTTCTCCAGTTCTCTCCATTCTATTTAAAATACAAGTGCCAAGACACAGCTCTAACACTCCAGCTAAGGGATAATTAGTACTGCACAAAATGAAATGGTCATCTCTTACATATGAACTTCAGTTGATGAAGCTCAAATTTGCATTTATTTTTAATTAAATTAAATTATGTTTATGTTTATTTATTTTAATTAAAATCATGCTGTCAACTCATGTTCAGCTTTTATCCAGCAAAACCTGCTGATGTTTCCCGGAAATGGTATTATCGGCTAACTTAACCAATTATCTCTCATTCTTCATGTTTACTTTGTTTTATATTCTTATGTGTAGCATGTCAGATTCGTCTTCGTTACATTTCATTTTTTGTTTATAGCCCACTTTTCTAGTTTATCAATTTCTGTCGGGTAAATGCCTAGTTCAGCTACCCGTGTCGGGGCCGCCCACCACTTGTCGAGTGTATCCTCACCTTCATTTGGATGTACCACACGTGCCTGCCTCGCCTGCCACGACTTTGATGTTAATGGAGTTGGTTTGTATGTCCGGCACGTGTTGTCCAATTATGAGTCTCTTCGGTGTCCCGTGGGTCCCGAGTTTCTGAGGGCTTCACCACCCCTACACCCTCGCCCGTTCCACTGGGTGGTGGCCAACTGTCTGGTCTGGCCACGTATCCGCACTTCACTCAGATTGTGCACCAGAGGAAACTGAAAATCAACACAAACACTACGACCCAGAGGGTTCCCTTGATCAGAGTGGCTGCTTCCGCCTTCTGCAGTCATCCTCCAATACAAACTGGCCAACTGTAGGGTCAAGCCCCTTTTTGGCTCTCGAAGAGTCCCTTGGGGGTGGCTTGGTCAGTTTCCCCTTTCACAGTCAACGCTCACTATTGAGCTGTGCCCCTATTACAGGGGCTACGGTACCCAAAGTCAAATAGTGCCCTTCTATTAGGGTCTCTACGGTACCCAGCTCCAGCCGGGCTCCATCCGCTCCCGGCCAGTAAACAAACAATCCTACACCCCGCAGGGACCAGTAGACTGGGCTCAAAAAACCCTCTGGGGCTTAGCCCTTCGCCATAGGTTCCTACTGGCACTCAGTGTTGCTCGCAGCCTTTGCAGTGTATGCCGGCGTGCTCCATCACCTCCACGTCCTCCTTCCAGTTCTGCGTTGTCCCCACTTGTCGGCTCCGGCCTCTCTTTTATGCCGGCGAAGGAAGTATTGGCCCCTCCATTCCCCGCACACCTGGGTAAGGGGGATTTCTGCCTACCTCCTTGGGGCTGCGGGCCTGGGCTTACTGGTCCTCCGCTCAGTCTGGGAGCCGAGGAGCCTGCTGGCTCTCTCTCTCCCTCACAATTTCCTTTTGAAATTGTAAATGTATCCTCTAAAATATTTTAAGGCCTCACAGTTTTGTTTTTTTGCAAACATGTCCATTCAGTAAGATCAACAAGTTTTACTAATCCAAGTCATTAATAGAAATGGCAAATAGCACTGAACCTAGACAAATACCT
>NW_017728992.1:83990687-83992157 GCF_001723915.1 Gavialis gangeticus | reverse complement strand
ATCCAAGTCATTAATAGAAATGGCAAATAGCACTGAACCTAGACAAACACCTATACAACACCATATGAGAAACTTCCTGCCATTCTGCAACTTTACTTCCAGTTTTTCAGTCAATTATGTATCCATCCATATTTTTCTATTTCACTTATTTCAAAGGACCAATGGTCCTTAAGTAGACCATACCTGGATAACGCTCCTGTAGATACCCTCAGAAAGGTAACTAATGGAAAATTCTCCACATTAGAAAGATGTTTAGTCATTGCTTATACTAGGTTACAAGTTCTATATTGTTAAATTGTTGCCAAATTAATATTTTCAGGCAGAAAATTACAATGGATATTACAGAAAATGTGATCATGTCTGTGTGGTTACATAACAGGGGTGGTATTAGGATGAAGCAGAGCAATGAAGCTGACCAGTACCTTCTCACTGGAACTCTCAGTGGTCAGTAAAGTTGGTGTATGCTACATGACACTATTATAGCTGCAGCAGATGATAATAATGCATTCCCATATATTATTTTCTTAATAAAAGCTTGCACCCGGCAGGCTTCAAACATCCGGTCCCATGCTGCTCGGCTTTGGGTGTTGGGGCTTGCCTGTCGCCTCATCCTTGGTGTTGTATAGCCCAGATATATGGCCTTGGGGTAGTCCTCACCCCAATCTCGCCTGCCACAACTTTGCTGGTAATTTCAGTGGAGGGGTTGACTACTCAGGCCTATCCAGAGTCGGGACTCTTGGGGCGACGGTCTTTTGTGAGGCTCCGACCTCCCCTACACCTCACCCTAATACCCAGCCTCGCCAAGGTGCTGTTGTTTCCCAGGCCCGACCCTCATCTTGTGATGCAAGGGGCACTCTATTACGGATCCACAGGTCTATCTTGACCCTGGACCCAGCTGGTTAGGAGACCCTTCTCAGGCTTCCTCCCTACCCCTCCAAAAAGTGGGCAACAGAACAATGAAACTCAAAGAAAACACTACCAGTAAGACTCCCTGGTTACAAACAAAAATTGGGCTCCCTGGCCCGGAGAAATCCTCTCCCTATTAACCCTATCTACGGCACCCCTCTGTCCGGCTGATGTATTGCCAGAGTGCCGGATGGGGCTACTCCTGGTCCCTCCAGCTCCTTCCTACTTGGCCCCTTGCCGAGTGGCTCCGCCCAGTGGGCTCTTGCTCCCTGCAGCCTCTCTTTTTGCTCATGCTCTCTGTTCCCCTCCGGGGTGGACTCCGGGAGCCTCCCCAAACCTGTGCTCGTCCCACCTGGATTGCTGGGCCTTCTCTCATCCCCCTCTCTTTGGGGTTGCTTCCCTCTGTGGTCTCTGTTCCTGGGTCCTCACACTGGGCTCCACCGTCATGAGCATGGGCATCCACTGCCTCTCCACTGGTGTTCTCCCTCCAGCAGCCACGGGGTATCCTCCTGCCTCGTGGCAGTCCGTTTCATAGTTTCATAGATTTAGGGTCGGAAGGGACCT
>NW_017728992.1:83987691-83990676 GCF_001723915.1 Gavialis gangeticus | reverse complement strand
GTCCCCCCTAGTGAGTTTATAGACGGTCACCAGGTCACCGTTGGCTCCTTCCTCACCTCCAAGCAGGGCTCCAAGGGTACCTTCGCTCATGGCTCCACTCCTGCTTTCCTTCCCCGCATCCTCCTCTCTCTGGACGCTCTTTATTCTCCTGCGCCGGCTCCAATCCTTATTAATCGCAGCTGGCCACAGTTTCAAAAAGACGTGGCTAATCAGCTGCATGGGTCCCACCACCTCTTCCAGTCTCTCCGCGGTGTCAGCTGCAGGTAAGGGGATCGTTGTTTCTTTCCTGCTCCCCTCATCTTCCTGGTCATGTTTTGGGTCCCGGGGTTCCCCTTTGGCCCTTCGGGGTCTGTTCTGTGCAGTTCCTCTGTGACAAAGGTATTGTATCATACCTGCTCCAAAAACTCATTTTGACCTACTTCTTTTCCTACAGGAAGCCAAATTCATAACACACTGTAGAATGCCATGCAGGATAATGTCAAAAGCCTTATCAACTTCTAGGTATATTATTGTACACTGCCTTCCCCTCAGACACTGAAGTTACCTTACCAAAGAAGAAAATCAAGTTGGCTTGACAGAATTTGTTTTTTTACAAATCCATATTGACTGCTAGTAAGTACCCGTCATATGTTTGCAAGTAGACTATTTTATAATTTGTTCTAGTAACTTCCCAGGTTTTCAATCAAACCAACTTGCTTTGCAATTTTCTGAGTAGTCCTTTTCCCATTTTTAAACATGAGGCATTAATTTTGGTCTTCTTCAGCTTTCTGGGATCATGTCTGCAAACATTAGTGCCAGTGACTTTGTGATTTCTTCAGTTAGTTTCTTGGATCACTCTGGAATAAATTTCACTGCATCAACTTACCCTCAATTCATTCAAATTTGTCCAAAGATCATTGACATTTGTTAAAGCTCTTTACTTATCATTATTCACACCCTTCCTCTTCTTTGTTTATATTTTGTTAGTTGTTGCAATTTATTTTTGTCAGGTCTCAGGCAAAGTAGCCACTGTGAAGCCCTGCCTTATTTTCACCTTCCATTCACCTTACCATTGAGCAATGGATACACTGTTTTCCTATCTTGCATCTTTCTTTTTTAGCCAGTATTTCACATGTTCAGTGATTGTTGAAAGATTTAAGCATTCTTTTGGAAGTACTCAGTCTCTCATAAGAACAGGGTTATTATTATAACATGCAATTATTTTGTGCAGGACTGGTATGAAATGTCTTCAGTCCCTTGAAGTGCACTGTAGGATTAAGATGCCATCCAGGAACACAGCAACAAGCTGTTTTTCTGTTTGTTTGTTCATTTGCTTCTTGATGTTGATTTAGCCAGATATTTTGTTATTCTTTTTTCCCTTTAAGTGTTTTAAAGTTAAAGGTAGTGCCAAAGAGACTGAAGGATCACATATACTGATTAAATCCAGATATAACATGAATTGTTATTCGAAAAGCAGGCCATATAAATTCTGCCAGTGTGCTTCACTATTCATTTAAAATAGCTGTGGCCTTGAATACATACTTGCTTAATAAAACCTGAGGAAGAAGGAAGAAGTAATGAAAGGCATTTCTGAATGGCAATTTGATCTATATTGCTCTATTCAGGACAAGGTTAGGAGTGTTTCCCTCTTCCTATGCAGCCCAGAGGATCAATTTCCAAATTCCAGCAATCTCTTGCGAACTTCAGGCATTTATACATGTACCTTTTTCTCCTGTGATGTGCTGGAGATCTGCAGCTTTCAGAGCACAATTGATTTAATCAAGTCTGCTCTGCACACAAGCTGATGCGCAATGCACTGTGCCGCATGCAGCTGTATAAGTGGCGAATGCATGCAGAAAATGGCAGCAATGTGCTTTTGAGCAAAAGCACCTCCAAGGTGTTTTAGTTCAAAAGTTCACTGCCACCATTGTCTTAGTGTGGATGCACATTTTGCCACTTATACAACTGCTTGTGGCACAGCATGAGATGCTTTTCAAGTGGGGCTTTCATGAATAAAAAAAAGCTCCAGAAGTCCAAGAAGAGGCCTTATATAATTGCCTGATAGCTCTGTGACTCAGAACTGTCTTTTATAATTTGGTGTAGGTAAGGACAGATGCATAGAATGGATAGATCTTCAGTAAGGTAATTTACACTGGTTGAGAATCAAGCCAACCGTGTTTATTTTCTTCTATGTCATTTTATATGTCATCAGACTTAGGCTAAGTACAAATATTCAAAAAGCCTGAGGCAGAATTGATCCAATCTGCATAGATTTTTCTAAACTGTATGGATTAGATTGGGGGTGAATGGAACATGGTGGGAGGAGGCAGACAGATACTTGCACTGGCCGAGGCTAGAAGGTGCGGGGCTCTCCCATATGCTTCCTAGCATGCAATTTATTGCTGAAGGTAGCCAAGTATAGCTGACTAGAGGCCACCCGATTGTCTGCCCAGCATATGTCCCCAGTACTCTCCTGTCAGTCGTGGGGGAAGGTGGGGGGGGGGAGCCACCACAGAATCTCTCCCCAGCTCCACTACGGTGGTGGGGAATGGAGGAAAGGAGAGGCCACCACCACACAGACCTGCCTCCCCCAGATCAAGCCAGAAAAGCTGGGTGCCCACACAGGCTGGCCAGGGCAGGCTGCACAGCCCTGGCCCCCCATAAGTTTCTGCCTTTGTGCAGTTGTGGGGTGGGGAATGAGCCCCCCACTCCAGTCCTGCACCCCTGAGCTGAGGTCTGCACACCTGTGAGGGGCCCACATGCTGGGAGCTTTTCCCCACTACTGCCCTGCCCAGGTCAGATGGCTGACCCAGACAGGCTGCACAGCCCCACCCACCTATGTATCACTTCCACTGAGTGGCAGGGGGGTGAAGGGGGTGGCGATCCTGGCCCAGTAAGCCAACTCAGCCAGGCAGGGGCAGTGTTGGAGGACAAGCCCCTTGCTGCATGAAGACCCCAGCTTGGGCGGGGGGGGGGTTGGGACCAGGGTCAGGGGCTTTGTTCTCC
>NW_017728992.1:83972062-83982691 GCF_001723915.1 Gavialis gangeticus | reverse complement strand
CAGGCTGTACAGCCCCACCCACCTATGTATCACTTCCACTGAGTGGCAGAGGGGTGAAGGGGGTGGCAATCCTGGCCCAGTAAGCCAACTCAGCCAGGCAGGGGCAGTGTTGGAGGACAAGCCCCTTGCTGCATGAAGACCCCAGCTTGGGCGGGGGGGGGGTTGGGACCAGGGTCAGGGGCTTTGTTCTCCCCCTGACACTCAGAGGCAGCAAGTTACAGAGGGGTGGGGTTGTACAGGCTGGCCTGGCCAGCCAGTCTAGCTGGACAGGAGCAATAGTGAGGAAAAAGCCCTTGCCATGCACCCCCTCCCCCCAGCTCTGCAGACCCAAGATTGGGGACGGGCCAGAGCAGAGATCTTCAGGCCTCTGCCCCTCATACTTCCTTCCAACTGACAGGTGCAGGCAGGACACAGGGCTGAGGAGCAGAGACTGCTGCCTCAGCTCTGTGACAGCCTGGGGCAGGGTCAGCCTGGGTTGGCCAAATTAGATGAGTGCTGTCAGAGGCTAGCCCACCCTCCTTGAGAGGTGAGGCTAGTAGAGGCCATAATGGCATCTGGGATGCCAGGGGACTGTGACTTAACTTAGGTTGGAAGAGAATTGTAACAGAAGATTTATAGACTGGTCTAACCCAACCTGATTAACCTGATTAAATTTGATACTACATCCATCCAGGTTTATCTTAAACTGAGTTCTGCTATTTTTAAATCAATCTATGTGCACTAAACTTCTGGGCATAGACAGAAATGACAATTTTAACCCAATCTAGCCACAAAAAGCAGTCTATAGCCATAGCCAAACACAAATGAACAGGTGCAGACAGCTTGAAAATGACTGATTAGGTGAAAATCTCAGCCCTGATTGCATGAGGGTTCATATGAAGATGTTTCAAAACATATTGTCTTCTGTAACTTGTGTCTGCACTGCCTGCCAGCCTGTTGCAGGGGTACTAACCCACTCCTAGCACAGAGCTGGTGACTGGGCTCTGGAGCCCAGTGCAGAGGTTTGTAGCCAGCCTAGGCTCTGGGCAGCTGCAGCAAGCAGTGGGCAGGCTGCAAACAGCTGCACTGGGCTTCACAGCTCTGGCATCAGCTCCATGCTAGCAGCAACTGCATGGGCACCTCAGGATAAACAGCAGGGCAGCGCAGTCCTCCTGGCCCCAACTGGCTCAGTGCTGGCACCTGCTGCCTTCCTGGAGCCGGGGTGGGTGGGAAGGCAGCAGCTGTTTGTAGCCTCCCAGATGTTGTCAGCCCCAACTGGGTAGCTGCTGATAGCCACAGAGCCTGGGCTGGGGGGCAAGGGGCAGCAAGGCTGGAGGACGGGCTTTGGGTGGGGGGCAAGGGGCACAAGCAGGGCATCCTGCCATGTACCCCCTGCCATCATTTTGTTTTTCTGGCACTCCAGCACCTTCCAACATAGGCATTGTAGGTGTTTTCGGTGCTCCAGCCAAAAAACGTTGCTTCCCCTGACCTAGAAAGTGCTTCCTCTGCTCCCTTTCACCCCTCCCACTCTGAAAATGGTTCAGGCTTGAACAGAGGGAGGCCCATTCACAAGGGGAAACCAGCTGCAGGCTCCCAGCCAGCATGTAGATTCCCCTCCCCCTGGAACTAACAGTGAACTTCGGTTTGGTCCAGAGGATCCTTGTAACTCAGAACACTTCCTGAAAACTGTTCTGATCTACAATGGGCAGCTGCACTTCTGTCTGCACCCTCTATTCTGTTACAAATTTAGGCTTTTTTCCAATCACTTATGCTGTCTGTCTTATGTGCCATTTCTGTACCTAGCTGTAGCTGTAGTGTATGCAGCTGAAATATAATACATAAAATTAATACTTTTAGACTTTTATCTTTATTATTTTGATTATATTGAGAATGTTAGTTTTTATATAGGCCTAGAGAACATGTTAGGTGCATTTTATAAAATACATTGTAAAAAGCAGACATTTATGAATCAGAATTCATAGTAGAGATGATATCTTTTGTTAGACCAACAAGATTTTTCCAAAAACATTTCTTTAATCGCAAGCGTTTGGGCACAAACACCTTTCATCAGGCATTGGAGAAAAGTTTGTAAAAGTTTTCCTGGGTAGAAATGAAAATTCATATTTCATAGGATTTCACAGAGGAGTCAGTAGATGGAAAACTCCTCTGGGCAGTCAGTTCATAGCTGGTATGGAGCCTCTCACATCCTGTGATAATCTGTGATGATGTAAATTACCTTGAAACAAAGGCAGGAGCAGGATCTTAGGTTTCTGGTGGTCACAGTTGGTTCCTGCCTGGGAAAATATTTTCTTTATTGCTTCCTGCTTGGAAAAATATTTTTCACAACCAAAGCCTTTTTCCCAGCCAGAGCAACCAAAAGCACCTGCCACCTCAACTTATAAGATGTTGGTGTGCCGGGGCAGACAGTGAGGGAGCCAGGAGCGGTCTAATCCTTGTTGTGGTAGCACAGTTCCAGCCCCTTCTCTGCTGTTTTCCCCAAGTCACGTGTGCCAAGAAAAATGCCTTTGCATGCCCCACACTGGCACCCATATCAGGGTTTGCCTACCCCTGCTCTAGAACAATATGGCTATAACCTAGATACCTGACATTTATGAATTGCATTTACTTTTATACACGACATTTTATAAATTCAGTTTTGATATGGAATAATGAAATAATAAAATACAAGCTAAAATAAGACATGGAGAATACAGTCTGAATAAAGTGAAAATATTAATGAACCAATGTAATGAAGATCCATTAATTGTTAATGTTATTTTAAGTAAAAATATTAATACTTTATGTGTTCTTTTAAAGTATTCTTGAGGCAGCAGTTCCTTATATATGTAGATTACAATGCAAACATATTTTCTGGGTCCTGTGGCTATGCATGGCTTCAAATCAATGTATTTAATTTAGTAAATACTTTTAAATTAAGTATTTATCTTCCTAATTTTTCTTAAAAAATACAACCTGCCAAGAGTGTGTAAAGCAGTTTATTGCTCATTAAAACCTAATAAAAATGAATGTTCAGTTAGCAATGCAGGGTGATAAAATACCAAAATGTGTGAAAGATACTGCATATTTAAGATTATAGGAATATTAATTATATTTTTGCAAGTAAGGGGCTCAGTTGTAGCTATGCCATGAGCCTAGAAAATTGGGTAGAGCATTGTTGCATTAGGACAAATTAAAAGAGTATAAATGGGTAGGGATTATGTTAAGGGAGGAGCAAAGTTGAGGAGACATTTACTAGAAGTGCCACTGGAAATCTCATTTGATATCTGGACATAAATAAATTATTCTAAAAATAATGGTTAATTTTCTACCTCTTCTTCTCACTTACTCCAATCTACCAAGAGCTGCACTGTACAGACCAGAATTTCTGCTCTTACTGCACTGTAGGTTCCATGAATTTCTAGCCAAAATTTGCTTTCCTTGGCACCAAATACCAGAAGGTAACATGCTGCATTTTTGTTGTAACTTGCAATGGCCTTGTGCTGATCAGCTGAATTTCTCATACATGCTTTGCATCCAATATCAGAGAGGTAGAAGGGGAAAAAAAAACATACAAACAGAGGGACAAAAGTCTTCTTTCAACGAGATACAACACTCTGAATTCTATTTAAGAAGACCTATGTAATCTAATTCTCTCTTCTGTTGCATCCATCAGGTTTTCAGGGTTGTAACTAAGGACAGATTTTGCTCTGTGATGTATCACAGTCCTGGGAACTCAGATTTAAGAGATTAAAGACGAAAAAAGGAAGTAAATGTTGTATAATGTCTGGGGTATTCATAATTCAATAACTCATTAGTTGTTGACTATCACTTTCCCTCTGGTACACAAACAAAAGATACTGTTATAAATCACTCTGGCTTGTATCATCGATTCTAAATCACAAAAACTAAACATTGGACTGCCACTCACTGAATTGCACTTTCAAATGATTCCATCTTCATATGTGTAACAAAATATCAGTGATTGGAAATACCCAAATATTACAATTTTCTAAGTAGAAGTGTAAAACCAGGTTCAGACATGATGAATGTTGAGGCTAGTATTGTTATGTACTTGGCATTACAAAATGTTCTCATTTAAGCTAATGGGCAGCACAACACAGAGACTGCTCAATAATTTGAATTCAGAGAGAGCAATCTCTATTGTTTCTGCCCAACAGCACAGTACATCAATTCTTTTCTTCAAGTTATTGCATATTGATGGGATACTTTTCTCCTGACAAGCTACAAAAAATTAAGTCAGCACTTATCCAGTCAAAGTGGCTGAATGAATGGGAAGGTTAATGCCTCAAACTAGGTTTAAATTAGTTCACATTCCTTTAATAATTGCATTTCTGCATTAAACTTGTTTTAAACATGGAAATGTTTGATTCACAGTTCCTAAAGGCTAAGTTATGTGTGTGTGATGGAAGAGTGTTATGCTTCAAAGCCTATGAATTCAGATAAAAATTACCGTAACTTTCATAAGTTGTTCAAAGGTCAACGAAGGGCTGGAAAGTTGCATAAAAACAAGATGAGCTATGGGGAAAATAATGAGAATTGATAATGACCTTTCAGGCAATAAAGAATGAAAATCATAAAATGCTTATCCATATGGAAGAGCAAAAGCTTGAACAACAGGATGCAAGGTAAACTAGCTCATTATAATTGGAAAGATGAACTGGTACTGTACAAGCTTTCTTCCATACAGAAAAACCTTTAGGAAATTTTCATTTAAACAGGTAGCAATTTTTTTTTTTTTTGCATGTTTGGGCTTGATCTGTTAAAGCCATGTGTAAGATGCCATGTCCCAACATTACATACATTTGGAGAGTTTTTAATCTTATATCCCTGTGTTAAAAAGCAATTAAAAATACATTGGCAGAAGTGAAGAATGGCATCTCATTATTTTTATTTCCTGTGTTATTTTAGTAGACACAATATTAGATTCAAGTTCTAGTTTGCCAATTCTTTCTCTATCTGTAAAATAAAAGTGGTAAGAAAAACACTTTTTTGGATTTTGTGACATATATATCAAGGAAGATATTTTACTAAAAAGTAAACATGAAGCAGCAGACATGATAGAAGTATGATTACATCTCTCTGTGGGCCCGATGCAAAGCCCATTGAAGCCAGCAGAAAAATGCCAATTAACTTATGTGTGGTATTGTTCAGACCCTGGAAAGGTTTTAGAATAAAAACACTCTTTTCATTATGAATTGAAGATGCCTATCACCTGGAAGAAGTACTCCAGATTTAACAGATCATGCCATTAAATAACTTAGCAGCTCATTTGAAGTGACAATGAACAAGGAGGAAAATTCTTTCACTTTTGACTAAGTAAATTTTCTTCTGGAATCTCTAACATGATTCCTTAATTATTTTTTTTTTAATGCTGTAATTCAGGATTCTGGTGATAAGTAAGACAAAGACAAAATCAATGTCAGCCAAAGTCCATATTTTATGTGGGGAATTGACACTCTCTACATAGCAAATCCATTCTTAAGTATTGAACAGGAATAAGAGAAGGAAAGACTTTTCACTTAGAACATAGGCACATTAGAGCCTTAAAGTAGTCTTCATAGGCTCTTAGAAAACCAAAGTTGTTTAACTAGACTGCACCCTAGCTTTATACAATGACACTGTATCAGTTCTACCACTAGCTGTCCAAAAGGCAGAGGATACATTTCTTTGTCTGCTGTTGTGCTACCCAGATGACTGGGTGAAGTACAGATGTCTCTGAACTCCTGAACCTAGTGGAAGGTGCAGTTTAAGTCAAGAAAATAACTGTCCTGATTTGGCTGCTTTACGTGAAAGATGGAAGCAGTGTGTGTCATTTAAATAATATTGGTGAATGGTACATTATTTGTTTGAAATGTTGTGCATGTGAGGGGACTGGATGGGATTTTTTGTATTTGATTTTCTTATTTTGGTGCTACAGGAGTTCCTATACAGGTGTTGCACGAAGCCTAAAGTAGTTTGGGCAATAGAGGAGAGGAGATTTAATAGGGACTTGAATAGTAATAGAGAACGGGTGAAATAAAGAACATTAGATAGTGTTGGGGATAGGAGCAGAGAATAAAAGAGAAGAATAAGGCTTAGATACCACTTTACTCTGAAAAGAGATAATTTGTATGCTAGGGGAGGCATTTTGTTTGCACTAGACGAGGTATTTTGAAATTACTTTTGTAAACTTCCTCAGGTGAGCTGTTGTAGATATTTTGAGAGTCATGTCCGACATGAGAATGTAAGCTCTCTTGAGGCAGGGACTATGCCTTACTATATGTTTAGTAAGCAATAAGTACATTTGGGACACTACTTCAATATCAGTAATAATATTTGACCCTCCTTGAAGTCATGCCAATATTTCTATTAGCATGATCACAAGCCCAGTGATGTCTTTGGTAAGTTTTTCCAGTTTTTTCTGCAGTTCTTTCACATAGCACAGAGGATGAAAAACCCCACCTTGGAAAAACAGGGTAATGTAACTGCAGAATTAAAAAAAAAAAAAGTTTAATTTGGAATCACATAATGCACTTAGCGTAGCATCTGAAATGATCTTATTTGTTTCTAATTGACTATATCATTGTTGTCATACATGTATTACTCATAAGGAATGTTAAGATTCTAAGAATAGTAGCTTTATAAAATGATAAAATATTTTAATTGGCCAAAACATGCTGATATTAAATAGCCAGAGTGTACTGTCATTTTATTCAAATATATTTATAAGTGTCGTTATCGTGTTTTATTTATATCTTTGTAGTGGTTCATTTATAACCTGTTTGTTTTAGTAAAACTAATTGCTTTAGCAGTGTGGAACCACATACTTTTGTGTTCTATGCATGCCTTTAAAAAAATGATTGCAAGTCTTGGATGTTATAAAACAGGCAGAGACGAATCACAAAAAACTATATTTATCAGTGCTGTATCAGCTCAAGACAAGTCAACGCAACACTTTTTGAGATTGGTTTTGCTATTATCTGAATTCACTAAAAAGTATATCAAGCAGACAGTTTGATTTTTCATAACATGAAGGATCTCTCAAAGGATTTCTGATACTTTAAATAAATCTGATTACTTATTTCCATAGAGCTTTGTTTCATTAAGACACATCAAACATCTTTTCCACTGAATTGAGACAATTTTTTTAACAACATTAATATGACACCCAAACAAAAAACCCCCAAACAACCGAGCTTTTCTTGAGGACAGATAGTAGAATACTGCTTCAAGGACTGTTTATAGATAACATGTAGGATACCTATTTTAAACAGCTGATATGGTAATTATAGCAGTTATAAATATGAACATAATCTCATTACTATTCACTTTTAGTAGCCTATGATCGATGTATAATACACTACATGCATTTCTAAAAGCTCTTCAAGAATTGATTGGAAAGATTTTAAAGACATGCCAGAGGTTGCTAAATACATATGCCCTTTAATTAACATGGCCCACAGTAACTGATAAGAGCCTAGTCTTGTGGTTAAGGTACCGGCCTGGAACTCAGAATATCCAGATTCAGCTATTAGCCCTGTCGCAAACTTCCAGTATGACCTTGAACAAGTTTTCAAAAGTGGCTTCCTAATTAAGCCTCTAAATCCATCTGTAGGCACTTAAATGGGTGTTGGGCCTACTGCCTACCCCATTATCCCTGTGTTGTTCTGGGTTTGGGACATTTTTACACATGTAAGCCCTGCAGTATCAGTGTCATACATATGCCTGGCACTGCATCACTTGCAATTGTATAAACGACAAAATGTGTGTCAGCACTGAGAAAATGGCAGCAGTGCACTTTCAAACTAAAACATATAGAAGGTGCTTTAGTTTCAAAGTGCACCACTGCCATTTTTGTAGTTTCATAGATGTTAGGGGCTGGAAGAGATGTTACAGATCATTGGATACAGCCCCCCCTGCACTTGGAAAGGAAAGACTCCTGGGGTCAGATGACCCCAGCAAGATGGGCATCAAGACACTTTTTGAAGATCACCAGGGTGGGTGAAACTACCACTTCTGGGGGGAGCCTGTTCCAAACCCTTGGCACTTGACTTGTAAAGTTTTTCTTATCTCTAGTCTGAAGTGATCTTCAATCAGTTTGTGCCCATAGTTTCTTTTCCTCCCTTGGGGGGCCTTGATGAATAGATGCTCCCCCAGGCCCTGATGTATGCCCCTAATATACTCATAGGCTGCCACCAAGTCCCCTCTGAGTCTTGTCTTCTTCAGGCTGAACAGTCCCAAGCCTTTCTTCATATGACCTGGTCTCTAGACCTCTAATCATGAGCACTAATCAAGTGTGGTGCCCAGAACTGGATGCAGTATTTTCTGCGTGCTGATGTGCTTTTCACCACTTATACAACTGTACATGGTACAGTGCGCTGTGTGTCAGCTTGTGTGCTGAGCAGACTCGATTAATCTGAAGTGGTGGAGCTCTGGTGAATCGTGGGATGAAAAGGTATATGTATAAATGCCCATGACAGAAGCAAGTCTTCACCCATCCCCAGTGCTTCCTCATTTTTCTCTGTCTACCTATAGGTCTTCTTACTTACCACTCATCCCCAAACATCTTGCTCTTGGTATCAAGGTTACTTAAAGGAGCTTTAAAGACTGCAAATAGGTTTGTTGCCCCCGTGGCCATCAATTTAGCCAAGAACAATGGCAGGAACTACATTTTCTAACACGGGGAAATGTCCACAATTTGTCTATATTCTGCAATGGAAAAAATCTGAAACATCCAAATGCATCTACAGTTCTGGAAAAAAAAAAAGGTTTCTAGCAAAACATTTTGTTTTGATAAAATTTATGCATTTCATTCCAATAATGACTTTTTAAACACATACATACATATGTCTGAAATGAAAAAAAGCCACTTCAGGGGAAAAAATCAAAATGTATTCCACAACATCTCCATAGGACATTTTGACATTTCCAAAATGTTTTCTTTTTTGTTGTTTTCTCCCAAAAAGATATTCCCTTGAAACCAATTCTTCAAAACTCTTGAATTATAAAACGGGCATTTTTTTAACTGAAAACATTTTTGACAAAATCTTCAGACCATCTAATCTAGCCTTTAAGAAACTGACAATCTAAAACAGAGATTTTGTTTCAAGCACTGAGACAAAACTTTGCTTACATTCATATACATGAGAACCTATTGAATTCATAATTAATTAGGTAGAGAGGAAGTGAATTTACAACTGCCTTCAAAAATTTAAAACAAGCACATAAATACAATTATTGCTATTAATACAAATATAGCATCATCACTGGACAAAATATTTTGCAATATAAGGGGCCCAGTTGGCCCACTATTTTTACATGGGTCCACCAAGTAAGTAATATGTTCCATTACAATAAACAAATATATCTGAACTTTAGAGAGTGCTAAAATGTTACACTGAATGGGAAGAAAAAGCCCTGTGCTTTATAATTTCAAGGATCCTCCCACACTCTGGTTATTTTTAACTATCCCTCAAGATTGGCAAAGAAACACTCTCTTGTATTTTTCTACCCTGCATTTTGCCTTTAATTGTTTCAGTGAAGAACCAATCTATGGTATTTTTTAAAATGCTGTCACAAGGTTAACTAGTGGTACAGTGCTAATGACCATAGTAATTACACTATTATGAGTTTTTAAAGATTTGAGGGATAGGTCAAGGTTGTGAACCCCTGTGTCTTAGGGGTTTTAGGTCAAAATCTGCTCATGATGTTTAAGAGATAAATATTAAGCTCTAAAAATGGATAATATCTTTAAAGTCACATGGTTTTCACTCATAAATAATTGTAATCACAATGTTGCATTCTCACTGAACTATGGGCACAAATGTTCAAAGGTAAAAGTCTGAATAGAAGATCACATTTCACTATTATTTGCAAATCAAATGAATTGTGGATGCAAAGATGCACACAGAGTGTTGATAACAATTGTTCATTTCTGAAAATAGAAACTTTCAAGCATCATACTGTTACTTAGGTGCCAAATTAATGAATGACTGTATGGTTCAGTAAGTGGACAGGTTTCTAGTAAAAAACAACAAACAAACAAACAAGCCCCCCTAGGTCCAATACATAATAGCCCTTCTGGTACCACTGAGTCAGGCTCAGCAAATATATTTGAAATAAATGCACTCTGTTCTTCTTCTAGTAAAGAATAGTTGTAAATATGTATGTCTAAAGTCTGATTTTGGAACTATAAAAATAGCGGAATCATTTTTATATCAAACACAAAAAGTCCTACTGATGCCTGGATTTCTTAGAGTGATATTTTTTCTTCATCTGCCACTTACAATGGACCTGCTGAAGAATGTCTTGCATTCAAAAGCTTAGCTCATTTTACCTCAACTACGCAATTAGTCCAATAAGAGATATCACCTTAAGAAATCCTTGCTTTTTGCGTAATACTGGGACCAGCACAGCTCCAACATCAGTTTGACACTACCACTGATGCTTGAGAATTCCTCCAGTCTCAGGGCATTCTATTCAAAGTATTGTATTTGGTTTTAGTTAAAGATGTGCCCTGTACTCCACTCTGAAATAACTACTGGTTATGTACTCCATTGAATTCCAGATCAATATTAGTCATTCTGCTGTAACACTTTCATCCATCTGTGCCCATTTCTAACTAATTTACAGGCAGCATGCAACTTACAC
>NW_017728992.1:83962480-83967062 GCF_001723915.1 Gavialis gangeticus | reverse complement strand
ATCTGTGCCCATTTCTAACTAATTTACAGGCAGCATGCAACTTACACTCCCCTGCATATAGCATGTTATAAAACTGTACAGCACAAGCAAGAGCCAGGGTCCTTTGTAGTTACTTCTCATTTTTACTGATGTAACTGAGATCAACATTTGACATCTTCAGGTTTTTCTTTATTTTTAATTATCAATTTGAATTGAATTGTTGGAATTTTGTATATTTGTGGAAAGTGTCTAGCAGCACGTTGAAATGCAACTATAATGGGAATCTTCCCCCCCCCCCAGATAACAGTAATAATATTTCTCATGAAAAATAATAGGAGGAAAGATTTTCTGCAGCACAGGAAAGTTCCTTGATACAGGAATTCACCTCAAATTTTAAAGCTAGTGAGCGAATTGAATTTAAAATATGGTTGTATTTGAAGATCTTTTGAAATTTTGAAGTCAAGCTAACTTTGAAGATTACAATTCATATCATTTTAGTTGCACCAATGTAAATTTTATTATAAACCACCAGAGTGAATTGAATAATGGTATATTTATACCACAGGAAAGGAGTGTGTCTCCTGTGAATTCAGCTATAATTTACTGTCTTATCTATATAACATAAGTTTACAAATTATATGGAATGGTAGAAAGAGAGACTACATTTTAAGGTATACACTGAGTGCATAATTATACATAATGGAAAGAGTATATACAAGCTGTTCTATAGAATGACATATGCACTAGGGAGCAGAGTTAAGGTTCAGCTATTTACCTTCATCCATAGTTTTTGGTTTTTGGTTTTTTCCACTTCTGGACTCTTCAGCCTTTATATAGAGGCTAACATTTTTCCCCCAACAATTAGTGGTGGTTGAATGCTCAACAATAATTTCTAAATTAAAACTCCCTGAAAAACTAGTGAAATTATATATATTCTACTGGCATATTAAATAATACATGGAATCAACAGGCTTTACTATAGGCCATGAATCTGTGATAGTTTACACCTGAGGAGAAGCTGAACCCTAATCTCATTTTTAATAAATGTTCTTGGAAAGAAGGTAAGTTCTTGTTCAATGAATTCAAGGTGATAAAGGTTAAATGTTGATAATACTATGGTAAATTAAAGTCCCAGTGGCATAGGCACCAAGGGCAAGGATTCCTCCATATTACAGTTTAATCCATGTTATTTAATCAGTTCTCCTGTTATCAACTTCTCTTTTAAAACTGTCTCATAGGTATATGGGGGTGGGGGATAATATTTCTTTTTCACTTCAGTGAGATTTTTTTTTTATTCTAGAATTGATTTCACATTTTAAAGTTCACCTGTATCGAAGCAGAACAAAAACAATTTACAAATAGTAGAAGTCTGGATCTTTCAAAATGAGATCTATTTACTTTGGTACGTGCGGTCATTCATCCATACTGACTTCACTGTATCAGCACAAGGTACATAGGCTGCCCAGTAAGTTACAGGCAAATGCTATTTTAGGGAAATATGTAGAAGTTTTATTCCTATACCAGGCTAGCATTTAGGGTAGAGAACAATATTTTTTACTTATTTTAACAGCATCAGTTGATGGCCTCTGTGGGCACTGAACAACCACGACTGGAAATCAGATGTTAAAAGATGTTCACTTTCATCTCAGAATACCAGTGAGAGGAATATTATTTAGAGTGGACCCAGTGCTATCTAATATTAAATATCGTAGAAATCAGAGGCAAGTAGGGCTGGAAGGGACATCCAGAAATCTAGACCAACTCCCTTTCTGAGGCAGGATCATTCCTATGCAAACCATGTTCTGCAATCCATGATCTAAACTCTTTGTGAAACTACTGTCAACTCTGACACAACATGAGACCCTAACCTGCCACAGGTAAAGCCAGGGAACCATGGCAGCCTATGTCCTGATTGTATAAAAGCTTGTTAATATAAACTCATGAACTCCCCAGTAAAGAGCCACGCCCCGCACTACAGAGCAGTTTAAAATCCATAGTCTATATCAATCTGACTATGGGGGAATTTTCCTTCCTGACCCTAAATATGGTCTGACCCTGAGCAAAAGGGCAAGACCATCTAGCCAGGAACCATCAGGAGCACTGGCACACTCTAGTCAGAGTCCCCAGCCAATACACATGCTTCTGAGGAAGACTTAAAGACAACTTAACACATGCAGCAGAAACGGGACAACCAGCAAAGCCCAGAAGTATAGGAGATACTCATATATATTTAATAGGGCTATGCAAAGCTTCGGTAGCTGATTTGATTCAGAGGAGATTTGGCCTGATTCGGCAGCTCCAAATCCAAATCGGTTTGGGAGACCCATTCAAAGGTCCAAACTGAATCAGAAGGCTTGCAGCAAACAGCAACTGAGAAGAGGGAGGGGGATGGGATGTTCTTCCATGTATGGAAAAGGCACAGTTTCTTTGTCTGCTTCTTAACACAAAAGATATTTTTAATCATTAAACTTCTATCTAAAATAGTCATTAAAATCCTCTGGATGTCTTAAAAGGCTCATTCTTGTCCATTTAGGTATGGACAAGTGTTCATATGAAAGGTGCTTCAAAAAGAAAGGGGCAGCTGCAGCCCAGAGACACACAGCTGCTGTTATAACTGTTACCTCTGCATGAGCCTGTAGTGATACAAGTGAGCTAAATTGCTCTAACTTTGACCCTGCACGAAGGTTGGAAAAGTTTGGCAGCATATCCTATCCTCACTTTCTATTATGTATGAGAGCAGATGAAATTACCCCACACTCTCACTGTAAAGTGCTTGTCTTGATATTGTTCAATAATCCAGTTTTAGCAATGATTCAAATCTATTGTTCTACCCAGAACACCATGCACAGAATATCACTGAAATCTTTTACTCTGAATGATTTCTGAACACCATATGGTATCAGGAGTAAATAAAGTAAGAAAGTACCTTGAGCAGAAGAATGGAGCAGTTTAAAATCTTACCAGAACTGAAATTCTTTAGAAATATGACAGGAAAGTGTAGAAAGTTTTAAACAGAACTTGAGTCTGTGTTAACAAATGCCGGATACCACCAAAAGGTTGATAGATACAAAGTTGTCATTTATGACAGTAGCTGAAACACTTGACATGTTTAATAATTTTCAGTTAACTCAGGCAGAGGGTGTTAACTGTGAACATGCAGTACAGACATTTGAGGAACATTGCATTCATATACAAAAGAAATGTGACTGGTGTGCTTTTACAAAAAGAAAGTGAAAACAAAGATGGCTATGTGAATGACAGAAATTGAAAGAGCCAGTCTTCCGATTCTGAGGAGCAGAGTCCTTTTAAGAGAACAAATTGTAACTGGGATCTAGGACTAAACACTGAGAGGGAAAACTAAAGAGCCATAGTTAAACCTTGACAAAACAATTAGAGTGTGCCAAGCAAAAGAAGCCACCAAGTCCAGAACAAAAGTCAGATACCATAGACACAATGAAGTATACAGAAACAATAATAGCATAACGCTTTGTACAATAAGAAGTTGCCTTGTGGTAGCATAAGCTTATTACTCTAAACAAATTATTACTCCAGCATGAGGTTATAACTCCAAACATGATGCAAGTAAATAGCTAATGCTTTCCAAGTCCTTGAAGGGAGAGGAATAAGGGGCATAAAGGTAGCTGCTTCACCTGTGAAGACCTTAAACAGTCTGAGTCAGATGAGCCCGGGGAGTCAGACAAACAGAGTGGGTGGACATTGCTGCATGACAGGGGCGGTGTCAATGTTTCATAGGAGACCTTTAAGGCACCTGAAATATTAATTGAAAACTGCTAGATTGTTTAATTAACATGCTGGTTATACTTATTTGCAATTCTTTATTATGGTAATGTTGCTTGTTTATTGCTGCTATTGTTCTAGCTAGCTGGGAAAGAAATATGCAAGGAACTTTATCTTTTAATGGCTTCTGAGATTCTTTGGTTTTTAAGAATGACAGATGTATCATAAGCATGCTGTAGGTTTCAAAATGAAAAATCCAATATGTATTATATGAAAGGCTTTAATTGAAAGGCTGTAATTTAGGCAGTCTTTTACATAAGAACCCTCTGCCCCACCCCAAATCCCTGAAAAATTGTTTTCTGAGTTGCTCTATTAAAAAAGCACCTGAAACTTTTACCTTATTTCAAGGTATATCCAGGATGAAACAGGAGAAAGAATACATCTAAGCATGATTATAGGGAACCAACAATAGGGGAAAATATTCTGGAAACAGGTGAATTAGAAAGGGAACTTGGTCAAGGTAGGGAAATGACATGATGAGAGGAGAGGCCTCTAAGTTACACCTAGAAGCTGCATCCAGATGAGCGCAACCATGCAGTATGTGGCACCATGTGCATGAATGCTGTGTGCCCCCAGAGCCTGGGGGGAAGGGGGGAACATGGCAACTGCCCACAGGCAGCAGGGGCACAATGGTGGTGAGCAGGGAGCTCCTGGAGGCAGCCACAGTGGTGTTGGTGGTGGGGGCAGGGGTGGCAACCACCCGTAGATGTCACTGGCAGTGTCAGCAGCAATCAAGGACTGCCTGCAGCTGCCACTGGCAGTGTTGGTGGTGAGTGGGGAAGTGGCAAGTGGCAACCATCCTCAG
>NW_017728992.1:83956559-83957480 GCF_001723915.1 Gavialis gangeticus | reverse complement strand
GCAGCCACAGCGGTGTTGGTGGTGGGGGCAGGGGTGGCAACCACCCGTAGATGTCACTGGCAGTGTCAGCAGCAATCAAGGACTGCCTGCAGCTGCCACTGGCAGTGTTGGTGGTGAGTGGGGAAGTGGCAAGTGGCAACCATCCTCAGGTGACACCAGCATTGTCGGCAGTGCTTTTCACTGGGGGTGCAAGTGCACCTGCGTGCACCCCCTACGCATCGCCAATGATCATGTGCATCAGTGTCCCCTTGCCAAAAAATGGTGGAAGGGGTGCTTTAACTACAACTTCTCAGTGGAGTCTGCTGGAAAGTGGTATTTACCATCCTCTAGCAGACTTGATTAAATGATTAACTGAGTCTGCTCAGGCGCACTGTAACTACAGCACATCAGAGCAGCCTTGCTGCATGTCTATAGGTGCCCACTGTTACACTTTACTAAAATGTATGTGGTTGACTAAGGGTGTATAGGTGTGTGGAGGGGGAGGAGCCTGGACCCCATCACAAGGGAGGACTCTTCTTGGAAGGATCCCAGGCTTATTTGGACTGGAGTGTGGGGGACAGCAGAAGGGTTGCCAGATGCTGGGGTGCTGTGTGGCCCCCTGCTTGAGGTGCCTGAGGAACTGGGGGCTCTGGGGCTCACCCAGAACTCTGCTTTTAGTTTTTGTAAAGCCTTCACTGAACAAATATTTTGTCAGTTTAACTTCCCTGCTACAGCCCTGGTCCCAGGCTCATTTGAGGTGGTGAGTGTGAGTGGAGGGACAGAGAGGTGCTGGGAGGGGGGATTATGGCTCCCAGGAGGCTGGATGCTCTGGGGTTCCACAAAAAATCTCCTCTGATTTTTTAACCCCTGCTCTAGTTGTTGGGAGGGACTTTTTTGCACTCTGCTTCTGGGCAGCCACCCAACCCACAGTCCATGTCTCAG
>NW_017728992.1:83938824-83951559 GCF_001723915.1 Gavialis gangeticus | reverse complement strand
AGGGGGGTTTATGGCTCCCAGGAGGCTGGATGCTCTGGGGTTCCACAAAAAATCTCCTCTGATTTTTTAACCCCTGCTCTAGTTGTTGGGAGGGACTTTTTTGCACTCTGCTTCTGGGCAGCCACCCAACCCACAGTCCATGTCTCAGTTTCCCAGTATGCCTCACCTGTACAGCCCATGCCTGTAATGTTTCTACATTACCAACTCTGTGTGGTGGTACATAGACAAAGAGGGACCAGATACTTACATGTGTGGAAGGAGGTTACCCTGCTTTGGTGGCTGGTTGCTTTGGGACTTCCCACACTCTCTGCCACCCACTGCAGCTTTGAAAAGCCTTTCCCTAGAAAGGTGTGCATTTAAGTACCATGCATTTCACCAGCAATGACAGAGATATGTGTGCAAGGTGAAACCTGCAAGGCAGGGCTCTTTGGATTTAAAGTGTATTTAAAATGTTCTAAACATTATATCTATCCAGAATCACAGAGATCAGTTTTCTGATTCATATAGTAGAGGGTGTATGGCTGAAGTTGTTCCTTTGATCTTGCCTCAATTTTGTTAAACCGTTCATGGAGGGGTTTTCTTCAACAGGCTAGGTTGACATTTTATCTAAAAACATAGGTCCATAGATTGTAAGGGGCTGGAAGGGAGCTGGCAGATCATCAGACCCAGCCCCTCCCTCCGTCACTCTAGGCAGGAAGACAACTGGGGTCAAGTGACCCCAACAAGGTGAATGTGCAGTTTCCAAGCAAAAACTTTGTTTACTACTTTTTAGCCAAAAAATGAATGTTTGGCATAAAAAACACTTATGCTGCTATACTTAAGAACTGTACAATAATTTGCATGTTATTTTGACAAAGTTGCAGGATAAGTTTTTTTTTATTGAAAGATCTGAGTACTACCAAGATATAAAAAATTAAAACATTTTCAATCTTTTGTTGTATTGTAAGTTGGTTAAAACCCTTGCTAGCATTAGACAGCTCTCCATTCACACTTTTTTGTATTTAGTACACATATTGTATTCAGTTTGTTGCCCTTGGAGTAAATTCTGGCAGAGTTCTGACCTATAATCTATATTTAAGGGTTCAGCAACTTTTTAGGAACATTCACTGAGACTTTATTAATCTCCAATAAACTTGTCTAGTCCACTTCATTTCATGCCTGAATATAACAGCGTTTGCTTCTGAGACTAATTATACAAGGCACTGCAGAACCATCAAAATTATGCCCCTGGCATAATTACAATGGACTTTGTTTATCTGCAAGCCTTTAGACACCATCCAACTATGCAATAAATACTTTCCTTTTGTGCTGGCCATTTGTTTCTAAGAAATGACATTTAGATTACTAAAAGAAAAAATATTAAAGTGAAGTGGCAATTACCATTTAAATCTGATTGTAAAGCAACTAATGTTCTGATTTAGATTATATCCTACACCAAACACAAGCAGAAACAAAGAATATTTCACAAAGGGGATCTTATACAACAGCTTTTAACACTGTACTGAATGCTGTGTTTTGTGCCCAGATTAGTGCAGCCAGATCCTGGATCTACTTCACTGAACTTTACTTATGAGCTCACATTCTATCCACTAGCCAAAAAACTAGAATTTACACTCTTTGAAGACTGGTCGCAAGGGTGTCTAGGAAAACACATTGTCTGATTGTCAGCCATTTGGAAAACTAAAAGCAAAATTAGTCTACAGGTGTAAACAGCACATGGCAATAAATACTGTGGCAAGGTCGTAACTCATGCCATCTATATCAGTGCTTGAATAGGTGGACACAGTCTGAACAAAAATGGGATGCCTTAATTGTGTGATAAAATGAACATTCCTATACCCAACTCACCTTGTAATGATCTGGTTTCTATTTCACAGATTCTCTGAATGACTGTCTGAAAATGACTCTATATTTTATTTCAGTTTGTATATATGTAAAACAGGAATACAACCCAGGTTTGAAAGACTTAATGCTGGTGAAGAATTTTT
Organism: Gavialis gangeticus; assembly: GCF_001723915.1. NCBI lineage: Eukaryota > Metazoa > Chordata > Crocodylia > Gavialidae > Gavialis > Gavialis gangeticus. The sequence goes on along the minus strand of NW_017728992.1, from coordinate 83,949,571 downwards.
TTTATTCACAGATTTAAAATTTTGGGAACTATATTTTACTATATTATACCTCAGTTATTCATATCCTGGAGAGTCAAGAGTGTATACCAGGAACATATATCTTGACAGAAGTTATTCCAAACACATGTTGCTATAAACAAGATGCAAAATGCACAAAAAGGCAGCAGTCTATTGGTTTGTCATTTTCTACTACTAAATCAGAGTTCTGATGAGAAAATGTATTGCTGAATCATCAGTTTTAATGCAAAATGTAGCAAGTGGATTTGTGACTCTCCTTGAGGGACCTTAATAAACTAATATCAATAACACTTTTCATTTTTGTATCCCTTCTCATCTGATGAGAACAAATTTCTTTACAGACATGAATAAAGTAAGCTTCATCTCAGTCAGCTATACATCTCAGTCAGTTATACATAGGGGACATCCTTGAACAGCCTAATGAAGTTCATCCGTCTCTCTCACAGCTTTTTTAAAATCAGCCCTATACTAAAATTTAAAGGCTAGGTACAGGCATTGAAAAAGCCAGAGGTGAAATTGATCTAAGTTATGCAGTTTTCTGTAAGTGGCATAGTTTAGATCAGTAGTGAACAGGACACACATTCACTCTTTGGTGAGAAGGAGCAAATTTTAGATGAGGTTTCATCATTTTTAAACAAGTTTGTGTGTGTCAAACTTCTTTTCTGTTATAGGTATAGACCAATGTTGTGTGTTGAACTTTTGTTCTTTTATGGGTATAGGCCAGTTTCCGATCACTTATACTGGTAAAAGTGGAATATGTGTGTACCTGGCCTAAGACAGGATTTGCAAAAAATATATATATTTAGTTAAAGCTGCAGGAATTTAAGTAAGTTAGTCACTGAGTGAATAACAGGTAGGAGAAAAATATATTGGCATTTTCTGTAGTATCTACAAAATTAGGAGCAATATGATTGCTAGTCACAGTTTTCTGGCTATTTCCAAACTTCTGTAAAGTCTTGGAGAGTGAAAGGAACCACTAATTGTTCTACTTAATTAAAAAAATAATAATGCCATGTAATAATGAGTAGTCTGTCTATTACTAGCCCTCTTACAAATCCTCAATTATTACTTATTGACATTAGCACTGAAATGTTACAGGCAAGCAATCTTGCCTTCTTGTCTTCTGTGTACACCACTGTTCTTTAATGATAACAATGGCACACGGGGGGCACCTCTACACAAGACACTTACTGTAAATTAGCCTAATAATACTGTGCAGTAGTGTGTCACTGCACAAGCCATGCTAATAGCCTACTGCTTAGTGTTATTAGGCTAATGCACAGTAAGTGTCACTAAATAATCATGTGCTTGTGCTACTGCACAGTAACTCCAGGTACTGTGCATTTAGTTAATACTTTATTAAGCAAGTACTAAACTAAATGTGCAGTATTTAAGGTGTATTAATGAATGTGTAGATGTGCCCAGGAAGAACTGAGTTGTTATTGCCAGTGCATAATCACTGTACTACAAGTATCTGAAACTGATGTAAATGACAAGAGAAAATATCAGAGTTATGTTCTGTTTTGCTTTAAGCATTGTACACTGCTCTGGCTGAATTAAAAGTGCTATAGCTGTATTTCGTACATAAAACAGATACATTGGTTTCCCCTACTATATGGTGTACCTCTTTATAATGTTCTGTACTCTTCAACAGTAGTATTACTAAGGGTGGGGGAACGGACCTGATAACAGCCAGAATGCCAAGCTGATCTTTTATATATATAATCATGAATAGAAATAGCATCTTTTTAAAGGAGAGTTTTTTGCAAGTTTCTAAGTGTCATGGTTATGGTGTTCATTCATTACTGAGGGCCTTGTCACATATTATGCAGCAAGCTGCACAAATGTTGATGAGCTTAGTACTTTAGAGCAGTCACACCTTCAGCTTGAGTGGGACATCTGTAGGGAGTGATCACACCTTAATGGAACAGGAGCTGGGTTGTATGGACCAAGAGATAATCCTGCCCTGGAATGGTGTAATTTTGATCCAAAAAAACAAGTGCATTAAGTCACTTTAAGGTGTTAATGTGTAGGCAGTCTAGGGGTTAAGAGTTCCAGGAGCCACCAAAAATGACAGTGTAGCAAGGCCTGAAATAGCAACTGAGATTGGTTTCATTGTGCTTTCACATATTCTTTTTAAAATCGTTTTTGTAACATCTTTGGGATCTATCTGGTGATCTGCCATATTTCACAGTGTATAAGTTGAGTTCTGAAGACCAATTTTTTCCCCTTAAAAGTCAACCTCAACTTATACACCTTCCTCTGTACATGGCACTACCTAGACCCCCACAGGGAACTCCTTGGGAGTCTATGCAGCACATGACCTGCTGGCAACCTGCCTGGTTGGCCCTTGGGATGCTGCTACTGCAGAGGGAAGGACAGAATCCCCCTTCAGCTGAGGGGCTGCCTGGCCTGGCAACAGCTCACCGCATGGCCATGGGGCAGGTGGGGAGGCTCCGCCAAAAGCAGGATTAGGCCCCTCACCACTTCTGCCTTCAGTAGGCATCTGCAGGATAGCCCCAGGAAGGGGCTGGCTTGCCCCAGGGACAGAGCGAGATGTTGGGCAGGGGTGGGAGGGAAGCTGGCAGTGGGGGAGCCATGCTTGACACTCCTAGCCTCCCCCCTCAACACTGTGCAACACCCCACACTGCCCCAGGGGCAAGCCAGCTCCTTCCTGAGCAGTGCCTGGCTTTCTGCCAGCTGCAAGCACCTGTGGAACGCAAAAGTGTTGGGGGGCCCGATCCTGTTTTTGGCAGAGCCTCCCTACCTGCCCTGTGGCTGGGAGGCAAGTTGCTGAGGCAGCCCCTGAGCTGTCGGGGAGCCTCATCCTTCCCTTTTCTTTTTTTCCTACTCCACAATGACTGTACATTCACTCTACCCACTCTGTTCATTCTTTTATTAACTCTGTTTCCCAGAGCAATGAGTTTATACAGCTTTTTCTTTTAGTTTTCTGACTTAAGGAAAGAACTGTCTTAGAACTATGAATTGCGGAAGGACTTGGGGCCTCTCATGTACAACCTGTACTAAGCTGAGAACTTCCTTGCTCCTTGAAAGATATTCTGGACACGCCTACATGTGTATTAATATGCCATTGTTGCTGTGCACTAAGTTTGGTATCTGTAATAGCAGGTACTAACTGATGTGCAGTAATCATTGATACTGCACAGTAGCACTGGCACACGGTCTTTTATTAATGCTAATGTGCAGTAGATTCATTTTACTATTTATCGGTGTATTTGCATGGCTTTTGCTGTGATGGCCCAATGCACAGCAGAATTAGCCTACTGCACATTTAGTGTCTCATGTAGACTCATTTAGAATCATCTTTTTACATGTTGACACTTTTTTTTAATCAATAATAATACTTCATGCATACATTCATTCCTGACATCTAAGGATACAATTAAGGTATCTTATCATGTACAACTCATAGAATCAGAAAAGTGGAGTAGAATCAGTGGAGTAAGACGGGACCTCAAGAAGTCATCTAGTCCAACTGCCTGATCGAGGCAGAATTGCCCCACATCAAATCATTACCTCCAACTAAACCATCTCAATCAATCTATAAAAATTAAGATCAATTGATTCAAAAAATGTAAATGGAATTATATTCCTAATAATTTGACAAATCCTAGAAGTAGTATCTTAAACACTAGCGTTTGCCGACAATGTAGACAAGTCATTTTAAGGACTGACAATATAATACATGACTGAAACTTCCCTTACCTCTGTGCCAGTAAATTTCAGCAGGTCAGGTTATTTTTATCTTCTCTGGAAATTACAACAAAATGTAATCAGTAGTATTTAACTATACATAGCATATATATTTATAACAAAGATATATAATAGATCTGCAAGTGGGGTGAAGTATGCTCAAGCTATCATTTGCATTATCTACCTCAAAATTATTTACTTTAATTCTTCCTAGCCATTGTTAATGTTAGTTGTATTTACTTTACCAACAGTAAGCAAAATAGTAACTTAACACTAATAGAGTATTACAGCCTTTCTCCTGCTGAGAAGAAAAGAGTAAATTAGTCTATGCTGAACTTTTTGGTCCTTAAGACCTAGTAGCTGTCACCTGTACTAAGTATTTTAAAGTTAACTCAGGTATTTTTATACTATATGGCAGTCTGAAAGATCTTGTAGAATGTTTAGGAGCAAGTAATCATTTTAATGATATAGGATATCCTCAGTCTTGTGCTATCTCCTAATAATGTACCAAATATTATTAAATATATTTGGTGTGGTCTGACACCTTCTGTAAATATAGACAAACTTGCTATAAATGAAATGTATTGAGGAGCTTGGTATAAGACCCACTTATGGGTTCCATCCTCAGGTGTCTGTGCAGCTAAGAGGAAAAGATGATAAAAGCTCTTTCTGATTCATGGAAGAGAAATTCTCATCATCTCTTTCAGGACTAGTTTAAAATCTCTTTGTTATGTAAAGGAACTTCATGTTAGGGGATCTAGCTCTAAGCCTTTAATTTAAGTTATCATTTGGACCTTTTGTGGGTCCAAATCATCTTATAGGAATGACATATATTATTATGATCAATATTTATTAATTCAATATTTATATAAATGCATCTCATTATTTAATAGTCCCAAGATATGAGCATGGCTGGGAAACAGCAGGATCAGATGGGAAAAGTTTAAATAAGGTTAAATCATTTTTTTGACTAGTATATGAATTTAAATAATTATATAGGTACAGTTTGCCTTCAAAAATAACTTATCTAAGAGGGGCCATATGGAGCAGAAAGTTAAATAAAATCACTCAGTGCCCAGTGTTTAGCAGTTAGTAATCACCCAATGTTCATGTTAATCCAGTGCTGAAGTTATTGGTGTATTATACGTTATACCAATACCTTATCAGCTGTCAACAACATGGTGAAGACATTTGCAGACCAAATGTAAAAATAATAGCATATTTATAATTTCCATAGAAAACAACTTGTTTTTCTGTATGTGCATAATTGGATCCTGGGAATAAACCACCAGTGAAACCTATTTGGATGAAAGAGTGGGGGGGGGGGGGGGGGGGGTTTTTTTTTTTTTTTTTTTTCTTTTTTTTTTTTTTTTTTTTTTTTTTTTTTTTTTTGTTCTTTTTCATTTCACCCTTGGAAATAATATATGAACATAGAATTGTGCAGTAGAACATTTACATTTTTGTGCTTGAAACAATGTAGGCCTTGCTATCTTAAAGAGCTATTTCTGTGCCCTAAAACAAAATGGGTGCTTTGCAGTTGATTTGAATGGGCTTCAGATTAGGGTTAGGACCTTTACTTGGCTAGGTTTTGAGAACACCCATGTTTGTTCTAGGCAATTTAAAAACCTTTTTAACTTAATAGGACAAATCCGTTTCTTGCAAGGTGAATTATCCAGAGTTCTCTTTTGAAGCTGAAAAAAGGTTATAGTTTTTTGTCTGCTAGGAGATAAGTGTTCTTAGCACAAACCAGGAGTTGCTTAGTTTAGTAGAACTGAAACTGCCCTGTAACACTTTGTGCTCTATGTTATCTTCATTATTGGGCTATTTAAAATATAAGTGTACCGGGTTAAATGAACTGGGTAGCTGGAAAACAAACATGAAAGCAAAATTATTTTCAGGATAAGATACCTCTCAACAGATATTTGAGGACTTGTTTCAACACAATAAGAACACCATTGATCCCAAGACTGAATCTGCCTCCAGCTGAGCTGACCAGCTTGGATATGGATACAAAAAAGCCAACAAGCCTGCAAATTGAGGGGACAAAGAACTTTGGTAAATTAGTAAAACTCAGGGTTTATAGTAGTAAACCTGTTCCCCATGAAGGATTGTGTGTTCTACATGACAACATATAAAATGAAAAAAAACCCATTAAAAAGATTTGTTAAGACTAGGGGGAAAAGAACCAGTTACTGACCTGTTATGACTAATTTTCAAGTCCTTGGTTTCATCAAAATCATGTAATCCTTGGAGAAGCAGGGGGCCAAAACAACGGAAGAAAAATTTGAGGGGGCATGTCACTTCTTTCAATAGTGAAGCCCCATTTGAGATTTATTAATTTAATACTAATAAAAAAGTTTAGGTGAGGCGTCACATTACAAGTTTTTCAGTGCTTTTAACTTTGCCAAAATTTTAAGTGCCTGGGCTGAAGTTTTTCTGTGCAGGAGGTTGCCTTGGGCTGAAACTTTTTTGAAAACTTCAGCTAAATATGCTCATCAAAAATTCCATTCATCTTTACATATTTCAGATATTTAGTTGAGACACTTTCAGAGCTCCATGCTGAAAGGTGAAAGGTCAGTTCCCATTGTCCTAGAGTATACAACCTTGTGTAGATGTGTCCTCTGAATCCTAGCCCTACCCTCCAGTGTATCTACTACTCCCCCCAGCCTAGTGTCATCTGCAAAGTTGCTAAGGGTGCACCCATCCCATCTTCCAAGTTGTTGATGAACATATTGAACAAAACTGGAATAAAACCTACCCCGGGGGCACTCCACTTCATACCATTATAAGATTGACAACCCCAAAACTGACACCTTTCTATACCTACAACCCTAACAAAAAATTCCTCCTTCCACACCCCAAGAAAAAAAGCACTGCCCAAGTCCCAAGCAGGACTTTGAAACCTTTAAAAATAAAAATGTGCCAGCGACTTCATGAAGACCACCAGGAACTTCATAGTTACTCTTGATAACATATGGAACTAGGCAATCACATCCCCTTAAGTGGTATTACCCAAGGGAAATTTAATTAATATTAACAAATAGAAATTAACAAATATTTCTAACTACATATAGATACCATCTATAGATAGAACTGATGAGTATGAACCCATTTGCAAAATTATAAAAATCACATGATGCATGGCATGTGCCAGTTTTGAATTAATAGGGAATAAGAAGAAATTTGCTTGAGGATAGATTACTTTATAACCTCCTCCTATAGGGCTCTTTGCACCATCTTATTAAGCAACTGGTATTGGTCATGAATGGTGATAGGCTATTGGGCTAGATGGAACACTAGTCTGATTTGATAAGAAGGTCCTAAAGTCCTAAATGGAAGGTTCTTGTGCCATGCCATGCAAACAGTAAAGATGTTTCTTCTAAAGCAATCCATGCTCTGTTTCTAAAATGACAATGAAAACAGGTATTGATATATAGACATTCAGCAGAAAAGAATACAAGTCAAAACGTAAAACCTTTTATTATTTTACTCTATTTATTTATTTGTATTTATTTAATTGTGCTTTGTGATTTCCAAGGACAATAAGTATTAATTTGAGCAAATGCATGCTGAAGAAAATGTTATTTTGATTAATGTTGGATAAAATAAAATTACAATCTGGTGTTCTGAAGTATACTGAGAGCTTTAATTAGGCAACAGTACTACATAAAGAAAGCAGTTCCTGAACAGTAATGACTGGCTAGAGAAGTTGTGGCCCATAGGCTTTGCCCTGGGGCCTTAATGTAGCAAGTAATTAGTTGCCAGGAAATACCTGACCTGGATATCATTTTTATTTTTAATATAAAATAGAAAGTATAAAAAATGTAAAGGTGAAATTGCTGGTTATTTAGATTGTGAGGGGGTAAAACTGAGCTGCACATTGTCCATTTTACAGTATCACTGATTTAATAATTTCACCACTACCATAAGACCCTAACTCCACTGATATCTGTGAACTCATTCCTGGTTTACATTAGCACAAATAGAGACCCAAGTCTTCTATTTTATTTTTTTATTGTGGGTTTCTTTTTGTTTCATTTTGTTTTGGTTTTTCCTTTGCTTTTTTCACAATTTTAGCTGTCCATACTGTACAGAGAACCATGGGGGAGCAGAGGCCTGTTTACTTTCACAGGAACATATTCAAAGCCTGGTATAGTAATAACCTAAATAACAAACTTTCTTTTTTATTTTTATTTTTTTGTAAGTTAAGATAAATTACAATTTATAACAGATGACAAAAGAGTTCTCTATAGTCAACATATGATGTTATAGAACAATTTAAATGTGTTGAGTACTTCACTGTTCAATACTGGTTTACTGCCCTAAAGAGGTTACACTTTATTTTAGACACAATGACAATTTGGGAAAGCATGAGGGAAGGACAGGGATTACAGCAATTAGATTACATGATTTCTCAGTAAAGATATGCATGCATTATGGTTAAGGCTTTTTAAATAATTAAAAGAAGTTAATAATAGATGACTGCTGATTTACGTTTTACAAGAGTAGAGTAGACACTTTGCCTCCTAAAAAAAAAATTGCTATCACTTTATTTAACAGACTTTTCCCCTTAACTTTTTCATAAAATTGCTGAATCTGATGAATGCTGTGATGATAATTAAAAAAAGCACTGACATTAAAAGGCACCAGTCCCCATGGTTTTCCCTGCTAAAATCTACTGCCTTACTTTTTACCTGATCAGTTTTTCTCTTAGTGTGTTAGCTCTTGGCTTTTCCAGGTGGATCTACTCTGGACAAATATTAACTAGCTCCAGAGGAGAAAAGATAATGCTAAATTAAAGAAATTGATTGATTGACATCCCCCAGTCAAATTAGGGATTGTAATGATGTTTTGTAATACTAATCCAAGATCTGAATCTGCAGACACAAGCAAGAGTAATCTAATTCAGGGACACAATCCTATTGAGATTAATAGAGCTACATACGTGAGTGACATTAGGTAATTACATTGGTACATGTTTGCACAATTTGGCCTGTCTGTATGAGCTAGTTTTAAAATATATTTCACTTCCACGCGTGTGCACACACACACACACACACGTGTGTGTGTTTTTATCACGGTGAAATTCTTCAGTTTTGAGAAATACCAAATCCCATTTTTAAGGCAGTCGCAACTATCAGAATCTCTTTCTTATATGTGTATACTTGCTTATATACATGCACATAATGTATGCATATGAAGACAGATAAACACATAGAAAGGCATACAAAATGTATACATGCCCCAATGTTTCTGTTATTCACCCATTTAATCTCCTCACCTGAGTAGGTACGATAGTAAAGATAAAATGTTAGATAAAAAGTGTTGGGCTGTGACTAAGGGAGACTAACTTATATGCACATTTATTTTATCATATAATTCCAATTATCTATTTGTGGAATCTGCTTTCTTGAACTTCTTGAAATCTAAGATGAGATTTCACTTCAGGTTTCTATAACACATTTCAAAGTCTAGTAGCACAGTATTTCTAGGTATCTTGCTTTTATCACTGAAATATTTTTGAAGGAGGAAACAAACACCTGTGGAGCTACTTAAAGAATCAGAGCTTTGTTTTCAAGAGATATAAAAGGTAAAATGAAATGTAAAGTCATAGGGCACTTATACACGTGATGATTTGCCCATATACACATGACGAAGCATGATGAAAAATCACCTTTTGGTTACCATAATGGCATCACCTTGTACATGTGCACAAGGTGTTGTCATGTGAAACTGTCCCAGAGCATGGCAACTTAGACCACCTCCAAAGTATTTCAGTTTGATCATGGCAAATTACCCATTGTGGACAAAAAAATCTGTTACATGTACATGTCATATACGTGTCAACTGACCAAATTGTGTGTCCTGAGCCCCCTTGCCCACCAGGTGCCGCTACAATTCACTGGTACTTTCAGGTAATTTGCAGTGTAATTCACAGGGTTTTTTTGTGTAATGAATGTTTTAGAACACCAGGTGTTGCTGTGAACCCCAGCATGGATCAATCTTCTACTGACTTCCTTTTTTAAGTTCATGAATTAAATTAAATATTTAAACAAATTCTTTTCATGTTAGACAGCTCCAAATTAACTCTACTGACAGCTAGGGTTTGTTGATGTGTTGAAGATGGGTGGTTGAACTGTGCCAGCATCCAAGAGCACAGGAGCAGAGTCACATTCCTGAAAAGTAGTTCTTTCATTATGACAGTAATAAAAGTATTGAAATTACACTTAAGTAAAATAAGTCAATTAATTTAACTAAACAACTGTCACCGATCTGCACATATTGTGTTGTATGAGCTGTAGCTTAGTGCCCTCTGCTGTAATTTAGTGCTACGAAGTCAGCAGCATTGAATTGTTATGCAGCACCGCCTACTGTATTTAACTTCAAATAGCACATTTTGCAATTTGGAGATTTTTTTACCTGTCACCTGTAACAGAATGATGCCATAAATTGAAACCCATCGGGTCACTTTAAGAGAAACAGATTGATACAATGTGGGGAAAAAAACCTCATCACATGTACAAGGGCCCATAGTTCTTTCCTAAAATGACAGGAAACCTCAGGGGCACTCCCTGAGAATGCTGTGTTCATGACAGACACCAAATAGTAAAAACTAAGGTCCTCCTTATATACAAAATAGATACAAAGTGGGCAAAAGCACTGCGGTTTCCCCCAACATGTCCACCCAGTAGATTTGTATCCAGACTTGCAGGAATGGCGCTTATTTGCTTGGTTCCTTTAAACCTAAGCAACTGGTTTATAATTTTTGTCATATATAAGATAGCTCTAACTCTGCAAGAGCTAGAATGTATTTTTGAAATTAGAAAACAGGATGCATACAGACATTCAAGGAAGTTAGGAGGAGGTTAGATGGAGTTAAAAATAGCCACCTGATCCATGTTACGTCATAATGGGAAGGTAGTGGGGGTAGGAAGCAGGGTCCAGGGAACAGATTGGGGGGTCCACAGGAGAATCAGGAGGGGGCATGCAGCATCCATGGGAGGATGGGGGGGCC
>NW_017728992.1:83932970-83933824 GCF_001723915.1 Gavialis gangeticus | reverse complement strand
TCACCCACCCGTAGGAACAGGGGATGTCTTTAGCTTCCTGACCCTCCCATTCTCAGAGAAATAACACCCCCTAATGAACCTACCCTTCATTCCTACAGAGGTAGGGTTAACTTAAATTGGGTTGTCCATTTTTGGACTGATCTAACCTTCCTGGAACTTCTATGTAATTTACACTTAGATTAAATGAAATGGGAATCTAAGTATAAGGTTTACACCTAGTTAAACTAAATTTAGATTGGATCACCATTTTAAACATGATCCAAGCTCCCCCTAACCTCCCTTAATGTGTATACGCAACCAGAGATTTGCCTTATCTGGCCCCAAAGGTGCTTTCTGTTTCTCAAGGGTTCACATGAGCTCATGCCAGTATGCTATATCCTATATAATGTATACATGTGGAGTTCCCATGAGAAATATGTTAAAATAAGGCCATAATTTTGCTTAAGAGATTAAGGAGAATCTTCAAGGCTGTGAAGATGAGCATAGAGTAATCTCTGGGGGGTGAAGGGGGAGGAGGGAAGGATAAGCTTGAGTAAGATAAAGTGTTCACACTATTAAAGAGATTGTTTTTCCCTTTCAAGTTTCCCACCCACTCCCCTCATATTCCTCCAATGTATCTTTCTTCTACACCAGCATGTCAGAGTTTATCTCAAATAAATAAGGAATTGAACACAAATAAGGATTTTAGACAGAAATATATAATCCCTGGGAAGTTAACATATAGGATCAGTTGGAATGTTTGGCCTTAAAACAAATACAATTAATGTTTTAAGAACTGGAGCTGAAGCATAGGAGTGTGCGAGACAATTGAAAAGTACAGAGACAGAGCATGAAAGAACAAGTGTGAGATAAAC
>NW_017728992.1:83920434-83927970 GCF_001723915.1 Gavialis gangeticus | reverse complement strand
GTTTGGCCTTAAAACAAATACAATTAATGTTTTAAGAACTGGAGCTGAAGCATAGGAGAGTGCGAGACAATTGAAAAGTACAGAGACAGAGCATGAAAGAACAAGTGTGAGATAAACCTGGATATAGTAGTCTTGTTAGAATGACTTTCCTATCCAGTAATTCTTTATAGGCCATTCTTAATCCTCCTGTTTGTGTACCTTGTTTTATATGTTAACAGCTGAGGACACTATTACAATGCGTGACAGCAAATTTTATGGGAAACATATATAAAAGAGTGCCTATAGCTAAATCAATAAACCCAAAATTTTAAAATGGGATGCTTGAAATATCTTAAGAAATAATATTTGTACTTGAATATTTGTACTTAAATCTGCATTCAAGAAAGAAGCACCCAGATCTGAACATCTTTAAATGCAGCTTGCTTAAGATTTTCAAAAGCGCTTAGTGAATGTTGAGAGTCTTTTATTTTGCAAATGCAGCTATAAAGTATCTGATCTTCTGGAAAATCAGGCAATAAATGTATTGCAAGTTGACAACCTATTACACAAGCAATGCAGAAACCACTAGTTACTTCTGAAAATTATTATCATTGCATTGAATAACAGCAATATAATAACACGTGAATGATTTACCTATTCTATATCTCATAGTATAAATGAAGCTAAATGCAAGAAAAGCTAAATAGGGTCGTGACAAAATCATTCATATTATAATTAAATGATGAACAAAATAAATGACAGGAAAATAAAGTAAAATATAATGAAAATATATATTATTATGAAGACAAGTAATTGGAAGTCATGGATGGCCATTAATATTATTTTGTGTGTAAAAACAGGATTTAGGGTCTTGATCAAGATATAGACTCCATTATAGTAGGTGCTGTGCAATACAAGAGCAACAGACCCTATTGCACCAGACCCTTACTTTCTAAGTGGTCAGGAAAGATAACGTATGAGTGGAGAAACAGAAACGCAGATAGCTGAGGTGGTTTGACCGATGTCACAGCCATTCAGGGAGGAGAGGCAGAAATAGAAATGATGTTTCAACTTACACACCGGCACCCTGTTTGCTAGACCATGTATGTGCTATGACTGAGTTGTGACTAAAAATGATTTGTCTCTTGTCTTATTAATTCAGATGGTTTCACAAGCATCAAATACACAACCAGGAATAGGAGGAGAAGAGTGAAAGAGGGTGGCAGAAAGGGTGGATTAATTAAAAAAAAGAAAAGAAAAAAGCATTATTATGACAAAAGTCATGCAAGGCCACGTGGAATTCAAAGGCTTCTTATTTCCTGCTATTTTGGAATTTCATTGCTTCAGTTTTGGTAAGACTTTTATTCAGCTGCTTTCAAAACAATTCACGTTTGCTTATTTTCTGGCACCATTAATGATGGCTGAAATTAATGGGAACAGATTTATAATAAGCTTTTGCATAAATTCTTCCTGTGGAAGAGCCAAAGAAGTAAGTCCCAGCAGATGAGGTACTACCAAATTTCATTTAGTAACCCCTGTTATCTGCTATTGGAAATATTTTAAACTATTTTTTTCTGTGCCGAATTAATGGCCTGGTACTTTGTTAGCCACAGTAAAGTCATCCGAGTGAAGCAGATGCCGGCTTTGTAAGACAAATAAATCTGAGTTTCTTTTGCTATTCTGAACTGTTCATTTGACATAAGTTTTTGCCTTAAAATAACTAAAGTTAGGTTATACTATCCAGTTGATTCTATTCCAGAACACTATTTCAGATTTAAGTGTTGGTGGGGAAGTGTGCTGATGGTAGGAAAATGGCAATCAAAAAATGCTTGCTGTAAAAACACAAGGTATAACAGAAGGTATAGCTAACTCAGTGATAAACCTTGTTACCAACAAGTCACACTCCTCCACCCACCACCCAAAAATAAATAAAATGCTAAACTACTTCTTGACAGGTAAAGGCAATATGTTTATAGCAATGAATTCCTCTAATAATTAGGTAAAAATCAAGTCTGCTTTCTGCTTGCAGCTCCCAGGATACAATGAGTGACATATCTATTATGTGAACTACTACTGATAAACTATCTTTTTAATTCAGTTTTTGCACAAATCTGCTTTGATAGAACTGAACATGCTTACAAGGCATATAATTCCTTCTTTACACAGAGTATAATTACTAAAGGAATTACTGATCTAAATCTACATAGTCATTAATTGAAAAAGCTCATCTTTCAACAAAGAACATTCTAATAACCTTCAAACACAGATGGCAAACTTCCCCTTTAACATTTTTTTTTTATTTACAATACTTTGTAAGTTCCATTTTCTTGGACATATTTGCTGAAGTTGCCAAGCTTTTATTTTATGATAAACTTTTATCTCTTTGTTGTACTGCACAAAGGGATTTCAAATGCAATGTTTTATTCATTTTTCAAAGCCCAAAGCTCCTTAAAAGCCTCTGAAGATTTTTCTCTTTCTTTTTCTTTTTTTTTCTTCCTCCCCCCTACTTTCTTTCTTTTCCTAGCAATCAGCAACAATAGGGTCTTGTGATAGTCTAAATACAAGTAGTTTTTTCCTTAATGTCAAGAAGTCTTGCTTCTTACTGACTCTCCTATGAACTCTAAAATCAGATCTGTAGTTTCAGGTTATTGTATACTGAAAATTGTTGCTCAGTTTCTATCCCTCATTTTTGCACATGGGAGCAAAGACCAAAGGTGAAAGGTTGCCACTAAGAATTTGAAAAGCTTTTTTCTCTTCAGTTTCTCAACTTATATTACTCAGTTTCACTGAAGGTTCAGGGAGTGAGTCCCGATCAGTAAGTTCCATTCACAACACTGTTGGGAACCAACGTTCCCTATCAGAGAGAAACAAAATCAATAATAAGATAAAGAATGGAAGATACTATAGTTAGTAGCCTGGAAGATGGTATAAGATTTTGTATATGGTCATGATATTATGTCTATTTCTAAACAGAAAATATCTTTTTTAAAAGGGTGTAGGTTTTTCAATGGAAACAAATATTTGAGGCTTTAGAATTTTCTTCATTTTTCTTTGAAAAACAAAAGCTGCCATAAAATTTAGGGAAAAAACATTTTTTTTTCATTACCTCATAATTTTTTATGGAATATGTTTGCTATTTTCAGTTCTACATGTTATTCATAGCTTTTTCATAACTTCATATATATTTGTGAACATTTTACCATTAAGTAAAAATTCAGTTTGAAGATAGGGACGGTTCAAACTCTGCTTATAAGTTCCAGTAAAATCAATAGAACTACCAGTTTAAATAAAATGAGCAGGTCTGGGCCCAATGTATCTGGTGAAAGTCATAGTTTCTGCATCATACAATTTCTAGAAATGCTGAAAAAGAAAAGCAACCTTATATTCATAAGGAACTGTGGCCATGTGAGGTTGACACGGCCAACAAGATTTCACAAAGACCGAACATGATTTATGCATGATTTGATATGTGAAAGATTTAAAAAAATGAATTGTAGGCACCTGGCTTTCTTTGAGAGTCAATCTTGCCAGACAGTAATCTGTGGAAATTGGTCATATGGTTACAGGCATAAGACTGGCATACAAGATAATTATGCTTATTTCCTGACTGGGTTCAATTCACTTCTTCTGTGACCCAGTAATGCAACAGAACACATGTAAAAGGAGGCCTTTGCCTGCCCCAAACCTCACCAACATCAGTGGTTTCTTTGTAGATATAGGGGTATGCATATTAAATGCGCAAGATCAGTGCTTTAATCCTTTTTAACCTCATCTCCATATCTGGAAACCGGGGATCAAATTATTTTTCTTTTACAATGTAGTTTATGTGGATATGTTAATTACACATGTGAAGTGCTATAGTGAAGAATCATTATCAATTTCTGGGTATGAAGAAATTTACAGATCTGTAAAAAAGGTCAAAATATGGATTTGAATTATCCTTGTGATGAATCATTAAAGCTATCAAGAAATATGCAAAATTTAAGCATTGTGCATATATTTTCCCAGAAATACAAACTCATCCAGTCCCTGAAAACACCATGCAGAGGATTATTTAATGTGCTCCTTTTAAAATTAATGTAGAACAATGTTTAGTAAGAAGCTAAACTGAATTTTAATTGATTTTTTAGATAGTTTTGACTCCAATTCCCTTTATTATTAATGAATTATAGAAACAAATCAAATAACAATCTGAAGCTAGAAAATGACTAGCTTTAATGTATCTTCTCCATTGCCATACAAAAAAAGTTTGATTATAAAATGTTCTGAATTTAGCTGTATTAGTTCATGTAATCACAGGGTGGACATGTACAGTAAATACCCATATTTCTTCAATGTCTCTGTATCCTCTGAGACTAGGGACAGAGATTATGCATAGGCTAGTATTAGTGATTAGAAACTGGTTCAAATCTGTACAACAACAGAAGTTCAGTGCACATACACTTCTTTCAAAATGGCCAAACCTGGTTTAAGATAACCTGGATGGATGTAGTATCAGACATAACTGATTTAAGTTAAATCAGTTTATTGAACTTCTGTACCAGATCCCCTCCAGATTCAAGATGTCAGCTCCAGCAGGGCAGGACGGCATGCTGTATTGGCCCCCAGTTTCTGGCCTGGACTACTGCAGGCATTTAGCTGCATTTCTGGGATGAAAAGTGAATGTCTGTTCATTTACTTAACAGTTCAGTCCACACAGCTTAAACCAAACTGTGAAGACTGAATCAATTGACCTTGAGATTTTTGATTGTTTGTGCTTAGCCTGAGGTTTTACTCATATTCCCATTTTTTTCCTTTTGTTATTGGGGAGGGTATAAGCATTCTAGTTTACAGGGCCTAATCTAGGGCTAATTGATGTCAAGTATTTGAATATTGAGTATGTATTTGAATACTGTGAGTATCTCACATAGATATATGATGGTTTTCATTGATTTCAATAAGGTCATACTTGCCCCACATATAACAAATTAATTGTTTATCTTTCGCAAATTAAATACATAGATAATTAAGGTGCAGGATCACCTGGAAAAATCTGCTACTGTCTTCTTATGTCTCAAATCCTAAATTCCATATAAGCCTGCATTGCTTTTTATGTCTAATTAATATAGAAAACTAAGCAAATGATATTGATCTCCTTCTGCCATATTGGCATGCTAATGGTTTTTCACTATCCTCCCCCTCTTCCTGTTCACCTGTTGTTTGAATAGCTGTTGGCCTGGTATTACAACTTTGCTGCCTTTCTCCCAGACTTGCAACCTAGTGTTATTCTCTTTCAGGATATTTTTCAAATCCATTCTCTCATACCACTGTCTCTACAAATTTTCCTGAATTTACTTCTTTGTGTCCTGTGTAATTCCTATTGCCTACTTTTTCTTTCTGCTACTGCATGATAGCTATTTTGGTCTCCAGAACACTTGACAGCAGCCTCTAGGACTGACCCCAGAGCATCTTCACCAGTGTGTTTTCTAGGTCTGCAGGATGTGAGTGGGACTGGGTACTACTGCCAAGATGCAGACATAACCCATATTTCCATTCTCTAATATGGGCTAGGTTCCTTAGAGGACAACTGCACAACATTGATCAGTCTATCTGGTGCATCAGGGGAGTCACATGACTGCACCATTGGAGATAACATTTCAAAGTTTCAAGTCAGGTTCAACAAACTGAATTAAATGTTTTAATTATGGAAATGTTGAGAAATTTTGTTCCTGATTTATGAGGAAAACAGCTGTTGGCATTTCCTTTGGGACAGAAATTCTGAATTTCACTCTTCTCTTGTACAAGTATGTAGCAAAAAGATGACCCTTGCAATCTAAGCATGAGATAAAGGACCAACAAGGGCAAAGAAGGTGACAAGTAACCATGACCAATATGATGAGCAGAGAATTGTCAATTGTCAGATTTTAGTATTCTGTAGGCAAAGAAATCAAGAACAAACAAATCAAAAAGGCCCTTAATAGCTTTCTCATATATCCTGAGCCTGACTGTTTTATGGGATGCTAACAGCATAATGTCCCAGTGATCCAGAATCAAAGTTGGTTAGGGTCTGGATATCTGAATCTTCATTAAATTCTTACCTCGATATTGAGATGTATCCATCTTTTGGGAATCTGGGTCCTACTTTGCCTACTTCTACTTAAAACCAGACCTTTTCAGTTGAGCATAATGACCAGTACATTACTTATTTATGATCTAAGGTTATAGAATCCAGGTCTATTTGGGGCCTCTTTTCCAAAACTTATATTTGGAACTGAAAGGCCAGATTGTGATTTGGACTGGATTCTTATGCTGGATTCAGAGTGGGAACTAGAACCTCCATTATCCCCCTTAATCTGCTGTCCATATCTTGGGTCCAGTCAAAGACAGAGGAAACTTTTCTTTATTGAAAGCTTCATAGGTGTCTGGTGCCTCTTGAGTCAGTGGGGCATGTGCCCCCCTGACACCAGTCACTGACAGCTGGATGCAGGGGGTGGGGAAGTATGCAGTTGGATACAGAGCATTAGCAGCATGGGGGAAAGGGGTGCAGGTATAGGTGGGGGTGGGGGATGGGACACAGGGCCAGACGTGGAGTAGGGGGGGTGCATGGCCAGATGTGGAGCAGTGGCAGCTTAGGGCAGTGGCTGCTGGTGGAAGCAGCTGAATGTAAGCTCCCCACCTGCTCCTGGGAGGTGGTGGCAGTGCAGGCTGGTGGTGCACAGAGCTCTGGTCCCTGCCTGCCCCCATCATTCTTAACGGGCAATTCGCTAGTAGTTTCATAGCTGTTAGGGGCAAGAAGGCACCTTACAGATCTTTGGGTCCAGTCCCACTGCACATGAGCAGGAAAGACTACTGGGATCAAATGACTCCAGCAAGATGGACAGAAAGGTGTTTTCTAAACATCACCAGGTTGGATGACTATACCTCCTTTGGAGGGAGCCTGTTCCAAGCCCTTGGCACTCAGCTTGTAAAGAAGTTTTTCCTTATGTCTAGCCTGAATCAATCTTCAGTCAGCTTGTGCCAATTATTTCTTGTCCTCCCCTGGGGGGCCTTGTTGAATAGATGCTTTCCCAAGCCCTGATGTAACCCCTCATATATTTATAGGTAGCAACCAAGTCTTGTCTCCTCCCCCACAAGCCTTCCCTTTTTCAGGCTGAACAATCCCAAGTCCCTCAGCCTTTCCTCATATGTATTGGTCTCCAGGCCTCTAATCATGTGTATGTTCCTCCTCTGGACTCTCTCAAGCTTCTCTACATCTTTCTTGAAGTGCGGTGCCAAAACCTGGACACAGTACTCCAGTTGCAGTCTCACCAAGGCTGAGTAGAGTGGAAGGATGGTATCCTTTGCCTTGCTCAAAATGCTTCAGTGGATGCATGCCAGTATTTGGTTAGCTATGCCAGCTATGACATCACATTGATGGCTTATGTTCATTTTGTTGTCAACCCAAGTCTCATTCAGTTGTGGTGCTGACAAACCTGTAAGTGTGTTGGGGATTATTTCTCCTCAGATGGAGCACTTTACATTTCCCTGTAATAAATGACAAGGTTGAGTTCTGCCCACTTCACAAGCCTGTCCAGGTCA
>NW_017728992.1:83914472-83915434 GCF_001723915.1 Gavialis gangeticus | reverse complement strand
ATTTCTCCTCAGATGGAGCACTTTACATTTCCCTGTAATAAATGACAAGGTTGAGTTCTGCCCACTTCACAAGCCTGTCCAGGTCAGCCTGTATTGCCAGCTCATCTTCGAGCGTGGCAATGCTCCCCCAAAGCTTGGTGTCATCAGTGAACTTTGCCTGATTGTTTGTAATACCTGAATCCAAATCATTATTGAACATGTTGAAGAGCACTGGTCCAAGTACTGAACCCTGAGGGATGCCACTGGTCACCTTCCACCATGATGACTCAGTTCCATCAGTCAGTATACTTTGGGTTCTGCCATGGAGCCAGATACCTAGCCACCAGACTGTGAAGTAGCTGAGGCCATATTTTCCCAATTTGATGATGAGGACATAATGGGATACCAGGTCTAAGGCCTTTTTGAAGTCCAATATATGACATCAACTTCATTTCCCCTATCTAGGTGGTGAGTAACCTGATCTTAGAAGAAAATGAGGTTGGTTTGCCATCCTTCAGAATACCGCCTTCAGTTAGCCTGTGTGTGATGGATTCTTTCCTGATTTGCTGTAGGATTTTACCTGGGACTGAAGTAACTGATTGGCCTGTAGTTTCCTGGGTCCTCCCTTCTCCCTTTTTTAAAGATAGGTACCATATTGGCTTTTCCCCAATCTTATGGCACCTCTCCCGAGTTCCACGAGTCTTCAAAAATAACTTTTCCATTAGTCACGCAATGAAATCGGCCAGTTCTTTTAGGTCTTCTTGAGTGACAATGTGCCTTTCTCAGACTCAACATTCCTCAAGTTCAGAACCCTAACTAATAAGTTCTAACCCACTCTGACTAGCTAAGAGGGGAATTTAGTTATCTGAGAAATCCTTAAAAGAGGATCATTTACTCTTCTCTGTTAAAGGTGTTTCTCAGTTATATAATGGAAGACTGTTGCTGTGCTGACAGAACCCTGGTGATAGTTTCTCTTAACACAG
>NW_017728992.1:83913266-83914461 GCF_001723915.1 Gavialis gangeticus | reverse complement strand
CTGAGAAGGAGCTCGTGCTAGTGGCTTGCATCTGGGTGGGTATGGTGGTGGGGTAGAACATTAGGACCGGGCCTGTGTAGAGGTGACCCTCTGACCTCCATGGCTCATCCCCTGCTGGCAGGTACCTGGTGTGTTGCAAGGGCTGGTACACACCTGGTGTGCACCTGGTGTGCTGGGGGAGTGTAGGCACTGAGCTTCCAAACTGGGGTAAGCAGGTGGGTACCCTTGGAAACTTCCTTCCACTTTGGAGGCCTGCTGAAAACTGGGCCTGCCCAGGAGAGCCTGAATGCAGGTGCCTTATTGGTGTTTCAATATCAGCCTGCTTCAAGACTCCTACTTCTGGGATTGCTTTGCCCACTTTGGCAGTGATTGGACTGAGCTGCTCCTCCTGGAAGCTATGGTGAGACATGGGCAAGGTACAGATCTGACTTTTTTGCCAGCAGTACACCCAGCTGGACACAAATGGACTATGCCAACATATCTGAAAGCTGGAGGAAGATGTGGCAGAGCTCAAGGCCACCCTGCTGGCCACTGGCAGTGATGCGGCACTGCACGAGAGCCTCCAGTTCCACAGGAAATTCCTGTGCGACTTAGCAGAGATGGAGGCCTGTGGAGTGAAGATCCATGTCTGCTTCCAAGAGCTGACAGAAACCAGCACCCCAACCCACTTCTTCTTCAACCTGGAGCAGCAGCAGGCAGAGAGCAAAATCTTAGATCATCTCAAGACCCTCAAGGGCTGGGTAATTATGGATCTGGGTGAAGTATGTGAGCATGCTGTTGCCTTCTGTCGTATCCTGTTTCTGATTGAACCGTTCTGCCCCAAGGCCATGCAGGAACTCCATGAGGGAGTTCCTGTGTCTCTGGATCCTGGAGGCCAGCAAGCTTGATTGAGAACTGTTTCTGGAGAAGCTGGCAGCTGTTGCAGCTGTCTTCACCTCTGGCAAAGCCCCAGGCTTCAACAGATTACCTGCTGAGTTCTACAGTACCTTCTGGCTTCTCCTTGACCTCTGCCTTCTGTGTTTTCCAGGAGAACTCCGCTGACAAGGTGGTACCAATCAGCTGCCACTAAGCAGTGCTCATGCTGCTGCCCAAGAAGGGAGACCTTAGCTGCACTGAGAACTGGTGGCTGGTCTCCCAGCTGTGCACTGACTACAAGATTCTGGCCAAAGTGCTGGTGACCCATTTCTGCACCACC
>NW_017728992.1:83897950-83908266 GCF_001723915.1 Gavialis gangeticus | reverse complement strand
GTTGCAGCTGTCTTCACCTCTGGCAAAGCCCCAGGCTTCAACAGATTACCTGCTGAGTTCTACAGTACCTTCTGGCTTCTCCTTGACCTCTGCCTTCTGTGTTTTCCAGGAGAACTCCGCTGACAAGGTGGTACCAATCAGCTGCCACTAAGCAGTGCTCATGCTGCTGCCCAAGAAGGGAGACCTTAGCTGCACTGAGAACTGGTGGCTGGTCTCCCAGCTGTGCACTGACTACAAGATTCTGGCCAAAGTGCTGGTGACCCATTTCTGCACCACCATGGCCTCTGTCACTGGGCCTGAGCAGAGCTACTGCATGCTGGGCAGGACAATCCAAAATAACCTGTTCCTGCTGTGCAACCTACTCACAGCCAGTGAACTCTTCAGCCTGGACATCAGCCTCATCTCTCTAGATGAGGAGAAGGCGTTAGATTGGGTGAGCCATGCCTACCTCTTCTAGACTCTGGAGGCCTTTGGCTTTGGACCCCTCTTTGCTGGGGCCCTCCACATCTTGTAGGAAGACACCTTCAGCCTGCTCAAGGTGAATGACGTGCTCTGTGCCCCATTTCTCACATACAGGGGCATTTCTCAGGGTTCCCCCCTGTTAGGCATGCTCTACGTCCTGGCCATCGAGCAACTGCTGCACATGCTGTGGCGCTGCCTGAGTGGTGTGGCCCTGCCAATGGCCATGGACCCATCCACTGGCCTTCTGCTCCAGCTCTTGGTGTATGTAGACGATGTGACCATGTTCCTCAGCACCCAGGAAGATGAGTGGGCTTTGATGGACTGCCAGTTCCGAGCGTGCCTCTTCAGCCCATATCAACTGGGCCAAGAGTGATACCCTGCTGCTCAGCACATGGACCAGCACAACCCCCCAGATTGTCTGGGGGGTCTCACCTCATGCTGTGAGGTCATGAAGGTCCTGGGGGTGTTCCTGGGGCCACCAACCTTCATGGTGTGCAACTGCAATAGCCTTGACAAGGGGGTGGAGGCCCACCTGCAATGGTGGTGCTGGCGCCTACCCAACCTTTCCTACCATGGATGGGTCCTCATCACAAGCAGCCTGGTGGCAGCAACCCTGTGGCACTAGTGCACCATACTCAACTTGCTGCTGGACCTACTCGAGAGAGTCCAGCGCCTCCTGGTAGATTTTTTCTGGGATGGGCACCACTGGCTCTCACAAGCCACCCTTTACCTACCTGTTGTTGAGTGGGGCCAGAGGCTGGACAACCTGGTGAACAAGGTGGCCACCTTCCATCTGCAAGCCCTTCAGCAACTACTCTATGCTGAGGTACCTGCCATGGCAAGAAATGCTGTACCAGTTCCTGCAGAGGGTGGGGACACTTGGCTTCAACTGCGAGCTCTTCCTGCCGGACCTCATACTCCTGAACTGGGTGGTGCTTCTGGTCTTCTACCACAGCATGGTGCAAGCCTGGCAGGCCACCTTCCACCTCCAATCCAAGACCCAGTGCCTACAGTTCCTGCAGCAGCTAAGGGAGCCCCTGGTGCACAACCCAGCCCTATGGCACCCTGTACCAAGCCTAGGCTCCACCAACCTCACAGCCACCCTCATCTGGGCATGCGTCCTCTGCCTGGGCCATCTCCTTGACCCCACTTGGTTGGCTTGGCTCTTGCCCAAGGCCCTGATGGCCCGGATGGGCATGTGCTCCATCTGCAGTGTGAGCTGTCTCCTTCCTGAAATCCAAACTGCCCTCCCCACTGGAGGCAGCAGCCACCCTGGATGACCATCTCTGGGCATGCCAGGTCCCCCTCACCATGGATGCCCTGAGCGAGGCCTTCCCCAGCTGTGGTCAGTGACCTGAGCAGCAGGCCTGGCACTCTGCTCATGCTGTCTATGCCTCCTGACAGTGACATGGGTTGCCCCTTTGCTTCCCTACCCTGTAGAAGGCTGTAAGCCTAAGTGGATCACGTCCCAGGTGCTGGCAGGCCTCCCTGATACACCGTGGCAACAGCTTCTGGGACCGCCAGATTCTCCACTGACCCACCTGGCTTGGCACACACTGTATAAGCTGTGAACTATCAAGAAGACTGGCAACCTGCAGTAGCAGCTGCTGCATGGCATCCTAGCCACTAGCACATTTGTGACCTACTTTGACCGAGCCGCCTCAACAGCCTGCCCCTTCTGCCCTGGGGGCATTGAAGAGAGCTCTTTAACACCTTCCTTGACTGTACCCACCTGCGGACACTCTTTGTCACCTGTGAACTGCCACTACAGGTGCTGGGCAGGATCCTTTTGGAGAACACCTACATGTGCTCCTATAAGTATCGGGAGGCCAAGAGGGTTGCCATCTGCCTGGCCAACTTTCTGTTGGGTCAAGCAAAGATGGCTGTCCTTAAGAGCTTTTGCAACTGACTTGCCAGGACCAGCTCAGATGATGCCCTGTGGCTTTTTGGCCTCCTGGTGCAGGCACACCTCTTGCTGGAGTTTGGGCATGTTGTACTCCAGCGGGTGGTGCCCACCTTTGAGGCATGCTGGGACACTGGCCTTTCCCCCATTCCTCCCTGTCGCCCCAGTCCCACTATAGGCCATCCCAAAGTCACAGAACTCTGTCAGGCTATTGTATCCAAGAAGCCCAGAAGTGGGGTGCTAGGTGCATGGATGGAGGAGTGTGGGAGAACAATGAATCACCCTGCTCAGACTGCTCAAAGCACGGGGCCCCAGGCTGCTAATTGCTTGAGTGGTTTCTTTCTTTCAGCACTGGGCAGACCAGTCACATACCCCCACTCCCCTGTAATCCTTGCTTTACAGGAGAAGCATTTCAGTTCTGTGTCTGTGCAGGCACTGTGCTTCGTTTTCACTGGTGAAAGTCAGCTGGGCCCAAATGGATGAGCTTTGTCACTACAGGAAGTACTTGGACTTATGACACAATTGGATCCTGAAAACTACATCTTAAGTTGAAACATTGTAACTCAGAACTGATTTTCCCATAGGAAACAATGTTATAAATGGGGGATTTTTCCTGAAGCAAGGCCCAATATCCTATTGTCACCAAAAATAACCCAGAATGTTGTACTGAATCAATTATATATGAGTAATATAGCTACATGAATGTATTTATATTATAAATAGCAATCATATTGATTTGGAAGGACTTTTTTGAGGTGTCTTTGCTGGACTTTTTGAAGGGCTCTTGCCTGAGAAGACTCCAGCCAAGAACCCTTCAAAAAATCCAGTCAACTTGGCTGCAGGTTTTTCTGGAGTCTTGTCAGCTTAAAGTGTCCAAGGAAGTTTGGACAGATGTTCTCCAGAGAGATGGGTGACACATCTACTTGTTTGCTGGCATCACATTGTATCAAGTATTGTAAAGTCAAAACTGACATCAGGAAGTTGAAACAGGGTGTCAATTTATAAACACTGCAAGTGTGAAACGTTGTAAGTCAAAACTTTGTAAATCAAGAACTGTCTGTATTCCTGGTGGAATGCCAGCCAGTATGCCTTGCTCCTGCTACACCTCTGGGAGGTGTTTGGAACCTCAGGATCCATCTCTTTTGAAGACATGCAGGGGAAGCTCAGGTTGCCATTCATTGTGAGAGTCTGTCTCATGTGCTACCTGTGGCTCCAGTATGAGCTAACATGTGCAGATGAGTTTACAATCACCACAATTAATGACATAATGCTGAACCTGTGACCTAACACCTGACTCAACGGAAGGTTCTCCACACTCTGGCTGCTTAAGAAGAGTCTTGCATTGTACTGCCTTTGGCTTTCCAGCACCATTTTTCTGCTTTGAATATACCAGGAGTGGATGGGGAGTAGGGGTTACTTCACTTTCAGGAGCTGGGGTATGGAGGGCATTGTCTGGGACCAGGATGGGGACATGATTGAGGGAGTAGGGTGTGGAGGTTGCTAGGGGTTTTGGTACAATGCTTGTATGTGCTGTGAGACTCAGGCTGAAGACCAAAGTTAGCAATAGTGCTGTAAATGTCATTGCTTTACACAAAACACTGAAATTTACACAACTGTCAAAACCAGACAGAAGACCAGCTCCTTTGCATCTGGGCTTGTGTCTCCATGTGATGATGGAGGCCAGGCAACAGGGCACACTTCCACTTGCATTGTAAGCCATCCAGGACTTCAGATGTCCCCAGCTGGCCATCATGGGGCTTCAGCACACCCAGAGCCCATGGCTGTGGCCACTAGGGACCTTCTCCATTGCCATGGGTAACTGGGGACATTTATTTTCCATGAGAGAGGTAGGAGAAGGGAAGGGCTCAGATGTCAACCATAATGCTAGTACAGCACCTGGCCAGGCTGGGCACTGAAATTGGCAAGGAAGGCATTGTGGGCTGGGGCACTAGGTGGCATGGACATGGGCTGGCTTCCCAACCTGAGGTTTCTGTGGGTGCCAGACTCAGGCAGGGGGTTTGAAACCCCACTGACAGCCCCTGGATGAATGCCCACTGTCATGTAGCTGCCACAGCTTGGCACACTCTCCATGCATCATAACTGGCCTTGATGGCTGGTGAAGGGCCTTTATTAGCCACACCCAACCAGCCCAGCTTTGCCAGCCCCGCAGCACCACAGCACTCATGGTCAGTTTCAGCAGCTGGCTCCGCTGTCAAACTGACAGGGGCAGGGAGAGGGGGACTGTTGGAAGGGTTTTGAGCCTAAGTCTTGCAACCCCAGAGACCCCATCCCAGCCAGCCAGACCATGTCTGCATCACCTGGTGCTGGCACTGAAATTCCCCACTACACTGGTCCTGACAGTGGCTGAGCTGGCTGACAGAAAGTGACAGGGAGGGGCTCCAGGGGAAGTCTCTGAGCTCCCACCCTGGTCCATCACCCTTGGGACTCCAGCCCAAACTCCTCCATTCCCTGTCATGATTGCCCCTCCAGGTTACTTTACCTCTTTCACAAACCTCCCCTGCTCCTGAATGCCTCCAAAAGTTTGTTGCTTTATGTCAATGGAAAGAGGGACTAAGTTATGACACAGGTCATGTTCAACAGCTTCTATTTATTAAACACAAGAAAAGTCTGGCAACTGCAACATTGTCAACTGAGGCATATCTCTTCAATGATATCTTCTAATGATCTCACAATTTTTGTGGAGGATGTATGCAGCCATGATGAGGTGTGGCACATTTTCCTCCTTCATCTCAAGGCATAGGCTGTGAACCAACTAAACACACCTTGAGATGGCTAAAGGTACACTCCACAGGTATGCAGCACCTGTTCAGGAAATAGTTGAAGTGCTCCTTTTGGTTGTCCAGCTGCCTCATGTAGGATTTCATAAGCCAGGGCAGGTAGGGGTAAGCTGGGCCCCCAGTAATGATGGGAGAGAAGATGACAGTGCTGATAATGTAACTGGGGACTCCTGAAGACTACCACTCACTTTCCATCCTCTGTGTGGTGGAGCAGGGAGTTGCAGAAGATATGGTTATCATGGATGCTGCCCACCCAGACAACAAATATGTTGTGGCCCTGGTAGTAAATAATGTCCTGCAGGATGATGGAGAAGTAGCCCTTATGGTTTATGAGTGCTTGGGTGCCTTGGGGCGGGGGGCAGAGGATGGGGGTGTGGGTGCCACCCATGGTACCCACACAGTTGGAAAAGCCCATGCAGCAGAAGCTGGTGACCACCTCCTGCAGGTTCATGAGATGGATAAAGTGGTTGTGGCACAGACAGGTCAGGACATGGATGCATATGCAATTCATGAGGGAGAGCATTCACTCTGGGGCTCTTCTTAAAACCACAGGGCAAGGCAAGGGGGAGGATCTTGGGTGATATGGTAGGGCTTGGGTGCATGTTTGCCCATGCTAAGCAGCCAAGCAGGAGTGGCCTGTGTGTTTGGCTGTGCTCAGCATTCTATGGCAGCCCAGGGTGTCAGCAGGGAATACCAAGAGGCATGAAGAGTTTCCCCCCCTACTTGTGTGCCTCAGCCAGTGCAGGCTGCCTGCATGTCCACCTCCCCAAAAGACAAATGTATATATGTTTCACTCCCTAAAGTAGGCCACTTACAGAAAACTGGATGACTTAGATCAATTCCTCCCCCAGCTTTTTGAATGTCTGTATGTGCCCTAAGAAAGCTACATGATACATGAGATATATGATGCAGCACACATGAAATAATCATGGGAAGTAGACTCTTCCACAGAGATCCAAAGTGCAGCAATCTATAGAGTTCATTGTGGAGGAATAAGGAAACAGGACCTTTCCATGCCTGAACAAATTGTTGAAATTAAAAACAAAGAAAAAATATTTTGAACAACAACTCTAAAAGAAGGGATCTGAATCAGAATTTAAGACTGGAACCCCTAATTTCTGGTTTCTTATCTTACCTCTCAAGATTACTTCAGACATTGGAAATTAACTTAAATGCTTTGCCTCAACTTCTCCACTTGAAAAATTGGGGATAACTATTACTCTGCTGTATGGCAGAGTGTTAGCAAGGAGTACTTCATTAGTAGGATGATGTAACAGAGCTCAGAGTGTACTCTGTTACTCCCAGGGGCATGGGAAGCAGCAAGGCAGCCTGAAGTTGGTTATTCTCCCAGTCAGGCCTAATTACCTGATTGGGAACAGGGCCCAGATATTCACTGTAAGAGAAGGGCCCTGAACAGCAAAGCCAGCAGCCTCCTGCTAGCATCTGGGAGAACACCACCTGGCTGGAGCTGCTGCTTGTGACATCTTGGAAGTAAGGGCAGGAGCTATGGGGATGGCTGGAGGCTCCTGGTCCTGGGGCATGACCTAAAACTACATCCTGCTGGGACTTGTTGGTGTGGTGGGATTGCTGATGGCAGGGCAGTTTCCAGGAATGCCACACCTGGGGCCTCCCCATTGAAGGGCAAGTATGGGTTGCCAGAAATCCTCAGCCACCACTGCCTTGTGGGTGACCCTGTGGAGGGAAAAGGCTAGGGAGTGCACCCTGAAAAAGAAAGCAAGAACCCAGGCTTACTGTGAGCTCTGAGGTGGGGTCCTGGCCAGGTGAAGTGGCCAGAGACTGTGCCAAGACTCACTGAGATCTCTGAGGCTGCTGAGTGTGTGGCTCCAGGTGGGTGGGGCCCTGAGCCTGTGAGGAGCTCCTGGGGTGAAGGGATAAAGGGGTTGTAGCCCAGTGTGAGGCAGAGGATGAAGCCCAGCGTAGGACAGGGAAGGGAGCTTGGAGCCCTGAGCAATGGACTGAAGGAGAGCCCAGTGTTAGGGCATAGTGACTGTGAGCTCCAGTGGGGAATAAGAGTCCCATGTGAGACTCTGGAGCGTGGGTCACAGTGTGAGGCACTGCAATAATATGGATGCCATGGGACACAGTATAGGGGAGGTCAGAGCCATATATATAAGCCCTTGGCATCAGGTCAAGTAAAAGGGTAGCTTCCTACCTGATTGTCATCATTCAGTTGTATCATGTAAGGTGTGGTGGGCAAAGTAGGTGGGCAGTTTGCCCTGAAGCAAGTGGGTGGGCCTACATTTAGACCAGCCCCAGGATGCCCACTTGTTACAGGTGACCGTATATTCTAGTTTGGTGAGGACATTCCCAAATTCCATAGGCTGGTCCCGGCCACTTGGTCAAAAGTCCTGGGCTGGAGTCTACTGGGGAAGCAGAGTGATGTGATACACCAGCAGGCAGGCATGTCCTCCTGCCTTGCTCCTGCACAGCAGCAGTGGTGCCTGCCCACTCACCTGGTGCACCATACTCTTCTGTCTCCCTGCCAGACTCCAACCTGGGACTCTGGTCCACCACAGCTGCTTGGTCAAATCTGGGGCTGTCCTGTCCAAACCAGGTTGTATGGTCACCCTATTCATTAGTGTCTGAATAACACTCCACGTATGGATGCTAAATATACCACTGTGCATCATTGTGTCTACATGTGACCTGTGGCAGGACACTGTTTGTGTCTGCCACTTTAAGGGCCTGAAGCCAGAAGCTGCTGCTTAGGGCAGCCATTTTAGATCCAGGGCTGCCCATATATACCAGGCATTTTGCTGCTGGGAGACTAGGCAACAAAATTGCCTAGCTGCAGATGTCAACTGGAGGGAAGGACAGGAGGTACAGGATTGGTCAGGAGGCTCCTGGTCCTGGGCATGACCTAAAACTGCATCCTGCTGGGAGTGGGTGGCCTGATGGGGCTCTCAGTGTTGTGGGAGCCCCCAGGAAATGCCAGGCCAGTTACCACTCTGGTGAAAGGTGGATCGGGGCACCTTAACCCCAACTTCCACGTTCAGGTGCGTCAGGTGACGCCAGAGGTAGAGGGGGCCAGGCACGGCTATGGTCACCTGAGCCCACCCAAAGAGGGAAGCCCCGAGACCCCAAGTTGAGGGGGCATTGTGGAGCCCTCTGTAGAGGGGGACATAGTGTAAGATCTCAGGGTATCACTATGACCTGCTGGTCCGGGGGGGAGTGAGAGTCCCCTGTGAGACCCTGGAGCACCAGTCATGGTGTGAGTCACCCCATCTCCCCACATCTAGGAAGGGGAACCCAAAGACAGTGTGAGGCTAGTGAGGCCAGAGGTAGCGTGCCCCCTCAACTGGCCCATGCTGGGGCCAGGACCAAGAAGGTCAAAAGGGCTAGGTGCCCACTGCGAGGGGCACCCAGAGCTGTGGGCCTGGGACCCTGCCTGGCCTTGGAGGTGAGGCCAAGGCTTGTGTGTGGCTGAAAGAGGAGCCAGCTACTAGGAGCTCAGCAGCCTGAATGAAGCCACCATAGACTGCCTGAGGGTCAAAGGAAGGTCCTGCCAGGAAGATTCTGGAGCCTAGTATGGGGCTGGTGTGATGATAACATCTGGATCCCATCTGCAAGGCATGGGCAGCAGTGTATGGGAGGTACGGAGCCGCAGATAGCACCCCATGGCATTGGGGCAAGGAATGGGCAGCTTCCCATTTAATTAACAATTATTTAATTAATTACTTATCATCAAGGCATGGCGGGTGAAAAACTGGGTGGTTAGCCCAGAAACAGGTGGGCAGGCCACAGGGCAATCAGCCCCAAGAAGACCCCCTATTACAGTGACCCATTTGTTTTTTTGATCAAGTTTGCCTTTGGAACATTAAGTTTTATCAAAATTGAATGTTTTTCAGAATATTGCCAGAGAGAGAAAGTGTAAATGGAGTTAATGTCAACATCTGTTTTTGTTTGTTTCAATAAAATTAAAAGGCTTTGTTCTGACCTGAGCATTTAATTTAGACCTTTAACATTATATTTAAGGTTTCATAGCATAGGACTATATTTATAAGATAAATATTTACTTGGTTCCAAATTTAATTATATTGGATTTCCTATTTCACAGAAACTTTTAGTATTTCAGCTTTGTGTTCTGTTTTGAAACATAAATGAGTCTCAAGTGTCAAATCTTAAAACCCCAAATCTACCCAGGGACAGAATTTAGGACAGACTTCTGTTTCTGAACAGCCAGACATATAATCATCACTCTGTATAGCATCTTGGTGAAGCTTGTGGTATACAAATAACTCCTTATTATGTACTGGAACTTTATATAAATAGCTATTTACATCAAAGAGGTGACAGTCTCACTAATGCCTTTGTCCCTAGCTTTCTTTCTGTCCTACCACACCAGGAAGTTCTTGCTGGCCTCACACAGACTGCCTCCTGGTATGCCATGCTCCTTGGAAGCTCTGGAGGCACGTACACATACATGCCTGATGTCTGCTCCAGTGCATGCTAATTAGTACGCCTGCTGCATTGTCATGTGTATTCAGTGTCCCCATACTTCAAAATGGTGGTGGGGGTGCTATAACTAAAGCTTGTCAAAAGTGCCACCACTGCCATTTGGAAGAGCAGGATGCTAAATGCATGAGATGCTGTGAGTGCTTTAATTAGAACAATTCCTGAGAGCTGCTCTAAATAAAGCATCCCTCCTCCACCTGGAAGTATGTGTAAAGATGACTTGGGATTACAAGAAGATTTTGTGACTAATACAGATGTTCAAAAGCCCAAAGCAAAAGCAGTCTACATTTTATGCTTGACTGTAAGCACCATATGTTTGTTCAGGAGTGAACAGAACAGACATTTGCCCTTTTGTGGGGGTGGCCTGCAGCCTGCCTGCACTCGCCAAGGCCAGAAGACTGGATGCTCTACTGCATGTCTCCCAGCAGGTTGCTGAAGAATGCCAAGCCCAGCTGAGCAGCTGTGATTGGATAGTGGGGACCCTCGCCTCAGCCCCTACCAGCAGTCAGCTTTCAGTGGTGACAAGGGGGGCCAGAGACTCCCACCCTGGCCCCGGCCATCCCAGACTCAATCCAACACAACTGCGGGGGCCAGCTCAGCCCCCAGCTCAGCCCCTCCTACCCCACCAGCATCAGCTGTCAGCACCAGTGGAGGAGGGGAAAGGGAGGGAAGGTCAC
>NW_017728992.1:83890461-83892950 GCF_001723915.1 Gavialis gangeticus | reverse complement strand
CCCCTTCCTCCCCCCCCACCCAACTTTCTCTGAAAGCCAGTACAGACCCCAGCCCCTCCTCCTGCCTGTGACTTTGTCCTTGAAACCCCCCTGGGACAGAGAAGATGAGTGTGCCTGAGACTAACATGCCACCCTGCAAGTGGTAGGGGGGTTAGCAAGAGCCTGCAAAACAGCCTGGGATGCCAAGGACTATGACCTAACTTGAGTTGGGAAGGGATCTGGTGCAGAAGTTCGATAGACCAGTCTAACCTAAATGGCTTGATGCTGATACTACATCCGTCTGGGTCTGTCTTAGGCTAGGTTCTGCCATTTTTAAACTGATCAATCTGTACCACACTTCTGTGCTTAGATTGCTTTTCGGTTACTTATACCAGCTGATGTGTAATGTCCATACCTGGCCTATGTCCCTCTATACATCTCTTTATTCAGCATTGAATTTTTCTCTTCTGTTGCATACTATTCAATTTTATCTTCCATACTTATAAAGTACTCCCAAATGGGTTCTCATCTGCCAAATCTTTCTGTTTTTATATCTCCTTATGATGAAGAACTATCATACTCAGTGATTTTACAGCCATAGAATTTGTAGTTAAATCTATGCCTTACTTAAAAATTATGTCCTAACATCTCTAAAAATCAACAGTCCTTATGATTATAAAGAAGATCACCCAAACAAGATCTAAATGTAACCAGAACACTGCAATGAGTCTGAATCGGACACCCCTACACACATTCATCTAAGAAAATATGAACTAGTAGTATTCATTTCACTTACACTGGTAACAATAGGTTTTATATAAGAATCTTTTGTGAATGTTGAAGGAGTCATTGAGTTGTCTATGTTCCTTAGGCCAGAAATGATAATATTAAATGTCAGATATACAGTTGTACTGCTGTTAGGGTCAAATCTTTAGATTCTCAGGGTCCGTGCCTACACGTGCATTTACACTGGCTTACATTTACATGTATTTATGCTGGTGGGAATAGGCCAGTTCCCAGATGTGCATGCGTTAAGGTGCATTAAAGCTGTGTGTGGACTGATTACACAGTGAAAAAAATAAGTCAATTAAATAATAAATAAATAAGCAGCAGCAGTTTTGTCTCAGTGGCCTCTTGAAACAGCTGGAATCCAGAGATGATCTATAGAATTCTGTTTCCTACTATAGGTGGTAAATACAGGGCACGTGTACACATGACTCCAACTGCACAGTTGCTATTGCATGCTCAAAGTACTTGCTACTGTGCAGTAGGGTCAGAAATGACCCATGTTCCTCCGGGACTGTGCAGTAATGGCAGTAACTGTGCAGTCATTTAGTAGCTGCTTAAGTACTTCTTCAATACTTTAAGGCACTAAGGTGCATTAACACTGTATGTGGACTGATTTGGGACTAAAGTTAGTCTTAAGTCAGTCTATATAAAGTGTTACTGTGTACTAAGTACTGTGCATTACTTCTTCAGTACTTTAGCAAGTACTAAGTGACTGTATAGTAATTGCTGTTACTGCACAGTTCCAGCGGCCCATGTTGTTTCCGAACCTACTGCACAGTAGCAACAAGTTCACTGTTACTGTAGGTCATTGTTACTGTGCACTGGCATCATGGTTCATGCCTGCCAACACTGTGTCTCTGTAGCTTGCCGCTATGGCAATGTAGCATCTCGTGTAGATGAGCCCAGAGTATCCTTTAATTTTAGAGAGAATGCTTTTGTGTTTCTTATGGTCCAAAGTAAAATGGAAAGATTGATCCATCTTCATTTTTTTTAAAGACTTTTTAAAAACTTCAACCAAAAACCTAGAAAAAGCACCTTCCCCCCGTCTGAATAACCTGAGTTTTTATACTCTCATGACAAAATGAACTGAATATAAGAAATACACATTATTTAAATAAATTAAATTATGTAATGATAGATTTGCATTTACTATATTTATTACTCAAAAAATAAGTGTTGCCTGTGCCACGAGTATCCTCTTTTAATGGTGATGCTATTTTAGAGCTCATATCTTAGCTCTTGATGAACACAGGAAAAAAAAAAGAAAAAATGCTGAACATAACATTATAATTCTTGAATTACATATAATGTCTTGGCTTTGGACAGCAGCTATTGGCTATGACCCCTTATCAATTCATAAGGAATACTTCTGCATAACTTTCATTAGTTTTAATTGGAGTCAGCCCAATAAATCCCATGAGTATTGATTTTTTTGGAATAAAATCCACATGCTGATTAAAGTTGGGTCAAAAGTTAAATGATTGAACTAACTGACATTTCCAGGGGAGAGACTACTTTGAGGGAAACACTGCAAAGTCATTTGCCACCTCTAGAACAATCCTTTTTTTGCGTTCTGGGAAGAGCCAACAATTTTGTACTTTCACTCTACTGTTGTTCTACCAGGGAATATAATTGCCACATGTAACTTAACTGTCTCCATGGGCACATTGTTGATATGCTTAATAAACACACA
Source organism: Gavialis gangeticus (assembly GCF_001723915.1). Taxonomy (NCBI): domain Eukaryota; kingdom Metazoa; phylum Chordata; order Crocodylia; family Gavialidae; genus Gavialis; species Gavialis gangeticus. The sequence continues at coordinate 83,890,489 of NW_017728992.1, read as the reverse complement.
ATTTCTTCAAGAGAAAGGGATATTTCAA
>NW_017728992.1:83869022-83885461 GCF_001723915.1 Gavialis gangeticus | reverse complement strand
TTCTACCAGGGAATATAATTGCCACATGTAACTTAACTGTCTCAATGGGCACATTGTTGATATGCTTAATAAACACATCCCTTTCTCTTGAAGAAATTGTATTTCAAGTCCCAGACTGAGTAGACTCTCCATCTCTTATGACCTTTCCTGAAGTTGGATAATCCACAGTGCTGGAGGCAGGATAGCCACACATGCAATAAGAAAACTGTATGAAATTAGCTCGGATATCATGATGATTTTAGAAAGCTAGGGGATGGAATGCTATTAAATTATTTTGAAACAAAATGTAATATTTGCTTACCAAGTTTTTTTGGCCAATTTTCTGACTCCAGGAAATTTCAAAGGGATTTAGGGAGCAGCCTGAAGAGACTCTTAGAATTAGAAGTGTATAGATAGAGATTGGGTATGTAGAAACTCAGAAAACTCTATGTCCATATATCACAGGGGCACTTTGGTGCCCTGCTCCTATGAAGAGATACAGGTGCCGGTTGCTGGGGCAACCGCAGTTGGTCAGCTGACCGGAAGGGGGCAGGGCCTGAACTATATAAATGTAGTCCAGGCTGAGGGCAGGGAACCAGTTCCCCTCCAGCAGCCAAGGAAGTAGGAGCTCTGTTGGAGCAGGCAGAGTAGAGAAGCCCAATGGCCTGAACAGCTTATGGGTGAGGATACCGGGTGGAGGAAGCCCTGGTAGGGATTTGAATGATGATTAGCCAGAGGGCTTATTGTTTGCATTTTAGCCAGGAGGCTTAGCTTTGTGTTGTAGCCGATTGGCTTATGTTATTGCTTTGAGTTTAAAACCGGAGGACCGGGTGTGGCTAATAGGGGTTGGAGGAGGCCTCAGAGGGGCTCCACAGGGGTGGGGACCCCGATGCCAGTGAGGGCACCGCATTTAGGGGTGCACTGCCCAGCCCTGAGGAGGGGCACAGTGCACTGGGGGGGCCAGGCACAGCTACGGACACCTGAGCCCCAAGCGCAGAGAAAGGCCCTAGTGCGGGTGGAGCCCCAGGGAGGGGCACACAGGCAAGAAGCCCAGAGAGGGCACAACATGCAAGAGGGCATTGACCCCAGCCCTGAGAAGGGGTGCAGAGGACTGGCGTCCAGGTAAGGACGAGGCTGCCTAAGTCCCACAGGAACTGTTGACCCGAGGAGGGAATTTGGGCACCAGGCACGGCTACAGGCACCTGAGCCCCAATTGTGAGAAGCCCCAGGGCGGGCGCAGGCGAGAAACCCCAGAGCGGGCACTCACTTTAAGACCCAAGGAGGGGATTTGGGGGCCAGGCATGGCTATGGCCACCTAAGCCCCAATTGTGAGGGGCGCCGGCTGTATGACAAGCTCAGGGGGTGCCAGTGAGGGGCGCTGGCTGTGTGACAAGCCCAGGGGTGCCAGTGAGGGCACGGAAAGGAAACTAACCAGACAACGTCCGGTACATCTGTGAGGCTTGGGGCATGGTACAGGGAAGGTTGGAGCCATGCATAGCCCATAAAGCTGGGATGCACCAAGTCAATCCATAAAGAACCAGAGGCCAGGATAAACCAGAGCACCATGTCCAAGGGGACAAAAGGCAGCCTCCCTTATAAAAAATACGTAACATCAAAGACATGGCTGGTGAAAACGAGGGTGCATTATTGCAAACTTGGCATGGTAGGGGGCGTTAGGAGAGATCACGGCCGCTCCTAGGACCCCACGCCGTGACACCATACCAGAAAGACCCAGGGCTTGTTGGCTTCTTTGCATGGGATGGTTTAGTCAGGGATGATCCTACCTTGAGTAGGTGGTTGGACTAGATGACCTCATGAGGTCCCTAACAGCTCTACATTTTTTTATGAAATTGAAAAGTTTTTGCATAATATTTTAATCTTGAATAATGAAAATTTCAAAACATTTCTTACCAGAATTTCTCTTTACCAGCATTTCACTTCATCATTCTTTCTACCCTCCTGAATTGTCAAGGGATCAGTGAAAACAAGCCCTATTTTCATGGACTACTTGCTGTACAGAAGTATGGAATTCATACCTTGCATCCATTGGCATCAACACTTTAATGTTATTGATCATCATCTTGAGATCAGGTGCATTTTGCCAGTAGGAAATGCAGGTGACACTAGTACACAATGGCAGCATCTACATGAGATGCTGACTGTGCAGTCATTTAGTACTTGTATAAACAGTTTATACAAGTATGTTTATAAAAATAGATTATATAAGTACTAAAAGACTGTGCGCAGTAGTGTCGCCGAATGGCTTTTTCATGATGTTGACTGTACAGTAGCTTGTTACTACTGTGTAGAAGCATGGCATCATGCATCCTGCCACGAGATGCTACTGTGCACTAGTCACGGGCTACTGCACAGTCAGTGTCATGTGTAGATGTGGTGAGTATCAATATTTCTTGGTATGAAAATCAGTTTGGAGCTGCAAACAAACCAACCTGACACTAGCACTCAGAATGATATTTTTTTTCTATGCTACTTCAATGAATTCATGGCTAGGTATCTTCACTGACAATTATGTAGCCAAAATACATGCATACATAAATAATACCTCGGGGAATTAGAGTAATGCTTTTTAAATCATAAAAGGGAAAGCCGCCCCCCTCCATTGCATTCACAAAACAGACTTCATTTCAGGTCTGCCTAATATAAATTCCAGAACTGCACTTGAAATAGCAATTTCTATCAGTGTAGGAAGGGAAGGAAAATAAATAAAAGATTCACCTTTTGGGCCTGAGTAGAGAATCTTGCCCATGCTATGATGATTCAGAAAAGTTTTAAAACATCAAATGAGTAAGTGCTTTCCTAAGACAAATTTTACACCAAGAAGAATACTAGCTTAGTGTTCATAATGTATCACACCCAAAATGTACAAGTCATTTTGTGCTATGAAGTGTGTTTTATAGCGCTGTGTATCTTGTTTGGCTGTAAAGCATGATCATGTTTTCTATGTGACATAATGGCTTTATAGTGTGCCTCCTCTAGGCCTTGAGAGGGCCACCTCCCATCCCTCTCATTGTGTCCAGACGAATGCCTTAAGATTCCTCAACAGAACCTGTAAATACAGTTTAGTGACTCTGGCCAAATCCTGGAGTGCTGACCACCTTTGAATTGTTTGGTCTGCATTAGCAATGTTCCAAATGACACTGTGATGAGGTCAGAAAAGTTATTTAAGGTTCAGGCCACCTGGGCCAGGGGTCTCTCTTTTTTTCCTCTGGGTCCCCTGCAGAGGGGAGAGGGAACACTGGAATGCTTGCTGGAGCCTGAGGCCAGATGGTACAGAGTCAGGGTGTCAAGTCAAGTAGTCATGTGGGGTTCAGACTGGGAGTCTAGAGCAGGAGCTGGTATCTCCCCCACAGTCGCTGAGGAAGGAGCAGAGATCAGTGCTCCACAGCAGCTCGGTGGAGTCATATCAAGGGGAATCCAGGGAAGGAGAAGAGATTGATGCTCCCTAGAACCTCGGCAGAGTTGCATGAACTCTCCAAAGGGCTCTTTGCAATACAGAGAGAACCAGTGCCCCCAGCTGACAGTGATGGTGAGAGAGATGATGTACCCAAGTCTCCAGGGACTAACCTCTTTTGGGTTGAGACTCCTCTGAAAGGCGGACAACTCCGGGTGTCCCAGACACTGACCACCTATGAGAAATCTAAGGGGTGGAGGGTTGTTAGGCCTCCTCAGACAGCCAGAGCCTTTCATGTGTTATCTCTGTTAAGGGTGGATTTTTGGGGCCAGAGATATGCACAGAGCTACAGCCTGCCCTTATATACCCTATAAATACACAGAGGCTCTAGTAAAGTTCAAAAGTATATTATAAACTTACAATCGTAAGAGAAACAAGATTAACAGTAGGAAATGTACATAACATCAAGCATTAACTACATACACAGGTTAACTGCAATACAGCATAAACATACCTGCCGGGGCAGCGAAGGGCAGCATCGGGGTCTTCACAGGCTCCCTGAGCTCGAGTGACAGTCACACCTTCAGTCTTTTCCCTCAGAGGGTACTCAGACCAAGAGGGAGGGAATGATAATTTCCAATCCAATGAATGATTGAGGTCCCAGCCCAATAAAGCGTTTACAGGTAAGTATCCATACTCCAGTCTGATAGGTCACCCCTCTCTCTCTCTCTCTCACTGCTACAGTCACTGCTCATACTCCCCAAGCACGCAGGTATGATCACCAACCAAGTAAACTCGCACACCATTCAAAGCTCAAGTACTCTCATGCATCCATATTCTATTTGCGCACCAAATCACGTTTCAGGATTCCTCACCAAAATCACACCATGTGTCTGTCATTCTTCTCACCAGTCACACTCGTGCACATGACACCCTACTGTTGTGCTCTCAGCACTCCAGTGTAGCACTCTATTGGACTACACAAGCTATTACACATGCTCCCCACATGTAAGTGGGTCACTGACACCACGAAGGTGGAAAGTTGAGCTATTCTAGAACCGGCCTACCTCTCATCAGTGTGCATGTGCTCAGGACGGAATCCCATGTTATGGACCAGATCGAACACCTCCACTCTTGGACTGCTGAGCCTGGGGCCAAAGTACACTCTATCCCTAATGAGGAGTGGGTGATGCATGGTATACTTTGAACCAGGGCAGTGTTTTTGTTTTCTTGACCATATGTTGTGTTCTGGTGTTTGCCTCTGTAATAAATTAGGGTTTTGTGTTCATATTGCTTGCAAGGGAAGGGTTGTTGGTTTTATTGGACATCCTAGCAATTCATTTCATGTTTCTCAGGTAGTCTGGGTGGGAGCTTGAGCCAAGAAGAAATATATTTAGTATCCCAAAATTGAGCCTGGCCCTTGTTGCTGCTGACAGGTGCTCAGCAGAAAGGTTACACCTACAAATACAACAAAGATATCATAAATTATGTATTTTAATCTACAATGTGAAAACACTTTGCTTCCTAGAATTAGTTGCCTACATGTTTAAATTAATTATACATGCAAAACATCTTACTGGTATTCTAAAACTATGGGTTAAATATGTGTTTCTTGAGAAGTTTTACTAATAATAATAATTTGCCATTCTTTTTGACAATAATAAAACTGGCAAACCTTGGAGGAATGAAAAAATAGGAGAGCAAATAGAGAGAGTCAAAGAAAAATGTGTTCAGACTCTTTCCCTTCCTCTTGTTTTACACTAGGTACACTTTCTGTTCCTTAAGTCTATACATGAGATTTGAAGAAAGAATTAAGGTAGGATGAAGGCTTGATATGCAGTCCTCTAGGAAATCAATTGTTGAGTGATCAGTGCTTTATATGAGGTTGAAACAGGATGGCAATTCTGTTCTTGACACACAGATCAAGTAATATTGTTCAGTCACATTATTTCCTTTTCAAACACCCCACAGATTAGTAAGTCTAAACATAGCTTGGAAATATTAGTTGCTATCACTTTGACTATAGAAGAGTCTCCTAAGGGTACATAAAAGAAATATATTTAGATCAGTATAACCAAGGTTAGGGTGATATAAATGACCAATTGTGCAGGCATTCAAAAAGCCCTGGTTCAGATTTGCAGTGCCTCTATTTGAGCTGCTGCAAGCACACGTGCTTGCATGTTTGGATGCACCTCATGTGTTCACAACACAGCCCTCAGGATGGACAAGACCAGCCACTCATTCCAGCCCTAGGGCTGTGCTCTTTTAACCTCCTCAACTCCTCCATTTTCACCTGGCAGCTCCCCAAACCTGCAAACTTCCCCCCACCTGACTGATTTACTTTTGGTTGATGAACTCCTGCATATAGCAGAACCCAACTCAGGTTTAGCTGGCTCAAAATAAGCTGCCTAACCTGAGTCATACCCTAAGATCAATCAAAGTTATAGAATCTGGAAACTTGATAGAGATACTTTTGTTCACACTAAATAGTACCAAATGTAGTCCATAAACATTTCCAAATATTCAGAATCTAGCTGTCAGTGTAACTGGCACAACATTCCTAAAACTACCCCATGAAGAATAGATAAGGGAAAAATTACATACAAAGAAAAGGAAAGTTGTCTCCAAAAATAGTAAAATTCCCTTAGGTAAATGGCTTCTGGCTTTATGAGGGTGATACCTTCCTATGTAGGGAGCTACAGAGCTCTCCCATTTTCTTAGTTGTCAGCCTCTGCACCTACAGAGCTTGTATTCACTAAGCATCTCCCACATTTTTATAAATGTATCACAAACCTCAGATTAGGAGTTAGGCAAGACAGAATGCATCCTTCATCTTTCCTGTTGAAGCTTTAATATTGAGCAGAAAGGAGGAGGAGCAAGCTGCTGACCGTACAGTGTTACTCCATCTGGTCCACCAAGGCATGCACCACTTTGAGGCCCAATGACTTGATAGTGAGGGAGAATGGTGTCAGAGGAAGGAGAAGGAGACCAACCCAGGGCTGTGCATCCCACTTCCCCACACAACAACATGCCCCCATTTCTGAATAATGTGTGTATCCAGAATCAGTCTCCTCAGTTCACCTGAGGATCCATCAAGCCTGACAGATATCATCCTTGATGCTGAGGGACTGCTGATGACAGCAGCTGAGCAGAAAGAAAAGTAGGAGTCAGAGTACCAATAGGAGAGCAAGCAAAAAATAAACCAATTTGTAGGTACTCTCCTGGCTGTGTACTGTGGGCTATCACCATATCATAGATAGATTATTTCTATGCCAGATGTTCAGTACCCTTATTGTATAACTAAAACTCCAGTCTAACAGAGGAATCCATTTTTAAAAAGTAAATTATTTCTGTCTTGGAGCCAGTAAATCCTTGCAACTATAGAAATCCATAATCCCAATTTAAATCCATAATCCCGAAATATCTTTCCAAAGAATTGGATTTTTCTAGATACTCTATTTTATCTTATATTGAAATAAATATCTCTGGGATAACATTACATAAAACTTCCTATAATAGTTTTACTCATGCAGTTAAATGACTATGAAATATATATCTGCAGCCACTTGCTATATGAATACACAGGGAAGGAAAAAAGGAAGGGAGAAAGAAATCTGTCCCAGGTCTTTTTTTCCATGTTGTTTTCTGTTTTATGCTGTCGATCTTTCTTAGTTCTTTTCTTTTTTTGTTTGATTTGCTTGTTTTGTTGTACAGAAATACAGATACATACAACTTCATATCAAAGATGAAGTTCTTTTCATCCCCTTTCATCCAGATTTTCAGTTACAGCATTGGTTACCATTATGCAAAAAGACAAGGAGCATATTGTCTATCATCATGAAAGTTCAAATTCAAAGTTTATTTTTACATACAACAAAGAAGAAATCCTCCATCAGAAAAATGGGATTGTGACAAACACACACATTTTGGGTTTCCTTTGTACAAAGAAAATGGAGCTAAAAAGGAAGATAATTGGAAGACCTTTAAAAAATTGAACCAAAAAATGAACACAATCTATTAAAGAAAATCTATTGGTTGACTGTGCTTTAATATTTCAAAAGTTTATAGATAAAAGGTATTCTTTCTCTGACAGCAATCGTTGTTTGGGCTGTCATCACCTAAGTCAGCAATTTCATCACTTCACAGCACATGCATCATTAAAAAAGCATGCAGGAGGGAGGGTGGGGAAAACGGATGAACTGCTAAATAAAGAAAAAACTCAGAGAGATATCTACTCTTTCCAAATAAGATTCTAGGTCATTTCACTCTTACTAGATTTTTTTTCTTTTAAGATACTATATGAATTTGAGGATCTTGACCGCATTCCCAAAAAAAAAGGGAAATTAACTAAAGCTGACTTGTAGTCTTTTAACTCAAGTCCAACATCCAGTTCCATATGCATCCCCTTGTCTTAAAGCATGAATGCCATAGAAGCCAAATAAAAGATTGATAAAGAAAGCAAGGAGAATACTTTATGTTATTTTTTCAGCAATATTGCTGTTTCATGTGAAACCCATAGTCTAATCTGGCTTTTTGAATATATTAATAGATGACTTTGCTTTCAAGATCAAGGATGATCAGTCATTTTTCAAACCTCAGTAAGCATAATTTTATGAATAAAATGTTTCTTGCTAGACTGTATTGATGACACTTAACTATTCTGTATTATCCTTACCCTGAGAGAGAGAAACATTCATTTGAAGTTCAGTTTTTTAATTGCTAAAGAGATTATAAAGTCCTGGGCAATTTCAGAAATAAGCACTTAACACTGAAAAGTATATATCAGCCTCCTACAAACATTGAATTAGAATTCAGTATGTTGTCACATACCTTTATATGATGCACAGAATAAAGATAAACATCTTTTATGGTTTGATAGCCAGAACTATTTTCATAATGCCATGATTAAAAAAAGAAAAGATGCTAATGAAAAAGACAATATGAAAATAATTGTAAGAACCCATAAGCTGGCTTCAATGTATATTGGAACTCCTTTGATATCAATTTTTTATATATTTAGAGGAACACAGTGTTTATAACTAAGGATCTGATTCAAAGTGTGATAAATTAAATTGAAGAAAAGTATCTATCTACTGATATGAATGAGGCTTAATGCCATATTTGGCAAAGCAGAGACAAAAGTCTGTGCATGGTGTGAATACTTATTAAAGAATGCAAATTAAGTTAAGATACAGGCTAAAAGACATGTGCAATGGAGGTGGAAAATGCTGGAAAATTTAGCCTTAATTATTTGTTCAGCTAGAAAATCCATTTCATTGCCTGCCTTTAGACCATATTTACTCAAATCTGAGGCAAGGTTTTTCACCCTCATTCAACATGGGGAAAAATAAATCTCATCTTGGATTTGAGTACCAGCTGCGGCATGTACTGCTTTCTCTCCAGCTCTTGCTCTGACCCTGACCAAGGGAAGACCACATGATAGATAAATGGAGGAAGAGAGCTGGTTGTGAAGCTGCTGTGGCTCCATATATGGCTCTGACCTAGGGCCAGGGCTGAAGTTGTGCCACTGGTGTCTGGTTGGGCAGGGGCTGGTGTCACTGTGTGCTCAGTGTCCTGGTCTAAAGCCAGAGATAAAGACTCCACACACGGTAAACTGCAGTGGAGAATTAGGAGATGGGGGGTATAACTGGCCAGGGAACGGGCTCTGGGGGAGTCAGGCTGTTGGAGAAGCAAGGGGGAAAGTGTATGGGGAGGGCAAGCACCATGGAGGGCAAGTGGAAGAGACAGGTGGCAGAGGCACAAGAGGCAGGGAAACAAGTGCCGGGGGACACAGGCCTTGGAGGGGGCCACTGGCAGAAGGCAGGCTGCCTGCCTTTATGCCACTGTTTTCCCCATTGCTTTCCTTCTGAGGCTGCTTTAACCACCTTAGCGGTGGGGAGGGGGGAAATTTCAAAACAAGCATTCAATAATTTGATTCTACATATGTAAAATTAATAACACATTTATAGTTTTCCATGTATAGGTTGTAATTATTGGGGGGTCATCTTAAATTCAAAGTCATCTGGGATTTAGGTAAATATGATATTTTTTATGGTCTGTATATTTGTTCCCCAACAGTTGAACTCCCAATCCTCCTGAAACCTCTAAAATACTCAAGGTAATCCATATTTATGAAATGGAAAAGTAATGCTGAGAAACCAGTTTCAATAATCTGCATTCCAGTTGAAAATGTCCGTTGGGTGATAATGCTCCCAGGTTCAATTTTGTATTTAGAAAGCTATACAAACACTGAGGTTTACAAACTTATATAGGGACTAGGAAAATCTTTTAAAATGTGTGCACCGATAAAACTTCTAAGTTTCTCAAAATGCCATTCAGTTCCTAAATTATGGTGAATTTATATAATGTGCCTTTTTTGGATCTACATAAGATCCACATACTTTCAGTTTAACTTAAAAATACCCACCTAGCTCATCATTAGTGCATGTGTATAAATGGCCATCATGGACCTGGGGTTTTATTGTAATACTTTTTTTTAAATGTGTTCATGTTGTTACAATGTTGTATGTCTCAATCTACCCAGAAAGCTAGTACATGGGGAAATAATTGATTAAAGAGACAGTGAAGCTGGTTGTCTAGGGTAGATGGACCTTAAGCATCAAGACAAACTTGAATAGTTGTGTTGACTATAGACCCTTGGTCTTTCTCTAACTAACAGCTACCACCAAACTGAGGGATTATCTCCTAACTTTCAACTCTTCTAAATTAGGGAGTGTTTCTAAGTTACAACTTTTATCTCTCCAGGTATGAGTGACTTCACTAATTTTGTGCAATAGGAAATGTAGATTATGTCTATTGGTAATGGGGTCACTGCTCACAAATACCTGTTCACCCACTTAGGACTACAAAATGATGTCCTATGTTCAGCTAGACCAGTTCCTCACTGAAAGAGCCCAAGCTCCAACACTGCTAGTAAAGATCATTTTTATACAGTATTTAGAATGTGTCATCTGGAAATGAGAAAAATCCACCAAGATACTGCTGTTTAGTTCTCTGACTTAACATGTACCAGGAAACAAGAAGTATCTGCTTGGGAAGAGTAAGCAGCTGCTCAGGGCCAGCAACACTGGGACAGCTGCGTGGGTGCCCAGACAGCTAATGTGGGATCCTGCATGACATTGTCCTCCCCACCCAGGCCCATGACCACACATGTCTGCATACCTGTACCCTCCGTCCGTGGCCCCAACTGGAGCTAGGAGGATACTGGGGACCTTGTGATGCTGTGAGGCATGGTGGAGAAGAAGGTGCCATGCCAGTTTAAGTGGGCTGGGTGCTCCAACATTTATGAGACGCTGTTAGGCTGGCTGCAGGAGCGGGGGCACGACCTGTCAGCTCAGCAGTGTCACATAAAGGTCAAGGTTTTGCAGGCACAATGGCTCACTGTGACTGACCACAGTCATCGGTCCAGCCATGACCACAAGACCATGCCCGTTATGTGGCAACTGACCAACATTCTGGTGCCCCAGGACCCAAGCCACAGCTGTGCAAGTTACACCAGCACACACAGCCTGTCTCAGCCCCCACCTTGGCCTGGCATCATCAGTGACATCACTGGAGGAAGGACCTTTGCATGTGCAGTGCCCTGTCCCACCCAGCTCCACGGCTGAAGTTTCCACCAGCAGCTTGGGGAGCCCTAGCCAGTGCCTGCCTCACTAGTTGCACAGCCCCAGGGCCAGAAACAAGTGACAGCTGGCCATGACACCACTGGCTACCAGCAGCATCACCTTATCCCTGGGGAGGCCCCCAACTGGGCACCTGGTGATACAGAAATTGAAATGGTCCTGGGCATACACTATGATATAGTCAATCAGGAGTCATTGTTTTCAGTGGGGGTGCATCTATAATGTCTTGCATTTTTTACTTTGTTAGAATAAGGAGTTTATGATGATGAGATCACGTTCTGACCACTTGTGCAGGAGAAGATTTCCATTTGAATTAACTTTTTGCAGTCCTTCCCTTTCAGGTTTTCCTTTCCATAGCTCAAAGTCCCCACCCACCCTAGCAATGAAATTTCCAAGAATATATATATGACTTTTATTGTGATAGCTGACAGGACTTGGACAAGTTTAGACTAGAATTCTTTGGTTTTATCATCTGCATCAAGGGTTGGCACATACTTTCTGATGACTGTTGCATGTTGTCTCTTAGTCAGTTGAACATGAAGTCATAAGACACTCCAGCCAGACATTGTGGCATCTGAATAACAATCTTGGTCTTGATAGCAAAACCAACGCCAGAGAGGTGTCTGTCTTTATTGCCTTTTGCTTTCCAAAAAAAGCATAGCGTCCCACAGGAGTGCAGGGTGGCCCTCCACATGCTCAGCAGTGAACCCAGAAGTACTTCTGGTCCACTTCCGGCTCTACCAGGGACTGTGCTTCCTCCACCCCACACCCCCCTGGCTTGGCACAAGGAGACCCCTGGTGCCCCCCTCAGATCCAGGAGGTACCAGTCACTGAACTGGGGGCATATGTAGAGGGGGCCCCAACATGCTCCCCAGTGGACCTGGAAGTGGACCAGAAGTGCTTCTGGTTCACTGCCACTTCCAGGTCTGCAGCTGAGTGCACTGGGGAGCCCCCCACACTGCTGTGGGACACTCCATGCACCCCAGCATCACAGCATTCACGAGCCCCTGCTATCTAGAGGTACGTAGAAAAAACGTTTAAAGCTGTCTCTAAGTCCAAAACACCAAATCTGTCCAAATTGATTCGGGGGGTTCCAATTTGATTTGGAGTGATTAAAGGGTCCTCTGATTCAATTTGGATTCAGAGATTCAGCCTCCAAATTGGGCTGAATCTCCACCAAATTGAATCAGGGACCAAAGCTTTGCACAGCCCTAATAAATATTATTGAGACAGCATAAGAAAGAAAAGTAAAGCTTGTACAAAGAAATACATTTTTTTCCTTGAAAAAGTTCATAATTGACTATATATAAAGTAAATAAATTGAACTATAATAGATAATTACATCTTTTATTTAAAATTAATATCTGCAAGAGTCAATAGGGCAGTACAATTAATTATTTTAAAATCCCATTCCCAATATTATTGTTTAATTTGCCTCACTACCTTTACTGTTAAATTAATCATAAAGCACATTGGGAACCATTTTTTGAAAGAATCTGTAAAAACAGTTCCTACCTATGTCCACTCTGAACAGACTTGAAAAGCTGAAGTGTTCTTAAACTATTAATAACACATATATATTTGGTCATTATGAGACAGAGTACTTATCAGTCTTAACATTTTACAGTCTAAAGTACTATCAATTAGGATGAACTTCTTCATGATCATAAAGACTGAAATATGCTATATTTTACTTTGACACGGTTATGTAGTTATGCCAAAGTGTGTTATAATAATTATTCTTTCTGCTGGTTACTTCATGAAATTGTATTTAACTTTGTCCTTTGATTATTTGGTAAGTTAGATCAAAAGTGAATACACTTGAAATCAATTTCTCTTATCTGCCATTTGAAATGTAACCTTTTATAGACCTCTCTCAATGAAATATTTTTTGGCACATAATTAATGGCTATGTATCATATGCTACTATTTAAAAAGCTATTTATTCTACAGAAGGTTAGGAACCTGCATACATTATGAAGTTTTCTATATACACATCAGCAAATTTTGCCAAAAATAGAAAAATGGCTATTGTGACGTGTGAGTGAGTGAGTGAGTGAGTGAGTGAGTTATAATTATTTTGGGCTCCTGTCTGACTCCCTTCCTTGTAGAATGTGTAGTGTATGCAGGCCAGACCCTTCCCCACTGCATGCATATCCTGGGCATCTTGGCTACCTCCTGCTAAACTGCCCAGCTTCCCAGAGCAGAGGTAGGAACCAAAAATTGTAGGAGAAAGAAGGAGCCCAGAGACCCCAGCTGCCACTGAACATTGAGTGGAATAGCAGCCAGACAGGATTCCATAAGCCACATATCCACCCAGGACACCCATTGGAGGACATTGGCTCTAGCAGTGTTAATATTATGTGGTGCCCATGACCCTTTAGAAGAGTTTAATGGCTCCTAGCTGAGGATCACTGTCCAATTCTTTTTCATTTATACAGAAGACCAGCAAGATGGGAAATGCTCCTTTAAACAAGTGCAAGATTTTACTGGTAGAGTTTTCTATTAATCTTTTCCTCTAAGAGGAAGAGCATGCAGGCTGAAGACTCGCGTAGGAGAAGAGTGTGAGCCATGTTGATCTGCTGTGAAAATAGAAGCCAAGTAAGGCAGATCCAGAAACCTTCCATTAGAAATCTTTTGGGCTGATGCTGCCTCTTCCTTTTACTAGACTTTACAGTAACTTCACTGGAATTGTACATGGATCTAGGTGTTTATGTCACAGTCACAAAGTATGAAATCCACATGCTTTGCACTAACTAGAAGTATTAAGTCCTCCTAATCTACTTAAGTATAATAATCAGAAGAGTATATATTTATGTATAGAGTAAGGAAATGAATATTCTTCCCAATCCTCATATCCCTGGGGTCATGTTCTGTGCCTTTATTGACTCAAAATGTAGACACAGTGATTGCACTTTTTTTTAAATTCTGGTATCTGACATCAGAATGGGAGTGCTGTTCCTTTAGGATTTTTGGAAGCAGTTCAGTCTCTGCTGGGGAATCTGACATTCAATACTTAACAGCAGAAAATCATTGATAGCAGGTGGGATCAGTCAAGTGTGAAAAAGGAGAGTGATTTGAGCTAATCTATATTGTCTGAACTTTTGATTGCTCCTGTTCCTGGAAACAAATTTTTCTGCCTCCCATTTTGAATCCATGCCTCTATCTAGACTGCTTAACTGCAGAACAACTTTCTCTATAAAATTAAAGACCTGCAGACTTTCTAAAGATAGCCTGCAGGTGTGCAGCTTTTGCAATGGCAGGAACAAGGTCAAAGTACCCAAAAGGGATATGCTAATGAACTGTAGTGGGTTATAGTTGTCAGAATTGCTTTATTAGTTCACTGCAGGGAATATATTTTTGGTGTCAATTTCCAGTTAAATTGTGTCCACACTATCTGTTCTTGTGGATTTTGCAAGGGCAGTTAATACGATGATTTATTTTTCATGGTAATACAGATGATTAGGAAGAGGAGAAAAGCATCTGAAAAAAATTGTAAACATTAGGCTTATGTAAACATATCCTGATTATCCTTTGTACTTAGTATGGTCAGTTTAGTGGCATCAAAATTAATCTTAAAGTTTTATAATGCATTACAAAAGATAAGATAATGCATTAGTATCAGGTGGATAGTTTTACCGGATACATTATTTACACTCAGAGTTTCTACATACACTTTTATTTACAGACCACAGGTTTAAAAGGTGGTGCTTCTTCCATAGTAGGCTACAAAAAATGACCTTGTTTTGAAAGTTGTGGGGAGGGGTTCTGGATATAGGCTGGATGAATTATGAAAAGTGAATTTTTTAACAAAACCATTCCAATTATCTTTCATGATTCCTCTTTAAAAAAAAACTGTCAATCTTTAACTGAAATGTGCATGTACATGAAACTCTTGCTCTTGTGTAGCTTGGTAATATTGCTTTTGAGATATAAGAAAGCATTTCTTTAAGACTACCCATGTATGAAAACCTTCATCTGTCCAGCTGTGTGAGAATCTACATTGATGGGGTACAGCCTTACTTAGCTAAGACATTAAATCATATTCTTTTTAAATATTTCTTCAAAGAGTTATATACTGCATTTGTGCTAGAGAGACACCAAACTCTTCCACATACCTCTTAAGATTATGTAATCAATGAACCCCTCTTTATTTTCACTTTTTATCATAAGTTCTGGCCAAGACAAATTATAGTATAGTTACTGAATTATTATGTTTCCAATAAAATATGAAACATTAAATCAGGAGTTTAACATTATAAAGGAAGCTTTAACGTGTTATAGTTTAAGCACACAAAACATCATTAATTGCCTTAAATAAATCTTGCTCAATACCCTGAAAGCTTATGAAGTAGTTAATGTTATTTTCCTTTCCAGATCACTCACTGTAGTTCAACCCAGGCCGACAGTGTCTGAAAATCATTGTAATGTGAATAGTATGAGAACACATATCAAGTAAACTGTTTTTCTTGGTTCTGTTCTTAGCAGACAATTACCGCATTAAAAGCCATGATCAATTAGTAGTAATTAGAATGATTTTTTCCCTGAATGTTTAACAGAGATGTCAGCATCTGAATGGAGATAAGGATTGAACTATTCTTTCCTTTTATCTATGACCCAATATGTTAGTGACATGTTACTCCAGAGGAATAATGTGGGATTGTAGGTACCACAAATATTCAAATGATCCAGGAAAATTCTCCAGGGTTTGTTTTCCTGGTAGAAATGTAGCCCTGTGGGGCCAGGCCAACCCTTAGGATCTCAATATTGTGCTGTTAGACAGGACGGTGTGACACAATTGCACATATACAAACACATAAATCAATTAGGTGCATACACACACACACACACACACACACACACACACTACCAGCTCAGACACATACACATCCAAACCAGCACATGCATAGCTATAACCAATTCAAGCACATACACTATACACCCCAAAAGTTAGACACAGATCATTAATTCATATATCATGCACACAATGCCACATATATATATACACACACACATACATACACACACACACACTCACCAGTTCACACACATACAACCACCTACACATACACACTGGTAAGTTCCTAACTTGGATGGAACAGTGTGTATGTGTGTGTTTGGGGTACTTGGGATACTTGGGGGAAGGTTCAGGTGAGAGAGAGAGAGTTAAAGTGTAGGGAGTGAAAGTTGCCAGAACCAGGATTAGAATTGGAGGGCTACAGAGAAATTGACTGGGGAACTGAGGCTTGGGTTTACTTAAGGTAGATTGGGGTTGGAAACTGAGGCAGACATTCTACCCCCAGAGGGATAGGTGTGGCTGCCCACTAGCTAGTCCCAGGGCTGGTCAACAGCTTATAGGTGGAATAACAAACTAACGAAAAACTGTAACGCGTGACGCCAGTCCA
>NW_017728992.1:83863575-83864022 GCF_001723915.1 Gavialis gangeticus | reverse complement strand
ATATACCACACACACACACACAATGATTTCTATATCTATCTATCTATATATGTATGTATGTATGTATGTGTATTCACTAATTTACACACATATCACCCACTGATACATACACACAAGTGAATTCCTAAATTGGGTATTGTGATATGTATGCATGTATGTATGTATCTATGTATGTGCTTGGTGTACTTGGGATACCTGGGGTAAGGTTAAGGTAAGAAAGTAGAAATGTAGGGAATTAAAGTCACCAAGACCAGGATTAGAACCAGTAGGCTACAGGGGCCTGGGCTGAAGAACAGAGGCTTGGGGGTAACTTCAGGTTAATTGATCTTAATTGATTAAAAGACAATGCCCAAAGCCTGCAGAACACGGAAGCAATGCCAGCACAGCTACAGGGGAGCTGAAAAGGTAGGTAGGGAGAGGGAAAAATGGGACTAAGGGAAAGTGTGG
>NW_017728992.1:83862345-83863297 GCF_001723915.1 Gavialis gangeticus | reverse complement strand
GGCAGAAAAGGGGAGATGGAATTGGGAGGAGATTGGGAAACTAGCAGAGAGGGTGGGAACTGGAGCTCAAAGAGAGAGAGAGAGAATGAGGCTGGAATTTAAGATAGGGAAGAGACTGGGATTCAGTAAAACATGACCCAACTCAGGGTTGCAAATGACAGTAGTTTTATTGAACAGGGGAGATGGTGACACAATGCCAAATTGGATCCCTTGCGCGCGCGCGCGCACACACACACACACACACGCATGCACAATAGCAGCAGGGGTTAGAGAGGCTTGGTGCAGAGGCCGAAGTTCACTGAAGTCTAGGAGGAGAGAGAGAGAGTGTCCAAATTGTTGGAGGAGGTGTGCAGGTAATATCTACCTATCCCAGGGTGGAAGTTGATCCTCGATGGCCAGTCGGGGTCTCCTTCAGCTCAGTGTTGTGCAGAGGGGGTTGCCGGCAGGGCCTCTGGCGTGGATAGGGATGTGAAGCTGTTCTGGTCCGGATGGAAATGGCATTCCCACTGGGTCTGTCTTCACTGCCCCTCTTTATAGGGGCAGACCATGTGTGACCCTAGTGACAGGAGGTATGCCCAGGCAAGGGTCAGCCCCTGGAGTAATGAGCATGTGTGCTCTATGCAGAGATATGCAGTTTCAGGTGTCTGTAATGGTGGGGTACATTGATAGAGTTGCTGGTTCTGCAGGGTCTTTTGTTTTTCAAATGCTGGTCTTCTTTCTTTCCTTCAGTGAGGTCCGTGATTCCTGGATGAATCAATGCGAGGTGATGGCCCAGTCATTACAGGCCATTCAGTAGAGGACTGCTACCATTGTATTTCAATCATTCCCCATCATTCTCATTCATCAGGGAACCAATTTACATGGGAAGAGTACAGTGAATCATATTGTTGCAACATGGGATGCCCAGGCAGAGGACAGAAGATGGAGGCTTGACATAAAATAGAAACTTGAC
>NW_017728992.1:83862117-83862334 GCF_001723915.1 Gavialis gangeticus | reverse complement strand
TCTCTCTGCCTCACAGTCCCTGCTAAAAGCAGCCTCTGTTTACAGATCAAGCACGGTCTCTCAAAACACTCACACCAACGCCTGAACTCCTAAGGCCCACCAACTCCAAACGCCCACCCCAAGGTGGGGGCTCACTAGCCTTTTATAGGAATTTAGTGGCCAATCGGATCGCTTTGTATATAGAAATTTCTGGTCAAATTATGTCATGCTTTTGCCA
>NW_017728992.1:83854028-83857117 GCF_001723915.1 Gavialis gangeticus | reverse complement strand
CACTAGCCTTTTATAGGAATTTAGTGGCCAGTCGGATCGCTTTGTATATAGAAATTTCTGGTCAAATTATGTCATGCTTTTGCCAACTGAGCATGTGTCAGATCAAGCTCTGTGTAGTAACTGAGCATGCGCCTGTGGAGAAAGTAGGTCAGTGCTGACTGACAGGTCCTGAGGTCACCCAGTGGGCACGTGCTGGGTGAGCCCTGGAATTTTCCACTCATAGAGTTGGTATCTGCGTGTGTCAGCATCAATCTTCTGTGTTGTCAGCATACACTTAAGATTTTTCCATGACAAGGAGGTGTGTTTTTCAGGACAGTCCAGCTTAAGTGACACAATGTCTTTAGTGGGAGGGGTGTACTACCAGAAGCAAATAACACTGGGATGCCAGAAGACTGTGCTAAGGCTTTCTTTTGGAAGGGTTAGTATACAGATGTTCAGTCTCCTGGAATAAATTATCTCAGAAGCAATTTACCCCAATTGTTCCTGGGTTACTTTTCTCTTGGAGTGGCCATTTTTGCTTTGGGAGAAAAATCATAAACACCTGTGCACTTTTAGTTAAGGAGTACTGAGAAAGGACTGACTCTGTACAGGGCCTACAACTCCTCTTCTCTTAATAAGTAGGTGGTGTGCACCTACTTATTAATAGAACCCTTGCCACTAGGAAGTGGTAAGGGTGCCAGAGGCAAGTTGCAGGGAGCCCAAAGGCAAAGTAGCAGCAGATGGAAACTGCTCAGGTGACATGAGCCATGGGCTAGAGAAGGACAGGCTGCTAATGGAAGCAAGAGACAGGATCACGTGACCAGAAGGGAGCTAGGATTGGGGCATATAAACCCAGCCAGCCTGGCCCTGGCTGCTGCAGGAGACAGAATTCCCAGTAAAGCTGGCTGCAGTTTGGAGTCAATGCAGCCCAGGAGAAAGACTCAGAGGGGTTTGTACTTGTGTTAGTACCCATTAGGTTGGGGGGTTTTGTTCAAGTTTGACTGGAGGGCCAGGTTGTGCTTAAAGGGAAGAAAGTGTCCTGGGAGGCACTCCCCACCGTCAGGGACAAGAGCTAAGCCAAAGCTGAGGAGTCTGAGGCTGGCCGAGTGAACTTGGAGCCCCAGGTGGGACTAAAGCTGAATCAGGGCTGAGGCTCAGGAGCTCAGGTCTTAGTCAGTGGACCAAGGCTGAAGACTTGACCAGAAAAAAAAAGAGGGCCATGGCTGGGACATCTGAAGCACTGACAAGTACTTGGAGGACTGAGGGGGTTCTCTCTTAAAGGAAAGCAGCCTGAGGGGGGCACAGACCCCCAGGCATGAGTTGGACTTAGCAGCAAGGACAGAGCTGACTGGAGAAGGAACCAAAGAAGCTACTTCTAGCTCCAGGGACCACCTCCTCAGTGAACCCAAAGTATAACATCAAAGGCCAGGACCCATCTGTTGCCAGGACTTCCCCAGCTGTTGCCAGGACCCCTCGACATACAAGGTCTACTGCCTACCTGGAGCAAAGATTTATGACGTGATGGGGATGATCCAGGCAGTGATCCAGCCCACCAATTACTACCTCATGGTCCTAATCTATGTGGGTACTAATGATGCGGCCAGAAGTCATGATCACCTGATGGTGGACTACCATGCTCTGGGGGGGGTGCTGCAGAAGATAGGTGCACAGGTGGTATTCTCTTCTGTTCTACCAGTGAGCAGACTTGGTAGAAAGCATGAGACGTGCATCGCAGAGACCAATTGGTGGCTTTGGGAATGGCATCTTGAGGCAGGCTTTGGCTTCCTTGACGACCCGCATATCACAACGAGAGACATGCTCGGGTGGGATGGGCTCCACTTTTACCCTAAAGGTAAGTGTGTGTTCTCTTCTAGGTTGGCGGATCTCCTCCAGCGGGCTTTAAACTAGGCTCATTGGGGGAAGGGGAAGATGAGGGAGGAGGAAGCCTTGGACTGCTAAACCAAGCAGCACTCACAAGTACAGCCCAGCCTAGACTGATGAGCAGAACATATACACAGGTAAGCAACAGGGGCCAGAGCAATGCTGAGATTAGGGAGCCAGTGCACACATCCTCAGGAGGCCTCAAATGCCTCTACACAAACACTCATAGTATGGGAAACAAGCAGGAGGAACTTACCCTCCTGCTAGCTACACCAACCCAGACATAGTGGGGCTCACTGAAACGTGGTGGAACCCAACGCATGACTAGGCGGTGAATATCAAGGGCTATAGGCTGTACAGGAGGGACAGGAGAGGAAGAAAAGGCGGGGGTGTGGCGCTTTATATTAAGGAGGAATACACATCCTCTTCAGGTAGCATAGAGTCAGAGGAAGGGCACACGGAAGTGCTCTGGGTTAGAATACGAGGCAGTTGAGGAGAAAGAGACTTAATGATGGGGGTCTACTACAGACCACCCAGCAAAGGAGAAGAGCTCGACCAGGAATTCTTAAGTCAGCTCACGGAGGTAGTTAGGTCAAAGAACGTGGTCATCATGGGTGACCTGAACTTTCCAGACACCTGCTGGGAAGAGCAGTCAGCCAGGTCTGACCGCTCATGCAGGTTCCTAGCCCAAATGCAGGACCTCCATCTAACCCAGGAGGTGCACAGCCCCACCAGGGAAGATGCCTTTTTGGACCTGGTGCTGGCCACGGGTGACGACCTGGTGAAGGGGCTGCAGGTGCTCGAACACCTGGGCGACAGTGATCATCGCCTGCTGGAATTCACTATCCAGCACAAGGTGGCAAAGGCCTGTAGCAAGGCAGCAGCCCTATATTTCAGGAGGGTGAACTTCAATGAGCTAAGGAGAATAGTCGGGGACGCACTGAGGTCCTGGAGGGGAGCCATGTGTCCGAGAAGAGTGGTTGCTCCTTAAGGAGACGATCCTCCAAGCCCAAAGGGAGATAATCCCAACACGGGTCAAAGGGAGCAGGAGGACACAAAAGCCCCCATGGCTCACCAAAAACATCTGGGAATGTCTTCTAGCTAAAAGGGAGGCGTACACCCAATGGAAGGGAGGGACCATCACCAGGGAGGATTATACTGCAGTTGCTTGGGGATGCAGGGGGGCAATCAGGAAGGCCAAGGTGGAGATGGAACTGGGACTAGCTTCC
>NW_017728992.1:83829939-83849028 GCF_001723915.1 Gavialis gangeticus | reverse complement strand
TCATACCTACAGGCTGGGGAACTCCCTTCTCATCAGTGCAGAGGCAGAAAAGGATCTTGGAGTCATCATTGATGCCAAGATAAACATAGGCAGGGAGTGTGGGGATGCAGTCAGGAAGGCCAGCTGCACCTTGTCATGCATCCACAGATGCATCTCAAGCAGGTCCAGGGAGGTGATCCTCCCCCTCTATGCGGCACTGGTCAGACCGCAGCTGGAGTACTGTATCCAGTTTAAGAGGGATGTGGACAACATGGAGATGGTCCAGAGGAGGGCCACTCGCATGATCAGGGGGCAGCAGCGCAGGCCCTATGAGGACAGGCTATGGGACCTGAACCTGTTCAGCCTGCACAAGAGAAGGCTGAGGGGGGAACTAGTGGCCTGTTACAAACTAGTCAGGGGGGATCAGCAGGCATTGGAGGAGTCCCTGTTTCCCCGAGCACTACCAGGAGTGACTAGAAATAATGTTCACAAGCTGGCTGAGGGTAAATTCAGATTAGACATCAGGAAGCGCTACTTCACTGTCAGGGCAGCTAGGATCTGGGAACAACTTTCAAGCAAAGTGGTGCTGGCTCCTACCCTGGACTTTAAGACAAGGCTAGACAATCACCTTGCTGGGGTCGTTTGACCCCAGTACTCTTTCCTGGCATGGCAGGGGGTTGGACTTGATGATCTGCTCAGGTCCCTTCTGACCCTACCAACTACGAAACTATGAAAGGCATGGCAGGAAAGAGACTAGTGGTGAGGTGGTGCCAGAGATAGCCAACAGGTGGGTTGGATGTCACAGGGCACCAGGTACCAGGGTGGTGCTCCCACACTGGTCTGTTACATAGTATCAGATCGTCAAACTGTAAATCCAAAATCATGTATGAACCTAAGGAAATATTTATAAAATACTGAAATATTCTTTGTATTCCTGTCAAAAAAGGAGAGAACTGCTTTTATTAGGATAATAACTGCTGAGTTGCGAAAGAATAAATAACAGTGTACCTTGAAGTCAGGATAGACTTTTAATCTTAGCCTTCATGGATAGAGATCTGTTAGTTAAGTTGTCCTAGCCTTTGACAGCAGTATATGCCTTACCAGATAAAAAACAGAATATTTCAGGTTCATCTCCTGCTCAAGCCTCTTTGTGCCAGATTCAAACAGGATTAGAACTGGAGAACCAGTGATGCTTGGAAAACAATTCAGAAGTGTATTACAGGACTCTTTGAAATAGAGAAGCTATGGAGCGTTTGTGGAGGGGGAGGGGATGGGTAGGGAGGAAGTGGTTACTAATGTGGGGCCAGGATAATAGCAGATCTTGTGTTAGTGTATAGGACACAGAGACCTTAGAACAAGTTCTCTTGATGGGTCATATGTCTTTGCAGGTATTACTCACATTTTTTAATTCATTAGGATATTCACTTTGCCATTTTAGTATACACATAGTCAAAAAAATTGGACAAACAGATCTTAGAGAATGCTTTCTCAGAAAAAAAAAAGAATGTTAACATCAAGCATTTCAGCCCCAATTGTAGCTTACATAGATCAAAGTTAGAAATTGTGTAATCATCTAATGTGAGTGGATAAGAAGGATCAAATAAAAGCAAACATAGAACAACAGAAACAAGCCAGAAACAAAAACAGCTAAATTGCTCTAAGCCCCATATAAAGAAAGTGATGAAGTACGGCATGGTTTAGTAGAGTATGTTTTAGTCAGTGACAATATTGGAATCTGACAAGGGAAAAAATCTTTAGTTTGCTCAAGTGAAAACTTGAAAAAGACAATTATCAAGGATGTTGCAAGGCTTAGTCTAAAGTGGAATAAAATGCACTTTAATAATTACTAAAACATGAGACCTTCTATGGTAATAAATATCATCAAATAGAGAATCAAATCCACAGAAATACTTTAATATTTAAGATTCAGCAATTAAGCTTGTATTTAGGTGTATATTACGTATGTAAAATAAGTCATACCCACTGCTGTTTCAACTATGCAAACTTTATCAGAGTTGGTTTCAGGCTTTTCTTAACACCTATCAGCAAAAAATTTATTTTGATACAAATTCTCTATTAATCTTGATTTGAATTCAAGCATAGTAGTAGTTGATTCTCACTACCATTCTTTTACCTCATTTATATGCTACTAAAAGATTAAAAACAAAGACTATAGGCTAAGGCACTCTTTTTAAACCTGTTTAGATTTTTTTTGTTTTAATTGGTTTCTAGCTCATGTTATCTTGCCTATCTTCATATCACATATCCAGTAGTTCCCTGCTTCATATTGGACTGTAACACACAACAGTTACAATGGAGTACACTTCTTCACATAAGTAGTCCCACTAAAGTCTATGGCACTTCCCATGCAGTATGCTATAATATGATAGTGAAGTCATCCGAGCTTTAAAAAAACATGTTAAAAACAAAAATAGCTCAGTCAGTTTGACCAATTTACAACACATTTTTGCTAACATCCAGTCACATGTTGAACACTTTCTTCGCACTCCTACTCTTTGCTATTTACACATTTCTGCTGACTTCAGCTAGGAGGCATTATGCCCCAGTTAGCTGCCTAAATCTTTTCCAAGTGGCCTGATTTTTAGAGATACTGAGCAAATCTCTATCTCCTACTGAAAACAGAACAGACATGTTTTCCATAGCCCTGAAAACCAGATAATTTACAAAGATACCTAAATACAAATGAGGGTAGGCACCTAAGTATGAAAATATTTGCCTCTTATTCTGCTGATCATGCTTTTTTAATTTGTATTTTACAAGCCTCTCTCTTGCAGCAGGAATTAGCATACCATTAATATGGTACAACAGTAGGGGACAAACAGTTATAATGTTTAACAGGTTTACGTGCACTCCCTTTAAAATTTTCCTATATCCACATATTAGCATTTCAGTAGCTTTAATTAAATTCTGTTTTGCTGTAGATAATAGCATCAGAAACATGAATGAAATCTTGCACATCTAATTTTGCCACTACTCATCTAACACTAGTCACTTTTTTGATTGTCTATTATTTTCATGTTAACCAGTATTGGACCACCTGACTCCTTTCTTTTAACCTAATGTTAAAAATCTTGACCTTCTGAGATTATTTTTTTCTTGTTTCAAAATAGGCTTCATATTCAGCAATCTCTGGATTTGACAAGAAAAATAATATCCCTCCTTGAAAATTGTTCCTTCACAAATAATTATTACTAGTTGTCCTGTATTCATACATTGACATTATTTATTATATTTTGGTAATAGAGGCCTGAATATATTGTCAAAAGATGGCCATAAATAGCTTACAATCTATATGGTTGGATAAATTCTCTTCATCACTCTATTTATGGGTCCTGTAGCCTCTATAGCTGCTATGAGGAGAAGAGGATTGGTGGAAGTGTGGATGAGAAGGGAAGGACACAAAGGCATTTCTGGTGGCTCCATATTGCCGTTGTGCCTCATGAGATCTTCCTTTTGGTTAACTAGGTTAATGGACAATGTTTACTTGATAAAAAATTAGCATGTACTTAAAATGCTTTCTTGAATAAAAGACAAACTGAACCGGGCAAACTGAACTTAAATTGGCAGTTTGTCCCCAGCTGCGGTGCGCATGGGCAGAATCCCGTCACAACCCCATTGAGCCCAGGGACCCCCCAGCAGGACCTTGACCCAGACTGCCAGTACATCCAGAGGTAGGTGGGGCCCACAGTGGGGGAGGGAGGGACCCAGACCCAGTCAGCTGCAGGACAGCTGAGTGGAGCTGAGGAGGGACATGCTCCTCCCTGGCTCCTACTTCACTCAGTCCCCCAGGGAGCCATGTGATCAGAGCCTCATGAACAGGACGCACAAACAGGCATTCTTCTAGGTCTGGTGCATGAGTTAGCATGGGACTTTACACAGGAGGGCAAGTGGGAAGTCCCAAGGCCCTGCCAGTGAGCCATAGGGTAGCTAGTCATAGCAGTAGCCAGACTACCAGTGGCACAATGTGGATGGCCACACACCACACCCTAAGGATCCCCTTAGAGTTTGAGACCTCCTCTGGCACTTTTAAGGTCTCCACCCAGACAGAACCCATGATTCTGGGCTCCATGTAGATGGAGCCTCTGGCTATTAGCTGCAGGGGCTGCCTGGCACAATTCCAAGCACATGGGACAAGGATCACGGCCACCTACCCTTGTGAGGTTTGTTCCACTTTGGAGTCTCTGGGGTGCCAGATAGAGGAGCTCCAGGCTGCATTCCAGAGACTGTGCACCATCAGGGATGGTGAGCAAGAGATAAACTCATACTGCCAGGCTCTTCACCCCCTGGAGGCTGAGGGTAGACCAAGGTCACCTTCCAGGACAAGGGAGGACTTGAGGATCCCCAACAATCTCCAGTCAGGGATCCTCAAGTCCTCCCTTGCACCAGGATCCCCTTCCCTCTGGAGCTTTGCAACAGGTATGAACCTCTTGCAGCCCCAGTGTAACCTGCAGAGCTGGCAGCTCCTGCAGGCAAGGGAGGACCACTCACAGCTACCTTCCCTGCTCTCCATAAGGCCACACATAGAGTGGTCGTTGTGGGAGACTCCTTCCTGAGGGTGACTGAGGGTGTGATCTGCCACCCTGACCCCTTAGCCTGGGAGGTCTGCTGCCTCCCGGGAGCCTGTATCCAGGACAAAGGATCTCAAAGCTCACCTGGCCCACCAACAACTACCTTATGCTCTTTATCCATGTGGGCATGAATGACACAGCTGGGAGCAATCCCAGCTGTGTCATGAGAGGCTACAGGACTTTGGGAACAGGGCTTAGGGGGCTGGGGACACAGGTGGTGTTTTCCTCAATCCTCCCAGTTTCAGGTTATGGACTGAGGAGGGAGAGGAGGATCAAGGTAGTCAACCAAAGACTGCAGCACTGATGTTATCATGAAGGCTTCGGCTTCTATGATCACAGTCCACTCTTTGGTGAGAGAAGCAGTGGTCTGCTGGGAAGAGATGGCCTCCACCTCACTTCACTGGGAAGGAAGCTCTTCTCAGCCAGAATGGCTGATCTGCTCAACCAGGCTTTAAAGTAAGCCTGCTGGAGGATGGGAGGATTACTGCCACAGCAAGCCCACTGGGCAACTTTCACAAAACCAGCAGGCTAAAGTTGGGAATCTACCCATCAATGTCTTCCTGGGAATGTAAGGAAGACTAGGACCAATAATGGGATACTTGTGTGCTTGTACACCAATGCCAGGAACCTTTGAAACAAAAAGTAGTAACTGGTTCTCCTGCTAAACAAGAATGACTATGATCTAATAACAAAGACCTGGTGGGACTCCACATATGACTGGGCCACAGGTATAGATGGCTATAAACTGTACAGGAGAGATCATGCAGATAAAAGGGGCAGGGGAGTAGGTCTCTAAGTCAAGGAAAGCTACATGTCCCTGCAAACTGCCATTGGCATCAAGGGTGGATGACTGAAGACCCTCTGGGTTAAAATACATTGGTAACATGGGACAGGGACACAATGGTAAGAGTCTACTACAGTCCTCATAATCAGGAACAAGATCTTGACCAGGAACTGGCTAAGGCTGCACACTCTTGCTGCATGGTTGTCATGGGAGACTTCAACTACCCATCTCATGGGAAGAGCACTTGGCTAAATCTGAATAGTCACAAAGCTTCCTCACATGTTTGGATGAGCTGTACCTGATTCAAGACGTCTATGGACTGACAAGAGGCAAAGCGCTGCTTGACTTGGTACTGTCAAAGGGGAATGATCTAGTCAAAAACTTAATGATTGAAGGGAAGCTGGGAAACAGTGAGCATGAACTGATCATTTTCACTATCCACTGCAAAGCTGGCAAGCCAGTCAGCAATGCAGAAGTCCTCGATTTCAGGAAAGCTGACTTACACATGCTCAGGAGGCTTGTTGGTGAGGCCCTTAGGGACCATGATGTGAAGGGTAGGGAAGTTCAGGATGAGTGGTTACTCCTTAAAGGAGTGACCCTGAAAGCACAAGCAATGTCTATCCCATATCAGAGGAAAGGTAGCAAAAGGGCAAAGCAACCCACTTGGCTCTGCAAGGAACTTGTGAACCTCCTGCATCTAAAAAGAAAGACCTATAAAGGATGGATGACTGGAATCACCTCAAAGGAGCAGTATTCTGCACTGGTACAAACCTGTAGGGAGTGAACCAGGAAAACCAAGGCTGCGACCAAACTCCAACTGGCTACACATATCAAGGACAAGAAAAGGTCCTTTTTTAGATATGTGGGGAGCCAGAAGAAAAACAAGGGTAACTCTGGAATCCTGCTAAACCAAATGGGACAACTGACACCCAGGAAAAAGACAACCTGCTTAATGGGTATTTTGCATTGGGCTTTCACCCTCCCCTCCCCAAGGGACCACCCTGCTCAACACGGTACAGGATGGCCAGGGTGAGGGAGAATTGTTACCCTACATCATTGTAGGCCATGTAAAGGAACACCTTGAGAGACTGGACACTTTTAAGTCAGCTGGCCCAGACAGTTTACTCCCCAGGGTACTTAAGGAGTTGCAGACATCATAGCGCAGCAACTACCATGGATCTTTGAGAACTCATGGCACTTAGGTGATGTGCTGAAAGATTGGAAGAAGGCCAATGTGTGATGCCTATCTTCAAGAAAGGGAGGAAGGTAGATCCGGGGAACTACAGGCCTATCAGCCTGACCTCTATCATGGGGAAGATCTTGGAAAAAATGATCAAAGAGACCATTCTCGACAAACTGGCTGATGGCAACATCCTGAGGGACAGCCAGCCTGGGTTTGTTGTGGGTAGGTCTTGCCTGACCAATCTCACTCCTTCTATGACCAAGTGACATATCACATGGACAAGGGAGAAGAGATTGCTGTCATATATTTTGACTTTAAAAAAGCCTTTGATCTGGTGTCCCATGATCTCCACATGGAAAAATGGGCCTACTGCAGCCTCAGCCACATCACAGTCCAATGGCTGGGGACCCAGAGAATAGTAATCGATGGAAGTAAATCATTGTGGTGCGCTGTGACCAGTGGGGTCCCCAAAGGCTCCGCCCTTGAGCCCACAGTCTTTAACAACATTATTAACAATTTAGACATTGGTGTCAGAAGCGGACTGGCCAAGTTCACTGATGACACCAAACTTTGGGTTAAAGCGTCCACACCTGGGGATAGGCTGGTGATCCAGGCTGACCTTGACAGGCTCAGAAAGTGGCTGGATGTAAACCTGATGACATTCAACACTGAAAAATGCAACATATTCCACCTTCGGGGGAAAAAACTCTAACATGCTTATAGGCTTAGCAGTGCTACGCTTGCTAGCACCATGGCTGAAAGGGACTTGGGGGTCATGACTGACCACAAGATGAATAGGAGCCACCAATGTGATGTCACAGCTGATAAAGTGAGAAAAACTGTGGTTTGCATCCATAGATGCTTCTCCCAGGATATCCTCCTGCTATACTCAGCCTTGGTGAGAATGCAGTTGGAGTACTGCATCCAGTTCTGGTCTCCACAATTTAAAAAGACATGGAAAAACTTGAGAGAGTCCTGAGGAGAGCCATGTGTATGATCAGAGGGCAGGAGAACAGGCCCTATGATGAGAGGCTAAGAGACATGGGACTCTTCAGCCTGGAAAAGCACATACTCAGGGGGAGACCTGGTGGCTACCAATAAGTATATAAGGGATATACATCAGGATCTGGGGGAACGCCTGTTCACCCGAGTGCCCCAAGGGACGACAAGGTCAAACGGTCACAAATTCCTCCAAGACCATTTCAAACTGGACATAAGGAAAAACTTTTTTATGGTTTGAGCCCCCAAGGCCTAGAATAGACTCCCTCCAGAGGTGGTGCAAGCAGCTACTCTGGACTCTTTTAAGAATCATTTGGAAGTCTATCTTGCTGGGATCCTTTGACCCTACCTGACTTCCTACCCCTGGGGCAGGGGGCTGGACTTGATGATCCTCCGAGGTCCCTTCCAGCCCTAATGTCTACGAAACCTATTAAACTAGTAAAAATGACAGACACAGCAAAAGTAAATTTGTAGGCACTTTAAACTACAGATCAAGAAGGGCACTCAGTGCCTGAAACTTGTTTAACAGCTCTCCCAACTATATAGTTGATCCAATAGAAGACATCCCAAAAAATCCTTGCTTCTGAGACACTTCATGGACCACAAGAGCACTCCAACTCTACTAGATCAAAGAAATCAATATATAGACTTGAGTCAGACTGTGGCTGACCATATGTTGAATACTTACACATGCAAGTGACATCTCTAGAAACTGCTTGAAATATATGGAACACTATATAATGCTAACCGCTCCAAAAGATATCATGTCCTAGGTGTTATAAACTGGGCACTAAAAATTTGTGGATTCTTCTGACTTTACTTTCTGTGTACACCAGATAAATAGTGATGATACCATCTTGGCATCTCATGAGAAATTTGTGAAGAATAATGCGTTAGTGTTTGAATCATTAAGATACTATACCAATGAGCACCATAGAAAACCACTAAGAAAATTAATAATTCTGGCTTTGGATTATGGCTTGAAGAGTGTATAAAAAATATATCTGAGGGCCATACATTGAAAATGAAGATAAAACAAACTGTTAAATAGCTTTTCATCAAGTTAGCACCACCCATTCTGTTCACAGCATGAAAAAGAGGTCAAGTGGGGAAAAACTACTGTGTGAGTATATAACTGAGGGGTAAATCATAACACCTATCTACAAAAAGGTTGAAACTAAAGCTGAACAGCAACCTTAATTCCTGAATTCTGAATATTAACAACATTGCAACTATACATTAAAACAAAAACAATAACAATTATTATCTAATTAATAGAAAGATTTTCATAGTATTGTCCACTCTCACAAAAATGCACAGTGTATCATGTTAGTTGATTTATTATTCAAGGCTTCAAGCCTTTCCTCTGTTGAAAATATTGTCAAATTTTAAGAGCCAGACTGCAGGGTGCTTACTATGGCTGTGCAAATCTTCAGTCCCTGATTTGATTTGGTGGAGATTCAGCCTGATTCAGTGGCTGAATCTTGAATCTGAATCAAATCAGAGGACCCTTTAATCTCATTGAATTGAATCAGAACCCTCAGATTTGGACATACAGACAGCTTTAAATGTCTTTTCTACATACCTCTAGGTAGCAGAGGCTCATGAATGCTGAGATGCTGGGGCTCATGGAGTATCCCATAGAAGCATGGGGAGCTCCCCAGCGTGCTCGGTAGGAGACCCAGAAGTGGACCAGAAGCACTTCCGGTCCACTTCTGGGTCCTCTGGGCAGCACACAACCCCTCCCCCCCACATCCCCTTGCTTGGTGACTGGTGGCTCCTGGGTTGGAGGGGGGGCACATGGGGTCCCCCTGTGGCCAATCACTGAGCCAGGGGGGCCCCCAGTGTGCTGCCTAGCAGATCCAGAAGTGGGCCAGAATTACTTCCAGTCCACTTCTGGGTTCACTGCCGAGCACGTGGAGGGCTCCTGTGCACTCCTGTGGGATGCTCTATGCACCATAGCATCACAGGAATCACGAGTCGTGCTGCTACCTCAAGGTATGTATAAAAAACTTTTAAAGCTGTGTCTATGTCCATCAGCATTGAGTCTTCAGATTCAGATTCAGCCAAATCAAATCAGGGACAGTGATCCAAATCAACAAATCAAATCACTGTCTCTGATTCGGACTGAATCCAAATTGAATAGGGCCTGCT
This sequence comes from Gavialis gangeticus, assembly GCF_001723915.1. NCBI lineage: Eukaryota > Metazoa > Chordata > Crocodylia > Gavialidae > Gavialis > Gavialis gangeticus. Next base: position 83,839,340 of record NW_017728992.1, on the reverse strand, counting down.
TCGCAAACCCCTAGTGCTTACACAGATGATCCCATGAAATAATTTGACTAAGGAGTTAACAATACGAACATAAGCTCTTCATTTTCAAGTTTTTTTTTATGAGTATCTCCACATATATTCAAGTATTACATGTAAATTGGAGTATAAATATACAGGCTGTGTAATTATACATTTCAAGACATATTTGTTCAAATATTTTCATGCAAACACTGTCATTTTACAGACACAATAATTATGCTTGGATTTTTGTGGGCATGTTTGTTTTTTCTGTGCTTGAGAACATAAAAAAAACATTTACTCAAGAGAAGTGTTATGAAGAGAAAGGGTTAATTTAAGTTAGAAAAAGGTACTTTTAAATTATATGTTAAATTCTAGAATAAATTTCAACATGATAAAATTTAAGTTATAGCTCAAATAATGTCTGACGTTGGTTGGGGAGAGGGAGTGCAGCCAAGAAAGGAAACAATTAAAAAAAACATTATTTATTTAGTTACTTATTGGTGTTGTGATAGTGAAGTAGAATTTAAATAGGAAATTCTGTTTTTCTCCTAGTTGGATTAATGGTTACTGCCACTTTTAATTCCTATGAGGTTAAATTGTTGGCTGCTGTTATCTTAAATTCTTTATTGCTTCTTTTCTATCTACATTTATTCTTTGGCTTGCTAGTTGGAGATCTCTTCATCAATTTTTGTTTTTATTATTTTGCCCTCTGTAGCACCTACCTACTTCCAACTTTGGGTTTAATTAAAAACAAAACAAAACAAAACAAAACAAAAAATACTCTCCATTTAAAGCTTAATGGAGGCAATAAGCAAAAAACCTAAGTGGTGTCATGTATAGTGATATCTTCCTGCTTGTTTTCCTGATGTTTTCCTCATTTGCCAGTGTTAAATAATTTTGGATGGTTGTGGCAGAAAACTTATGGACACCCTTAAAATCCAGCCACTTACTTCCAATAATTTAGACCAACCTTTTGGGGAGGTATGCTAAGAGCTAAGCTCTGCTCCCTCCCCAAGTACTGCTTTGATACTCCTCAGAGGCATACTGGATAAAATGTGGGGGGTCAATTCTCTAGTTATGAGGAGTTGTCACCAGCAACAGCCAGGTTAAGCTTTCCTTGACTTTGCAACTGCCTCAATTTTAGAAGATGAGCAAAAGCCCTGAGTTTGGTGGTGGCTGGAGAGTAGAGGAAAGTTTAATCTGGCTCCTAGCAGTGACACCTGACATCTCTTGCAGCAGGGGCTGGCCTTTGGTTTGCTTCATGAGGCCAGAGCTGTGAGCCCCACTGACTTCGTTCTGGAGCTGCCTTTTTTGGAGATCCTTGAGCTTGTGCACCACACAGAGCAGCTGCTCATGCCACTTAAGTCATGTGTGCCAGGGGTTGGTCACCCCTGCTTTAGACCCCGATCGTCCAAATACTTAAATGCATCCTTTATTTTATGCATCAGTACTTATGTACTTCAATGACATTTGTAAATATTTATGTGATCCCAAAGCAGTCGCTGGTTTGTTTGGGTCACAATTTATAAGAGCACTTAATATATACTTAGGGAAGTATGGTTGCAGTAAATGTTTTATATTCAGTCCTTTTATTTTTAAAACTTTAGATTTGAACTCATCTCAGTTATCCATTTATCCTTGGCTGGGCTGGTTTTAAGCACAAAAGCCTGACCCAAAGTCAATGGGACTTAACCACAAGCTTAAGTGCTTTACTGGATCAGGGTTTAAGGTCAGATCCAATGCTCACTGAACTCAGTGGGAGTCTTTCTATTTCAATCGGTTTTGGATGAGGTCTCTTCTATTTCTGAACATACTGGTGAAGGATGAATGACAAGGCAATCATGCCTAAAACCACCTAGTGAAAAATAAATTCAGGTATAGCATTTACCTTAATCTTTGCATTTTATTTTTTTTTTACTTGTTTGACAATAACATTTAATGGGTGAAGAGGTAAGGATGGTGTATAAATATGTAAAGACTAGGCTATCATCCACATATTTGATATAACTTTTTTTCTCTCAGTGTTAGTTACTGAATGAAATGTTCTTGCTTATATCCTTTAATTTATTTATATATTAACTTTTTACCCAGGGAGAGATTTTGAGCAATGAAAATATTTTTTAAACCTCTATTTGAAAATTAATACTCCATCATATAGCCTGTCTGTGGTCAAGGTCTAAAAATGTGGCCTTTCCTTCTGATGCAATAATGTACTACATAAGTAATGATGTATTTAGAGATAAAAGTGTGGTGAGGACAGTCAGTTCTCACACATGATAATCTCTGGTTCATGGGCAAAATATAACTAGAAATGATGCTGTTGGAGGACTAAGCTGAAATGTCTCAAGTTGAAATTACCTCCTGAAAATCTGATTATTTTGGATATCAAAATTATGAAGCTAAAATGTTATTTACACATATTTAGTTGACACACAAGCATTTCTGCATATTCAGATCTTGTCATGGAATTACTGATCACTTCTAAACTGAAGCATTAGTTGCATTGTCATATTAAAACTAATCATTTTTTAAGTAATTACAAGCATATGTTTTATCTTCTACTAGGAAGCTTTGAAATATAATAGAACATGTTGATGTTGTATTGTGATGGTTTGGTATTAAAAAAGATTTTACTGCAAATATCAACTGAATACATATGTATCATAAGGTTTTCTGGTTGAAAAGGAAACATCACACTGCTATAGTTAAACTTGTAATAGCTACAGCATGAACAACAATAATTCAACTATTGAAAAACGAACCATAATTTCCTTTGCTCAGAAAGGGTAGGTACAGACATTATGCTTAATATGCTTTAAAGTGCACAGAAAGTGTTTTACAGCCATAACAGAACAGACATTAATGGCACATGAAGTGCTTTAGAAATGGTGGATCCCACTCTAAGTTAACCCTGGGTGAAACTTAAAGCGCTTTCTGTTAGAGCACTTTATTGAACATCCATGCCAGATCCCATCAAGGATTAACTTAGAACATGATTACTGCCATCCCAGGAGGCATTGTATAGGGGTGCTCTAGCCTTGGGCAGAGGTCCTTGGCTCTGCCTGAGTGACAAAAGAGTCCCTCTCCCTCAGCTGTCACTGATGCAAGCCAGTGACAGCCTCTCATCACAGTCCCTTACTCAGCTTGCTAGGGGTGGGGGTGAGGGAAGTGGGGTTTCTTTTCCTACAGCTTCCCTGGGTGGTGGCATGGAGGGTTGTGGAGGAAGCGCTCTTGGATCTCTCTTCCTGTAGCAACCGCAGCCAGTGGGGGAAGGATAAGCCACCCTGGGGCTGCTGTGGGGGGATACCCCAGAGCCATTGTCCAGCAGCAGAGCTGCCTGGGTGGGGCTGCAGCAGGGGAAAGGCCCTGGGGTCTCTCCCCCAACACCAGTCCTAGCCAGGCAGCAGGGATACAGACCCCACAACCCTTCCCCTGTAGCAACCACAGCCATGTTGCACCATGCTGCAGCTGCTGGCTGCAGCTATCAAGAAGCTGGGAATGGGGGAGCCCCCCACACATGGACCCAAACATCCCCAACCTATGCCCCAGCTATCAAGTTGTGTGTGTGTGTGTGGGGGGCATGCTCACAGTGTGGGGCTCTATTTCTCCCCATCCACTTCTCCCCTCTTCCCCACCTCCCCACTACTGATATTTGCCAGATGGTGGGGGACAGCAGGGAGAGGGGCTGCTTTGGCAGACTTCTTAGAGGTATGTGAGTATGCCACCAGCAGCCAGTGCAGCCAGGCTGCAACCTCTGCCTCCCACCCCTGCTCCTTGATACCCCCCATCCCGCCAAACAGAGAATGCCTGTTTGGTTGGCTCCTGCTCTAACTTATCATGCTTTGAGCAAAGCATGATATGTTTGTACACTTACGCCAGGGCCTTTTTGAACATCTGCACTTAGCCAATGAAAGTATAAAAATAATTTTCCAGAAAAAAAGAAAAAAAAAAATTAAAGAAAATGTAATTTAACAAAATAAGCATGAAAAATTCCTGCATGAAATAGATTAGAATGTACAGGCAACTAAAATGAAAAGTCTGGATTTATTGTGCATTTTTTATTGTAACATCTGGTTTTCCAATTTATATATTCTCATGGGTTTCTTTTTACTTTTATATTTTAAACATTCAAGTATTAAACCTTTTATTCTTTTTGTACCTGAAAGATATCAACCTATTTCAAGGATTGTGCTACATTTGGCCATTATATTGTTTGTCTGCCAGAGTGAGTGGTGTGCATTAACCTTTTGCATCGAGTCTTTCCACCAGTGGAATCCAAATCTCTAGTGACCAGAAGTAGCTACAAAAGTGAAGTTTGTGCCTGAATTGAAAACATTATTGCTGTGGTTCAACTGAAAACATGCTTCAGTGAAAGTGAATAGCTGAAAAGAGACAAAGCTATAAACATCCAGGTGGCTACCTACTAGCAGTTGACTAAGTACAATAAAGAGAAATTTTTTCAACACATAGTAAATTCATGCCAAATACAAAATTTATTTTAAAATTATTCACAAATTAGATACTAAATTGCTATATACTTTTGGCTGACAAAAGGATTTTTGAGATTAGATTAATAAAATAGATGAAGTGGGGCTGCCCTCCTTTTATCAGTGGCCCAGTGGTTAGGACACTCATCCAAGATCCAATTCAGTTCCATTCTCTGACTAAGGGGATGTCCAGCCTCCTAAACTATAGATTCTCCTAGGTCAGAGTGCTCACAATTGTTTCTCCTGATACTGTTTCACTTAACTAATTAAATATTTGTTGAAGGAAAGATTGGGACCCAGAAGTCCTAGGCAACAGTGAGTCACTCATTCTCTGCTTTTCTCTGGCTCAATTTCATGCAAAGTGGAACTCTAATAGGAGAAACTGCAGGAATCCAGTAACAAAACACCCTAGAATTTGGTGGCTAGGATGATCACTTGGTAGATGGAGACCCAATTTCAAATCCCTGTGTTAAGTCAGGTAGATGATGGATTTGACTTGCAACTTTTCTTTTCCCTGTCAGAAGTATTTGTTACCTTTATATACTATGACTTTCTCAACCACAGAAGTACATTTACCCACTGGGTTACTTAAAAAAAATGCTACTATTTTACATGAACAAGGGTATCGTGTTCTAATTTAATGAAATTGTTAAAGTGACCTTAGTGGGCAAAAAAAATATGAAAATTTAATTAAAAAAAAATCTTGAAAAGCAGCATCATTTTTGGCCGTTTCACTTTATCTAAAATATGTATCTGTTTTCTGTGTTCTCTGGTTAGCCATGGTGACCAAAGACCTTGGGTAATGATACACCTCATGTAGCTGGTGTTACCTTTTGAATTTCAAGAAAGAAACATATACAACTAAGAACAACAAAAAGGAGGATATAACCACTACAGCTTGTCACTGAAAAATGCAGGCATGACTAGTGTCTTGCACAGCTGCAGAATGTTGAAATTAAGTGAATATAGTGTGTAATACTAGATGCTGACTAATCTGTTATAAAAGTGAGAAAGAAAAAGAGCAAAGGATATTTTTTGACATAAGCCATCTACAAACAGACTATACATTAAAGGGGTCCAAAATATATAGCAGTAGTATAAACAAACAACTAGGAACTCCATATCAAATATAATGTTACCAACCTCCAAAATTAAACATTACATTTACGTCCAAGCAGATGTCACAGCTAACATTGTTTGAGGTAAGTAATGTAAGTTTTCAAAATGTATTTTAGAATCACAGAGAGTTCTTTATTCAGAATTCATTTTCCCTTTTACATGGAGCTGTAGTACTACACATTTTATTTAGTTTCTTTTCAGTAGACATAAATGAAAAATAAAGGCATGGTAGGAGTAAAATAATCATATATTTGATATACTTAAGGCAAAAAATTGTCTGTTTTGACAAGCAACCTTGGCATTCATTTATGCACATCTAGTGCTAACATCCATGCCTCTGTGTATCTCATAATTTAAATATTTTTAGAAATGAAAGTAGAATTGTTTTGAAGAGCTGTCATTGGTAGAAGAAAGATAAGAATTCCTAGCCAACTAGGTTTTCCCAGACTGCCCCAATGAAATTAATTAGCTGGTGGCACAGAGAGTAGCTACCGTATCAAACAATAGTTGCAGTACAAACTCTCCTGACATTGTACTTCTTTGTTTATTCTGTAGAGCCCTTGCTTTTCCTATAAGAAGTGACTGGTAGAGACAGAGTGAGAATTCACCCTGACTAATAAAGGATCAGTCTGCTTACTTTTGACTTACTGCTGAATGTGAAAAGGCCATCATCTATTTTCCAGAGGCTGGATGGTTTAATGAAGGAGTATATAAACCAATAAACAAGCTAAATCTCTCTGATACAGAAGCACTGACAACTTGTTGAAAAAAGACTTTAGTTTCCAAATAATTTTCAGGTAGCAGGGGTCTTTGGAGGCCTAAAATAATTGGAAGTAAGGATAATTTACAGTCTACAGCCCCAGATGTGAAGATAATTTACTCCTAGTAGTGAAGAAGTCTTTAAAAGTTTAACAGTGGCCACATCTACACATGCATTTACTCCAGACCAATTTTACTCTAGTGTACCATATTCAGGAGTAACAGTTTGGGACAGGTGTCTACACATGCAGAGATTAGCACCCAATTCCAAGATTTGCACCCAATTCCCTGCAGCCTGCAATGGGCCTCTGCTGCTACCAGGGGGAGCTCCAGGGTAGGGAGCCCTCATGGGACTGCCTGCTGTTGGGGGAGGGACAATGTTGCCTGCCCCAGCAGCAGGGAGCTTCTGGCCCTGGCTTCCAGATCAGGGGCAGAGGGTTTGGGAAGAGCGGGTCCCAGACCCTTGCCCCGATATATTAGTGGCGCAGCTGGCAGCTAGCTCACTGCTAGCTGCACCACCAAGAGATTGTCACAGGGGTTAGGACCTACCCGTCCTCTGGTGATGTCATGATAAATTATTGTAAATACATTTGTATATAATTAAGTCCCCTGACTATCCAGGCCTGGTTCTATAGGGACAGAGGGAAACCAAGTGGTCTGCAGTTCCCCCACAGCACACCTTCCAGCTAACAATCCCCTTCAACTGGAGAAGGGGAGTAAGGCTGAGGACGCCGGAGGGAGCACATGTGTCCTCAGTATCTCCCAACCCTTAAGGCGGCGGCGGCGGCAGCAGCAGCAGCAGCAGCAGCGATCCGCAGCTAAGGGACAGCTGCAGCAATGAGGAGGTAAGCCGGGGAAAGGGAGCAAGTGGGGCCAGGTGCTGGCAATTGGGCAGGGGACTCTTTCCCCGCCTGACCCTATTTAGCTGCACTGGGCGGGAGCTGCGCAAACAGGGAGTGCAAACAGGGGCGCTCATTAGGGGCACACCAGAGTTTGTGCCAGGGTGGGAGAAGGCTAGGAGCTTGGAAGCCTGAGAGTTGACTTACCAGGGATCCCCTGGTGGGATGAAGCTCCAGTCGACATGCGGGGTTCCCACAGGAGGCGGGGCTGCAGGCAGACACAGCTGATTGACTGGCTCAGCTGATTGTCTGATTGGCCCTGCTGATTGGCCCAGGAAATTTGAACCTGGGCTAATCAGCTGGCCAAAGCGTTCTGCTGAGGATGCTGGAGGGACCACTTGTGCCCCCAGTATCCCCCGACCCTTGAGGTGGCAGCAGCAGCAGCAGCGATCCGCAGCTAAGGGACAGCTGTGGCAATGAGGAGGTAAGCTGGGGGAAGGCAGCAAGTGGGACCAGGTGCTGGCGATTGGGCAGGGGACTCTTTCCCTGCCTGACCTTATTTAGCCACACCGGGGGGGAGCCACGTGAACAGAGAGCACAAACAGGCATGCTCTTTAGGGGCGCGCTGGAGTTTGCACCAGGATTCACGCAGGGAGGTGCACGAGGGAGTCATCTCCAGGTAAGTGAGTGGGGTTGACAGCATGGGACTCGTCACTCGGAGTGCGGCCAGGGCTCCTGCCCCATGGCTGCCTCCTGGCCCGGGAGCCAGTGAGGCTTCCATGCGGGTGGGGCCGCCTGCCTGTGGGGGGCTTCCTGGCTTGGTCCCTGGGGCCGGGGGGAATGCGGAGGCGGGGGCTTCTTTCACCTATCTCACCTGTGCCAGGATTGCAGCACTGGAGGGGCAGGTGAGAGAGCTTCAGGCGGAGGTGAGCAGGCTGCGGGGGATCAGGGCCATGGAGGACGAGATTGACGAGTACTTTGTCTCTCTGCAGGGCCCGTCCCCTCAGGCTGTCACCACCCAGGAGTCTGCAGGAGGCGAAAGGAGGACAGTCACCTCCAGAGCCAGGTGGCATCATAGGCGATGCATAGGAACATCAACTGTCACCCCAGTACAACTGGGAAACAGGTATGCGGCCCTGGCAGTGCTGGAGGAGACTGGGCATGAGGAAGAATGTAGGGAGGAAGCCACGCTCTCATCCAGCAAGCCGGCATCCATACCAGCTGAGCATCATCCAGTGACCCAGAGGAAGAGACGTTGGGTCATCGTCATAGGGACTCCCTCCTCAGAGGAATGTAGGGACCCATCCACCGCACCGACCTCAATGTGAGAGAAGTGTACTGTCTCCCAGGAGCCAAGATTTGGGGACATCACAGGGAAGATCACTGACCTCATCCGGCCTTCCGACTACTATCCTATGGTCTTCATCCATGTGGGAACCAATGATGCGGCCCGGCGTAGTCCGGACCAGATCATGGATGATTATGGGGTTCTGGGGGCCATGCTTAGAGAGTTGGGGACCCAGGTGGTCTTTTTGTCCCTCCTTCTGGTTAGTGGAGGCCATCAGTGGCAGAGAACCTGCATCCTTGAAGTGAACTGGTGCCTCTGGAGTTGGTGTCATCACACTGGATTTGGCTTCCTGGACCATGACCCGCACTTCAAAGCAGAAGGTGTCCTGGGGCATGATGGTCTCCATCTCTCCCCCAAAGGTAAGAGTTTGTTTTCTTACAGGCTAGTTGACCTCTTCCGGCGGGCTGTCAACTAAGTTTGTCAGGGGATGTGGATCCACAGGAGCAAGAGAAAACTCAACCAGGTGTAGGACCTGCCCAGGTAAGAGCTCAGGTATATACCAAGGGACCAGTTGTCTCTCAGGAGGGTGGGGTGCCCAGGGCTCCCACAGGGGGATTAAGGTGTCTGTTCACTAATGCAAGAAGCATGGGGAACAAGCAGGAGGAGCTTGCTTTCTTGCTTGCAAGTAGTAAAATCAACCTGGTTGGCCTAGTGGACACATGGTGGGATGAAACATTTGACTGGGCATTAGACATAGAGGGCTATAGGTTGTTTAGAAGAGATAGGAAGGGGAAAAAAGGTGTGGGGGGGTTGCGCTCTGTGTTAGGGAACAGTATACCAGTTCTACCTTCCAAATGGGACCAGAGGAAGGCTTAACTGAGACCCTGTGGGTCAAACTTCAAGGAGGGC
>NW_017728992.1:83828843-83829311 GCF_001723915.1 Gavialis gangeticus | reverse complement strand
GCCAGTCAGCCTCACTTCTATCCTGGGGAAGGTCTTTGAAAAAATTATTGGGGGCCACATTTGTGAGAGCCCTGCAGGGGAAGTGATGTTGAGGGGTAACCAACATGGGTTCATGCCAGGCTGATCCTGCCTGACTAACCTGGTCTCTTTCTGTGACCAGGTATGTGAAGGAGGAAGTCGATGTCATCTTCTTGGACTTCCAGAAGGCCTTTAACACAGTGTCCCACCCAATTCTGGTGGGCAAGCTGAGGGACTGTAGCATTGATGAATGCACGGTCACATGGGTGGCAAACTGACTCCAGGGGCGAACCCAGAGGGTGGTGGTGGACAGGTCAATGTTGACCTGGGAGGGCATGGGCAGCAGAATCCCCTAGGGCTCGGTCCTTGGGCCGGTGCTGCTCAACATCTTCATTAGCGACCTGGGCAAGGGTGTGGAGAGCACTCTGTTCAAGTTCGCTGATGACACCA
>NW_017728992.1:83822825-83827601 GCF_001723915.1 Gavialis gangeticus | reverse complement strand
ACTCAATGATCTGTCTAGGTCCCTTCTGACTCATTGATTTTATGATATACCCAAGTTACCTGTGGTACAACTACTACATTCTACTGAGTAAAGTGATGTAGCTGTAGGAGATGGTGGGCATGGCTACACATTGCCATGTGTGCTGTAGCACACCATACAGTGGTGTAGCCCATCACTACATCAATGTAGGGTGACATAAACACCCCCAACATGTATTACATTGTTGAACCAATTGGCATGTGAAAAGCTCCAAGGATATTTTCATACTGCATGATGAACCTCATAAGCATTTTTCTATATGTAATTAAGAATTTCTATCTACCTAGGAAAGTGTGGGTCGGGGGGAAGGGGGAGAGAGAGTTTGCATTTAGTGTGAACCAGTCCATATGGATACTCCTCCTCCACAGAACATTTTTTCTTGAACAGGCTCAGAACATTCTTCCTTGACAAGTAAGAAAAGCACCACCTTATGTCATTCATATGCATATGTAAGTCTATGCATGTATATATATAGGTATATATGTATGTGCATATGTATATGTATATGTGTGCAGATAGATGGATAGAATCACTGACTATACTCCAAAAGTCGCACTCTGCTACTCATATTGAGTAACGACTTAGGCAGCAAATAACCAATTCAGAAAGTAAGGGAAGAATGAGCAACAGTGGCAGAATCAGATATTAAGTGACTTGAGTGTACTATAAGTATGTAAACTTCAGATGGATGTGAATGAGAAAAAAAATCTTAAATGTAAGGATGAGTAAACCAGTTGCTACATTTTCATAACAATATTTTCCTTCTATCTTTGCAAAATGTTAATTTGAATGCCGAATGACCATTTAACTAAGTTTTTCTCTTGATACAAAGACAATTTAATGAGAGTTTCAAAGGTTCCTGTTTAGGTCTATTCTCAAACCTAATTTTCTAAATTGGACACACCTTCCTATTCATTTGGCACAGCAGGAGAAAAATAGCCTTTGCTTGATATCTGGAACAGCTATAGAAAAAAACACCAAGCTTCAATCAGTGGAAAGTTTCATGATAAAACCTAGATGTTTTAGTCACACTTCAGACCTTTAACTGAAAAAAAATATGTGGGAGGGAAGTGCCCTTTTTTGCTCTAAGTGCTAAGTAAGAATAATGGTCAGCCTTTATCAGAGAGGAGAAGCGGAACTGTATTTTTTTGCATACAGCACATGCTGAAATAAGTTACACACCTTGCTTCTGAAACATTGAATGAAGAAAAAAAAAATGTTTCACCTAAATTATTGGGAAGTAGCTGTAAAAACTGAATAGCAGCTTTAGCATGCTGGGGGAAAAAAAGTGTGTCCACAACCAGCTGTCAGAGAGTCCCACAAGCAGCACTGCTGCATTATTTTTGCTTTCCCTGGCAGAAACAAAAAGTATTAACATTTTCTCACTGAGCACATGCACCCCAATTTCCAGCAGCTAAATTTTCAGAGAGAATGCAAAACAGACTTAATTCCTCTACTAACTGGCAAAATGATACACAAGCTAGTTACCATGAGGCAAGGCTTACAAGTGACCTTACAGCATGTCATCTGTTCCAGTAAAGCTCCCTGTGTGCTCACTTGTCACAGAGTAAATGTGAGGTAACTTAACTTTACTTTAATTTTACATTCTAAAACCATAAAAAGTTTTAGTTCAAGTTTCGTTCAAAACTGAAAAAAGTATTGGTACATGATGTGTATTATCAAAATCAGGTTACCTCAATGCTGTATTATTAAAAATGAATAAATGAACAAATGCATAAACACAATCTTGCCATGATATCCTACTCAGATTTCCAAACCAAAAATTTATTTTCTACATTTTTTCCCCCTAAACTCATTTCTTTTTCTGCAGGAAAAAAGCCCATGTATATGCACACTTTTAGATTCCAAGTCACCAACTGTGTTATCCCTAACTGTGGCCCACTAAAAATTACACTGCAGTATCATTAGATAAATCATAGGAACCATGTTAGATATTTTGCTAAAGATAATTTAAAAGTTTTGCTAATAACAATACTTTTTTTTGATGGATAGATTTTTAAAAATAGAAAAAAAACAAGCTACTTATCCAATTCAATTTATTGATTCAACAATTAATCTCTATGCAATCCTTTTCTTCCCTGATGCAAACAATATAAACTCATTTTTATTGGAATTGTAAATGCTACCTAATTTTAGCTGTCCATGTTCTCTGCTGCTGGAGGAAAGCTGTCAAGGTCTAAAAAGTGCAAACACATCTTGTTCTAGACTGTCATAAAATTTGGATTTATTACTGTCATGATGTGACTGGGCTAGAAGAAACTTTAGGTTTAAGAAAGAGCTAATTAGCAGTAAAAAAAAGGGTATTGAAAGGTTCCGAGCAGAATCTTTTTTTTACGCTTTCTGAACCCAAATGGCACTTACTGAACTTCATAAATGCTGTTTTTGGCACTTATATGCCATTTGGAATCATAGTCTATGTTCAGTGTGACATGGAAACATGCTCTATGGTCTGTGCTCTTGCCAGGTATTTAATCAATATTTTACATTGACACAGGTACACGTATAAATCCCGAAATTGTAGCTAGGCAAAAAGCCATGACTAAACGGTGTTTGGCACAAAAAGAAAAGACAGGCCCTTAAATATTTTAGGCCAGTAGCCCAGTCATTCAGGAAGTCACTCCTGTCCTAGGTCTCCCTTCACCCAAATTCGGTTTAAACATTCCCAGCACATCAGGCAACCGGTAAGTCATTGCCAATGTCTTTATTAATGATGTGGACACTGGTGTCAGAAGTGGACAGGCCAAGTTCGCCGATGACACCAACCTTTGGGTAGAGCGTCCACACCCGAGGATAGGCTGGTGATTGAGGCTGACCTTGATAGGCTTAGCAAGTGGGTGGATAAAAACCTGATGACATTCAATATGGGTAAATGCAAGGTACTCCACCTCAGGGGGGACCCCCCCCCCCACATCACGCTTATAGGTGGTGCTATGCTCACTAGCACCACAGCCACAAGGGACTTGGGGGGACTTTCTGCCCCTGGGGCAGGGGGCTGGACTCAATGATCTTCCAGCCCTAATGTCAATGAATCTATGAAATCTTCCTCTTGAAGTTGGGTAAGCACTATCTGGGTGCATAGTGACATAAGATTCTGCCCTGAGCCTTTCAATACCTTGCCTCTCACTGCTAATTAGCTCTCTTGTAAGCCTATCTTTTCTTCTAAAACAGCTGCATCATGACAGTTAAAATGTACTGTCATTTCTTACTACACTCTTCTCTTCTAGCTGTTCCTTATATTTAGATTAAGATGGCCAAATTGCTGCAACACATATTGGTGGTTAAAGGTTGTATAATTATAATTATGGTAAATATAATTTTGTAGCACCTAAAATGCTGTAGGCTGTGTGCAGACACACCTGATCATACAATACTTGTTGTCAAGAAATCACATTGTTAAATGAGTGGATCCTTAAGTGAATAAAATTGAATCAGCAAAAAAAGTTACATTTTTCAGTCACACTAGCTCAATGAAATTTTTCATATTTGAAAAATAAGAATATATTTCAATACATACAATCACATTTGGAAAAGGGTTATTTATCCAAAGGAGTTTAGCAGAGTTTCAGTTGTGATAGACTGCATAACAGTTATTAAATCATTTTAAGGTAACTCCTTTGGAGCTAAGATGATTAAAAAAGACATCCTTTTTTCCATAACCAGGCTGGACCTAAAAGAGTACAGAGGAAATTCCAGTTGTGGAATAATTACAACTAAAGAAAATGACTAAAGGTGCAGTTTATATCGTATTTAAGTCTTCCTCCTTCTCTAGCTTGTACTTATCTGAACATTTGGAACAAGGTGTCTATTTTAATCTCCAAATTGCAAATGTAGAGTTGTTCATGTTCATTTTTAAATTAATGGCAATGTCCACAAGTTTTCAATAAACCACAAATATGTATTTTTGCATTCAGTAAATACATATGCATTTATATGCCTACATATGCATTTAGACAGCATATATTAAGCCAATATAATGAACCCCAATGGAAATATCTATCAAATTATGTGTAAACTAAGATCAGACAATCATAGTTTTAATGTGAATAAAAATTTAGAAGACCAATTATGCAAAGATCAATTGATTAGGACTGTGTCAAGTAGGACAAAGTATGGTGTGTTGCAGTGTGAGTCTAATGGAGTAGACTCATCATGTGACTTTGTACAATCCTTTTTCTACATCCTATAGCTTTAGCTCTTACACATTTACTTAACTTGAAAAAGCAGCATAACAAAAATATCATAATACCAGGCACACACATAATTTTTTCTGGAAGCATCTGGCATTCGGAAGGAAACATGAAAAGTGTGAGACACAATACATGTGGTGTATTACAGATAAAAATCCTTACTAAACAATTATTAAAATAGCTGCCTTGTCTAAAGCACATACAAAGTTTAGATAATTAAAATATGCATAATGGGAACTTGGCTACAAAGCTGTTAAAAAGCCTTTAACCCCTCCCCCCCAAAATTAACAATTAGAGTAGTATGGTATGCAAGAGACTCTTCTTCTCTAAGTCATTGGTTTCCTCCCAGCCCAGGTAGGTAGCTAACAAAAAATATTTCTTTCATATGTTTTGGTGGCTTGAGGGAAAGCAACAATGTCTCATTTGTCTTAGTAATGTATGGGTGCTCATTTTGGAATAAAAGACAGTTTTAACTGCTTCCTGATACATAAGGGTGTCAGACCTGAGTGGAATGAGAGTAGGGAGGGAA
>NW_017728992.1:83813636-83822814 GCF_001723915.1 Gavialis gangeticus | reverse complement strand
TACATAAGGGTGTCAGACCTGAGTGGAATGAGAGTAGGGAGAGAGTAAGTAGAACAGTTTGTCTCTGTTCTGTGAAAAACAAAGAAATATAACCTGAAATCATATTTCAGTCTGGTACTTGAAAGTGACTTCTTTGCCCATCCAAATGTAATTGGAAAATTAAAGAAACTTATTATTAATTACTTATTCTTTCTCATTCTCAGGTTCTAATCGCACACCTATCAGTCTGATAAGTGATCACCTTTCACTTATGCATTTAATGATGTGAATAACATGTGTTGCATATAATTTATTTTCTCTTCTTCCACTCTGGATGAGAAGCATGGGAATAATATGGACATGGATATTTCACAACTCACTTCTAGGTCCTGTGCTGTATGGTTTTATTAAAAGTGAGATTAGAGAAGTGTTCACTAGATGGTTTGCTCGGTGGCTAGTATTCATCCTTTTCAAGTTTTGTGCCCAGGTCTCTTTTTCAGGGTAAAATTGTATGATAACACATCTGTGCAAGTTCAGTCACTTTTTAAAGGAAAATAAGAGTATTTTACATTTTACAACTAGTGGGATTATAAATTGTCTAACTGGTATATGGTACCTAGCGTTAGGAGGAAATAGAAATGGTAACACAGATTTAATGTTCTGAACTGATGGTCTTAAAGATAGTAACATATATGCATTCATTAAATTAAGGAAAAAGACCAAGCCATATGATTCTTTGAAAATATATTAATTTGAAGAGCCACTTGTCAAACAAGTAACAACTATCTATATTTGTTTCAGAGGATTCATCATTTAAAGTTACTAGTTCAATCATATTCCTATTTGAACTTGATCGTGATCTGTGAAGTTTCTCATTTAGTCCATGTATTTAATACCCACATCTGATATAAATTCTAATTATGCTGAAACCAATCATAAAGCAGTGCTGAAACAGCAGCAGCAGGAATTCCATTGAGTTAAATAGCTAACACTTCATGCAATTTCAGGTTGATTCCAAATGTGATATGAGCTATAAATATTTGCAGTTAAACTGATTTGTGTAACATTTTTGGCTGAATGGTTGCATTTATGCTTGTGTATAATAATATATGAATATTCATGGTTACCATTTTAACATGATAAACTTTGGACTGCCAAAATCAAAAATCGGTTAAAAAAACGGAATATAGGGAAACATGGATTCTTTCCATTTTTCTTTTTTAAGCCCATCCAATTGGTATATCCGCAGCTATTTTATAAAGTTTTGATAAAACACCTCCTAAACTTATTAAGAAAATATGGATAGTGCTAATGCTCACTTTCTAATGGTTACTCTGTAAATTCTTATGTAATTCAAATCACATTCATTTGTTCTATGTTCTTATTATATTGTTCCAACATAGGTTAATACTTGTGCTAAGAAATCAAAATGTGAATATAGTTTGTACAAAACACTGCAGCTTTTTTGTGCATGTTTATTATGTTACCGTCGATCCCAAATACAAACTTCTCTATGATGATTGTGCAGATCAGTTGCTCATAGTTACAGACAGTTGCCTGTGGACTGGAATGTTTAAATTACTAATCTTATATTGTAAATAGCACCATGAATTTAAATGTATCATTGGTATCGTTATAAGAAGTGTTTGTTTTTGCTGAGCCAACAAGAATGCAAAATAGATAATACTACCCATAAATCTAAACACAAGGCTGCATTAATATTTTATCAGCCCATGGATTGTTTACACAGAAATATTTCTTTAATATTTTAATATCCTATCTGTCTATCTGACTGCATGATGTAGTGTTAAAAATCTTACCTCCAAGCTTAGTTTGCTATGATGCCCTCTGCATAGTGGTTCTTTACAGAGCCTCCAATGAGATAGTAGGGACTTATGATATCTCATGGGAAGTACTGAATCGAGACAGCAATATTACTAAAGAAAAAAGTTATGTTGATAATATTTGTCATATTTTCTTTTTGTGTTTTGTTTTTAGTACTGAGGATATTTGTAGGGTTATCCTGCTAAAGAGCACTGCAGCTCTTTTATTTATATTTGTCTGTCACAATAATCCTATTATTCTAAACTTATAGTGATGTCATGGGGCCTGTATTGCTCCACCTTCTTTCAACCATAGTAGCCAGTAATTGCATACAACCTGACGGAAACACAGAAATTGAGATATCATTACCCCAGTTTCCAATTTCAAGGCAGATCCATACTGTAAATATAGCATCACAGTACAATAGGAGCTACTCTTTAATAGGTCTAAGAATGAATGTCTTATCTCTTTTCCATCAAAGTTAACAGGGAAGTACACACAGCATTTAATGCTGACTGTTAACATTCGCTCCCACTGCTTTCTCATCTGGTCTTTGAAATTATTGCTTCAAAGGGACAGAATTTGATCCAGATAAAGACACCCCAGCATGGGTTGATAGGGACCACAGTGGATGAAAAAGGCAGGACTGTTTCTCCATGAAAGCATAGGCATTCTTCAAATATTCTAAGAGCTATGAGGAAGTTGAATTGATTTCTGGGTTCTCATGGGGTTCAAGGGCTATGCTTCCATAATGGAGGGAAACAAATTCATACCAGCATACCTCTATTAAAATCTGTGCTATCTCAATTTGCATAATCTAGTGAGGGCTCTTCCAGAGGAGGGCATGATTTCTCTTTGATTCCACGTATAAAAATGTAAGCAGAAGAAGATCTATCGTCAATTTACCAACAAAGCTCCCACTTTCTTCAGTGAGACTATATGAGGACTACAGGTCTGTCTGCAGGAATAGTTACTGCTCTGAAAATATTGCCCTGCCGTATGAAAAAGAAACAAACTCTGAGTCTGAACCATATCAATGGCTTTGTGCAAGAAAAGGAATAATAGTCTCTTACAGCAATGATTTGCTATATTCTTATTATGCTAATATATATGTTTGCTTATAAACAGAGATAAACACTACTAAACACCATCACGGCCAACTTGTATAGGAATGTATGGGAGAGAACTGTAGAAGCATTTGGGGTCAGAATTACAAGAGATGAGGATCTGGGTCTATATTTATAAATTAAATGAAATGTAAGTAAAGTTCCTACCATTTTCTGTGAAGTTGGTACTTTTATTGCTTTTTAAATCAGCAAGATCCATCTGTGCACATTAGACTTACATTTCCTCAATGTGTGCTGACACAGTGTGAACTTATTTATACTAACAACAATAAAAATTTCTGCTTTTAAATGATAATGTTATTTCCAATTATTGCCATTATTTGACTCATTTTCACTGGTGACCTAAGCCAAAATTTACAACTGCAACCCTTGAGAAAGAGATACCAGTGTATGAAGCTTGACTTATTTTTATGTTAATTTTCTTCCAGGACCTTTCATGAAATATGCTTAGTGTGATCATCATAATATTTGCTACAGTGTACTCTTGTACTTTGGACTGCCCTGCTCTCCAGACAGCATGGAAGTCAAGAGAATTACACTATTTACAGGAACCTATTTATAATGACTAATACATAAAGGCTGGTAGAAGCAAGACTTCAAGCTTTTATTGAAACTATGGCTTAGTTCTTGCTAGCTTTTATTCCTGGAGCAGCATATTGAGACTTATGCTACAGGAGGTATTCCTTGATTTTATTGTAATAAGTAATTCCTAAGGTCAGCCCTCTCAACCTTTCTCCATTCCCCTCTCTAAAACCCTTTACAGGCCTTGTACTACCTTGGAAACCTTCAAAGAGACCTCAGAAAATGTTGCTATACAATTCTTCCTGGACAACATAACTATATTCAGCCTTTCATCCTGTACATCTACTGATTTTTCTCAGATTTAATTTACGTAGTGAAACTCCCAATACAGAGATTCAGGGCCCTATTTAACACAAATCCCATCTACCTTTTATCCCAGTTTCTCTATTTTTATTCTGTATCTTTCTCCTTCACCCCATTTAAGATGAATGATTACCTTCATATCCTTCTTCTCCTCCTCCTCCTCTGTGCTTCCTTCCATGTTACCCAAACAAGTTATTCCCCCTCATGACCTAGAAGGCATACTATCTCCACATTCATTTCCCCCTGAAAACTCTGTCCTGCTCACTATGAGTAGTTGAGCAGGACAGAGTGGCAAATGCAGGCTCTTATCAACAAAAGTTGGAAAAGTGGGTTGGGCAGAATTATATAAGTTATACTCTTTCCTCTATTCCTCAAAATTTGAGAAACCTATGACAACTTAGCTCTCCTCAATTAAATAGGAAGTCTAAGGTGAGCAGAATGAGCCATTTCACATTAAACTGGAAACTCTACTCAGAAATCTAATCAAACCTTCTTCTGGAATTTTGAAAAAAAAAAAATTATTTTCTGTCATCATGTCTTTCCATATTTGAGTTGCATCCCATGTGAGAAGCTATTGAGAAAGAGCCTGTATTCAGAACAAAACCTACTAGCTTAGTTTTATGCATGCAAGGGTTCTGAAGAAAGTTTGGATGAGAATCATATAAGTATCCAATCTTATGGGTGTTTATCTGACCTTTCAATTACTTGAAGTTTAGCCTTTCTTTTGGCACAAGCAGGATAGTTGATCTGATTTTGACTCTTTCTCGGAAACAGATGCACAGGATGAAAATGCACTTTCTGGGATATCAAAACTAGGCTTTTGTATCATGGGCAACCAAACTCATCTAACTCCTTGAGATATTGCCATGTATCGCTGGTAGTCACTTATTTAGTATTTTTTATTTTATTTACATGTGCATTCTTCATTCAGGACATCATGCTGGGAAGCATGAACCTTGCTGCTTAGATCACCCTTCCTTACACATGGACAGAACTTCTAGCTGGAACTTACATCCTGTGACTAAACTACATTTATGTCTGTTAAAAGATCCGGGCCATAATATTTACTGTGAATAAAAATTGTACCATGATGGAATGTCCCAGACCGTAATTTTCCATGGGGAATTATAAGCTATTTGTTTTTTTGTTGTTGTTTTTTGTTTTGTTTTGTTTTTTTTTTTACAATCGCACTTCCTATCACTAAAATTTTAGAATTGAAAAGAAAATGGTAGAAGCACTTATAACTCATGATGTGCTTTAAACATGTCAAAAGAATGAAAAGCGTAGGAAAACTGGTTTGTATGGCTCAATTAAGTTCTGGACTTCAAGTTGGTTGTGACGTGGGAAAAGATAACATGGTTTCATGAAACAGCCACAAATTATATATTATTCCATATCTACGGGTATCATATGGACAATGAGAATTACTTTCATAAAATACTCAGGCCTGGATTTTTTATTATACCAGATTTATGCCAGTGAAATTAGTACTTCATCCCTCCAAGCTGGATTTTGTTTCATTACATTTCGGTTTCTTGAATTAAGGGCTGCAGTTTCAATGCATTTAACACTGACAAATCTTAACACAGATGGAAAAGTGTCTATCATTCTACTCTTTCCTTGCCTTTGAGACTTACTTTTATTCCCTTTATCGAACAGGTAGAAGAGTTTATGAAGAATACTATTTAACTTTTCTCTTACTAAGTGATGAAGCACTTATTACTAAATGTGCTCCTGGAGGCCCACAATTCCTCCTATATCTAGACTTATTTCCACCAGGGCTTGAACATAGCATAGTTTTGTAGTGTTCTAAATGCTCTAAAGACAAAAAAGATGTGGCAGTGAAAAATTGCTGCAAACTCCCCTTCTGTCTGTGACCTGCTGAGGACACAAACAGTGTAAAAAGTGGTCCATGCTGGAGGGAGAGAGAATAGTAGAGGAAGAACAAAGGGAGTCAAAACATTTCAGTAGCCTTCACTAGAATATAGGCTCTTCTTGTGAATACCTTTTAGACAACAGCCATACAAACTCATATTCTATATGTACATATAATACAGAATATAGAATATGTACCTAGGTACATATTCTATATGTACCCCCTTCTGTACAATGACCACAATTTTATTCAGGCACAATTTTCTAATTCTTTTACCAGCTAACAAGAACTATAATGCTGCTTGTAGTGCAAGAGACAATTTGTATTTTTATTGGTAACCATTCATATCGTGAGACACTTATTATGCTGAAACGGCTATAAAACAAAAATATAACACTCTGGCAATAATTTTCTTCTGACATGGCTTAATGTATTTCTGCATACATCAAATCTTTTCTGTCATAAGCTACAGTATATACAACAACTATTCATGCAATTACAATTAGGCTTTAAAATGCAGAAGTCCAGAATCAATTATCACAACACAGGATAGTCCATAAACAGTTATTCTGCCATGAGTTGTGTTTGATGTGCAATAATGTTCTAAATAAAGTCACTTGAGGCAAACTGATTTCAAAATCATGATGATGGTCTCATTTCACTTCTCCAGCTTGTATTGCAGTATAGATTATGCTCTTTTTCATTGGCAGAGCATTGCGAATCTTTGTGGCTACCAGTAGTCCCAAATGCACAGGCCTAATTACTTTGTTCATTTGATCTATTTATAGGGTGCTGCTTCAAAAACCACGAGTGGCCTTTTATCAAAGTGAGAACTACATAGATGAATAAAGGCTTTTAAAGTGTATATAATGTAAACAGAATAGATAATAAAAAAAAATTGATCTGGGTATATCTCAGAGCAAATGTTAATGCAAACATTCCAGTCCATTTGTAACATGGACATTAGTCCTTGCACTCTAAGTACACAAAGAGATGTGCGGGTGTCATTTTCCAAGAGGGAGAGTAAAACCATGAAATAATGTGCCCCAAGCCACTCTCCTGGCTCCTGTTATTGTGGACCTGTGACCTTCTAATGTAATGCTGGGTGCCAGGAGAAATGATTTTTTAAGCATTCTTAAATCTTCATATATTTCATGGAATTTTTCTATGATAATTCAATACAAATCTGTAAGTGTTTCCTCCAAGTCATGTTTTATCAGTTAGTTGCAAGACATCCTGGAAATTAATCTGATATCAAAGAAGTAGAAGTAAAGAATTGCATTTGTATACATTGTTTTGAGTGGGTGAGACCTCTGATCAGCACAAACTGAAATAACACAGGATAATTCTTATAAAATGGCTAACATTTTCAATACATGAGTGACAATTATTCAATATAAAGTTGTTTTCCCCATAAATTTTAAGTCCAAAAAATTTCATTTCATTTAACAACAATCACCTACTATAAGGTTTTAAAATTATGTTCCCCATGTGGTATTCAATTTATCTTTTGTCACAGGGAGAACAGGCAACCGAAGCCTCAATATTGTATTTTTTCTGGTCTTTATGTTACTTGTCTATATTAAAACAAACCAAATACAAGAAGGAAAAAAGGTGATTGTCAGGTGGTCTTAGTACAGGGATAATTCTTCTGCATGCTGCAGTTGTGTCTCAGGAGGCTGCAGACTATTAAACTGCACTGATTATACCTGTTACCCTAATGCATTATTCATGAAATTGGCACCACAGCATCTTCAAACAGCCTGTCATTTTCCATTACTTTCCATCAAAAAAACCATATGCTGTTCTCACAGTATATTGATACTAGGGCATACACAAATCAGACTGATAGGCACTCGGAGACATTATCTATTTTCAAATGAGCTTTTCAAATAGTTATTATTAAACACCATTTTTAATGGCCTGTTTGATTATTCAGTGCTTAAACTATGAAACTGCAACAAGGAAAGTGATTGATAACTGAATCTTTTACAGTGGAAGTGATATACTTATAAAGATAAACAGCTTTCTAAGCAATGGAACTATACTGGCAAGATATTTAATGAAGAATGCTGCTTTCTGGATTTTGTTTTTAAGCTTTGTCCCCCAGGTTTCTCTCAATTATAGTTTAAACCTCACAGAATTAGTATTTCTCTATATTCTATATCAAAATTCTAGATGGCCAAGCACACAAAACAGGTAATCATTGGCTGGTAGATTCTGTGCCTTGACTGAAAAAAAATCCTGATCATTTTCAAAAGTCTAAGAAAAAAATCCAAGAAAAATATTAGGAAAAAAAAATATAACTAAGTATGTAATGCCATGGTTTATCAGTTGAGGAATCACAATAGACAGATGTCAGTAAATGTTTCCATTGCAATATTTTTATTTTCCTATCCCATGTGGTTGTTTGAGAATTTATATGATGCAGCATTGCATGCTATCACAAAAACAAATACTCAGATTAAACAGACATTAAATTCTTTGAAATCTATTAATCCATCATCCTTTGCAGCTCTCATTCTCATCAAGATATTGGGTAGTATTCATTCAAAAATTATTCCTATTTCCTTCACATTAAGTTTTTATTGGCTTAAGATAGAAAAAGACATCAGGTTTTTTCAAATTAATGTTCTCTAAGTTCATCTTTGTGAGATGGCTCATTTTTATTTCGTTAATAACCCCTGAACTGAACTTGAATTGAATATCAGAAGGCTTCATTCTCTGCTTGCTCACACCAGGTTTTTTCAGGAACAACACAAGAGAAGTCAATAGCATTGCAATGGTGTAAAATGGACACAATAGCAGAATCTAGCCTCATCTCACCAGATTGAAGAACAGATTTAAAAAATAAATACAATACATTGTAACCAATTGGGAATCGAATCTTGGCAGGTAAATTTCTTTATCAACAACTCAGAAATTCCAGAAATGACTCTGTTTAAGAAAAGACTAAGATAAACTCAGGGGATTATTACTATATTTGGGATGTCAATAAGATTAATTTTAAATACACCATGTGAGTGATTGTGGATGGAGCTAAACAGAATGGGAATGTTTTCCTATCACTATAAGTAATCTATTGAATAAATGAAAGGATTAGCCTACAGCTTATACAACACAGTATTTTCTTCAAACAACCCATTTTCAGTGCTGCTTATTTCTTTGTTTCTTTCTGAGCAAATTATTTTTGCAAGAGAAAGAGGCTTCTATATGTAATATCCATAACAGAAAAGTCATATAGCATTTCACTTGTTTTTTCAGTACCCAAACTGTACATGAACTCAATTAATAAGGAAAAAAGAACAATAGAACATTATGGCTTTATTATTTTCCTGAATATTGTGAAGGGGATGCCTGAATAGCTCAGTTATAATTTGGTATATAACTCAGTTATAATTATATATGCTTGTAAAACTATTTAACAAGTAAACAGTTCTTGCCATTGTTGCGCCCAGATGCCGGTGCACCCTTGACCTGCGAGCCT
>NW_017728992.1:83813091-83813625 GCF_001723915.1 Gavialis gangeticus | reverse complement strand
TTGCCATTGGCATCCGAAATCAAAGACTTTGATCTTTGACAGCCATCCTGAAGGTTCTCATGGGGAACATATTTACACCTGATGATGAGACAGAGGCCCACAAAGTTACTATGAGAGGACAAAGAATGTGGCTCTTTGTAATTCAGTCTTGGTCAGCTCTATTAATGTGGTACATTAGTGTGGTTTGCAGGTAGGCCAAGGTTAAGGCTACCACATCTGTCACTGTAATCAGGTCTCAGAAATGCTTGTTCACACCCTAAAGGTGTGTCCAGATGAGCATACACATGCCTCTTGCAGCATCTCAAACCCCTTTGAGACGCTGCAAGAGGCACGTGTGGGAACAAAAAAATGTTCCTTGTGCTGCAAGTTTGCAGTGTGGGGACAAAATTAGACTTATCCATGGGTAAAAAATAAATGCTCCACAGAACAGCGGGGCACGGAATGGCCTGGAGCAAACACAGGAGTCAGTACTCCAGAAGAGATGCTCTGGCTTCAG
This sequence comes from Gavialis gangeticus, assembly GCF_001723915.1. Classification (NCBI taxonomy): domain Eukaryota; kingdom Metazoa; phylum Chordata; order Crocodylia; family Gavialidae; genus Gavialis; species Gavialis gangeticus. The sequence continues at coordinate 83,813,129 of NW_017728992.1, read as the reverse complement.
CCAGAGTATCTCTGTGGTGCTCCTGTTGTCTGTAATGC
>NW_017728992.1:83804869-83808091 GCF_001723915.1 Gavialis gangeticus | reverse complement strand
CTGCAAGAGGCACGTGTGGGAACAAAAAAATGTTCCTTGTGCTGCAAGTTTGCAGTGTGGGGACAAAATTAGACTTATCCATGGGTAAAAAATAAATGCTCCACAGAACAGCGGGGCACGGAATGGCCTGGAGCAAACACAGGAGTCAGTACTCCAGAAGAGATGCTCTGGCTTCAGCCAGAGTATCTCTGTGGTGCTCCTGTTGTCTGTAATGCTGTCCAAGGTAAGTTAGGGAGTGGGGTGGAGGGGGTTATGGGTGTGGATGGGCATGAGTGTGTGTGAGGAGTGGCAGGAGGATATCAGGGGGTGTTGGGAATGGATAGTGTTCTTGGGGGCTATGGGCTGTGCAGGGGGATGGAGAACGGTGGGGGGTGGGGGATGTCCCAGTTGTGAGGATGTGGAGGGGATCAAGTGGGGGCTACCACATGCTTGCTTCCCCCACCTGGCCCCCACAGCACCACTGGCAGCAGGCAGCATGGTTGTGTGGCCTGAGCCTCATGGAAAATGTGTCCTGCCAGCCTGGGCCATGCAGCCAGTGTGCCTTTGCACAGGAGCTGCACGACCTGCTCTGGTGCAAAGCCAGACTAGTGAGTCATACAGTGCTGGGCCAGGTCTGGCCACACGCCACCTTCCCGCCTGCACAGTGGAGCAGGCAGCGCTTATGCTAGAGGCTGGACCTGGCACAGTGCATAGGGACCATGTGCTGACCCGTGCCAGGTCCTGCCAGCACTGGGGGCTGCTTACACAGCCAGGCTGGCCTGGTCCCATGGTGACAGAACCCAGTGCAGCTTGGTGCACTGTCCCTGTGCACCACCCTGAGTCCTGCTGCCATGGGACTGGGTTGTGCTGGCTGTATGAGCAGTCCCAGTGCCAGCAGGAGCCAGTACACAGTCCCTGCTGGCATGTGGTACCAGCTGCAGAAGATAAGTTACGGGGCCTGGGCAAGGGGAGTGTGGCCTTGCAGGGGGCCTGGGACCTTGCAGGGGATAGGGGCTGTGACCCTCCAAGGGGGGAGATGGGGCCCTGTGGTGGGGTCAGTCCATGTGCTGTCTTGGGGGGGGCTGCACCCTATGGGGGCCAGGGGACCCATCCTTCCTGAGAAGCCCCCCCACAAGGTCCCCCTACACCCACAGTCACCCTGCAATCTCCTCACACACACACCAACCCACATCCCTCCACACTCAGCCCCCTTCCCCCTTCCCAGCCCCTTCGTGCAAGCCCCACATCCCCCATCAAACACCCATCATGTTCGAAGAAAACCAAAAGCACACATTCATACATATAGATATTTAGAATTCATTTTATTATGATGCTAGAGACACTGGTAGGCTTCCAAATTGCTTTAGCATTGTAAATATACCAGTAAAGCATTTTCCAACTGATCAATCCCTCTCTGTCTCTCTCTCTCGATATATATATCTATATATATAGATATATATATATAAAAGTGTGTGTTTGTGTGTGTAGAGTGGCCTTTTGTTCTAATTGTGGAAGAACATGGATTTTGGGGTATTTTAAAAAATGGATTTGGGATGCTGCTGCAGCACTGCAGCTGGCATAAGGAGTAATGTCCCCAGATACCAATTGACTGGGCTTCAGAAGCTCCTGAGGGAGTAGCAATGAGCTGCTTGCTAGGGCAACTTTTTATACTGCTGGGGCCAGGACGGGTGCTGGCCCCAGGCTTTAGCTCTCCCTGGCTGCAGATCCAGGAGGAGCCAGACAGGGTTATTTTGCCCCAAGTTGCACAATTTGCTCCACAACAAAGTGCATGTCCAGGCACGTGCTGAGGAAAAAGCCCCAGCTCAAATTTGCACCACTTCTATTTGAGCTGCTGCAAGTGCACATGCTTGTATGTGTGGATGTGGCCTAAGTGTGCAACTACAATCACCTGCCTATAGAATTTGCCTAAGATATGGAAGAGTTGAACAATTTTTTTTCTGAATGCCAGCTCTGTCACTATATTATGCACTGGAGAACTACATATATAAAATGCTTGCATATTAAAAGGGATTTGTAAATGGGAGTTAGGTATAGGAACCTTTGATATGAAATTAAAATTTTCAGTAGTAGTATGAAGAGAGTATCTGAAAAGATCAGTTAATGTAGTAAGAATATGATAGGAAAAATAATACTACTCAGCGATTGCATGATTTTTATTACTACTGAAAACCACGGCTATCTTTGGCTGGTACATTTTTTCTCTATCATACTCAAGTTGGAAATCTGTCTTTGTTTTCCTTTGGTATCACCTCTTTGCATACCTTCTGGGCATATAACACATAGCTCATCATTTTAAATTGGGGAAAGTTCAACGAATAACAGAAGTGCCAATTTTATTATAAAAAAGTTTCCCTACTTTGTCAACAACCAGAGAAAATAATTCAATAAAGACTCCAAGTTCTACATACTCTTCAACTTTCCATATGTTGTTTTTCTGTCTCTCACTAGTTTTTGTCAATGGAATAGTATTGGAAAGTAATCATGGAATATCATTCTTTTTGCATTTATAGCAGAAAACACATTCTTTTTTATTTCATTTTAATTTATTATCTACTTCTCTTTCCCATTTACCTTTAACTCCCATGGCAAGTTCATTTCTATAAACAAGGACTTTATAGGGGGCAGGGGGCAACACATTAGAAACAAACCTGAAAAATACCTTCCTCCCCCTCAAGTAATTACAATTTCAAGAGGAAAGTATCTTTCCATTGATGTGCACCTAGGAAAGTCCCCTTACTTGCTATGTGTTTTCCAAATTCCTTTCCTCCTACATGATTAATTAGAGCATAACTTTCCAAGCTGATAGTTTTTGGAACACTTTCTGTTAGTCTAATGGCACCCAACCTTCTGGCCCTACTAGATGAATAGTGCTGAGTTGGTTCCTAGGCCAGATCCCACACAGGGTTGGAATAAGGGGGTCAGTCTCTTATCTCAGTGTGATCCAACCTCATGCACCTAGATTTCATAGACATTAGGGCTCAAAAGGACCTCTTGAGATCATCAGGACCAGCCCCATGCCCCAGGGGCAGGAAGTCAGCTGGGGTCACATCACCCCAGCAAGATAAGCGTCCAAACATTTCTTAAAGGTATCCAGAATAGGTGCTTGCTCCCACTTCTGGCAGGAGTCTATTCTGGACAGTAAAGAAGTTTTTCCTTATGTCTAGTCTAAAATCATCTTCCAGCAGTTTGTGACTGTTAGACCTTGTCTTCCCTTGAGGTGCC
>NW_017728992.1:83797838-83803077 GCF_001723915.1 Gavialis gangeticus | reverse complement strand
GGCAGGGGGTCGGACTCAATGATCTGTCTAGGTCTCTTCTGACTCATTGATTCTATGGCCTCATGAAGACCAAGTAAGGAGGCAGGATGACTTCTTGGGTCTTGCTTGAGATGCATTGGTAAATGCAACCCAGATTTTCATTTGCTTTGCCAGTTGCAGCATCACATGTGTGGCTCATGTTCATCTTGTGGTCAATCATGACCCCCGAGTCTCTTTCAGTCATGATGCTAATGAATGTAGCACTGCTGAGCCTATAAGTATGATGTGTTTATTTTTCTCTCAAGATGGAGCGGTTTGCATTTCTTCATGTTGAATGTCATTGGGTTTGGATCCACCAACATTGCAAGCCTATCCAAGTTGACCTGAATTGCTAGCCTATCTTGTGTGACCAGACTTTCCCATAATTTGGTGTTGTCTGGAAACTTAGACAGTCTGTTTCTGACACCTGAATCCAGACAATTTATGGATATATTAAAGACTATTGGTCCAAGTATTGAGCCCTGGGGATGCCACTGGTCACCATGTGCCATGTTGACTCAGTTCCATTAACTATCACTCTCCATCTGGCCTCATGTTGGCCCAACAATGCATGTCAGGATCCAGCCATGTGCCAGCCCAGCTCCACACACAGGGCCATGTTATCTGGCCTGAACAGTTCCTCAGAGATCTGGAAATCTGGCAACAGAAAAATCAACAATTAATTCTGCCACTGCTTCATACTACCAAATTTCCAGAATCACAGGGAGCCCCATGATGGTAATAGATGATATGGCTTTAGGGGCCAAATCAGGCCTGCAGGCTGAAGGTTGAGCACCACTGTGTTAGTTTATGGAAAACTGGGTGTGTCTACACACACCTCTATGACACTGTTTTTACTGTGATGTCACTTACTACTTCGTTTTGGAAGTAGTAAATGACAGCACAGTAACCGTCATTACTGCACTGTGCCAGTGGTGCACTTTTTTTTAGCCCCTACATTGCTGTAATGATGTACTATACTGAGGGATTGTATTGCTACAGTGACATAGCTGCAGTATCACAGTTTGTGCCTGCCAACATTACGTCACTGTAGCATGTTGCTACAGAGACGTAGTGTCACATGCCACTGACTGGTAACTTGATGCTGACTTTTATTTCAATATAAATACATAAAAATACATGACCTACTAAACAATCACTTTTATACTACTTTCCTATGTATTTAGTAAATGTAAACACAAATGGGAATGATGGCTCAAAACAATCTGTTAATGTGAACTCCATCTAATGTGGGACCCAACCAAAGTTCTTTCTGTTCCCTTTTAATGTGTACTATTTCTTGATTTCAACATCTGTATAATTCACTGTGTTACTGGGGTGACACAGAAGAACTAGCAAGCAATACAACATGAAACAGCCAAACCATTTATAAAGACAAGAATTTAATTTGTTTTTATATATAAATCATACATATGATTTAACTATTTAAAAATATATATTTTAACAGCTACAGATGTTTCTAAAAATATATTGAATATTTCACAGATGTAAGCTAATGCACTACAGATACCCGATTTATGTAAAAATAAATTACTTTATTAATTTCATGCTTTCAAACTCACATCATTGACCTTAGCTAAATTATATTAAATCCATAATTTTATCAGCCAGGTTTCATTGATTGTATACAAATGAGCAGATATTTCTGCATTTGCTGACTATTGTGTAGGCTGTGGAATACTAAATATACTTCAAATATTTTTTGGAATTCTGCAAAATAATTTTAGGATTAATATATGCTACCTACTTTTCATATTAAAAATTACCAGTGAAAAGTAAATAATACTTTAATAATTTTTGATAGTCAAAATTATTTAATAAACTCTTATGTAAAAACCTTTCAACATACAAGGTCTTCACATACTATATCATCAACTGTTGACTATTCACTATGGCTTGTCACCTAAGTCATATTATGTGTCACAAATAGGTGAAGAAAAGTTAAAGCAATTTGAAGATGTGTGGGTGGATGCTTCCAACATAACCCTTCACATGAATCCAATATTCCACAAATATTCATGCAACTTTTGTTTTCCATTAACACCTTTGTGAAAAAAGATATAGATTTGTATGAATGTTTAATGTGACTGAGGAAAAAGGGTCAAGAATACTATCAAAGTATAGTGGTTTTTGTTTGTTTGCTTGCTTTTTTAATTTACATGGAAGATATTTTCCCTGTAATCATCCAACTCTGCTTGTTGATTATGCTCTATTGATTAGCATGAAGAGAGGCTCATAAATAAGGTGTAGGGCCCAAGTTAATAAATCATTTTCTGCCAGTTTGTGTTAAAAATAATTTGCTTTTTGACTGCACTGTAATAATTTCCCCCTTCCATTTTACACTAAAACACCCAAAGAAAATAATACACTTCTTGTTGTTTTCTAGCTGTGTTATAATTACATATACTGTGCTATCTGCATACCTAGCAAAATGGAGGTTGGTTCTTATATATATGGAACATATTGAGTCAGATGACTCCAGATGCTGAAATGATGATATTCTCTTTCCTTAAATCATACGATATCTCAATGCACATTTTTTATTTGATTACCAATACGTTATCTAAGAACTTTTGTCTACAAACACCTACACTTGGTTCTAGGCAGACAAGTTTCTTTGGATAAATCTGATATCGTTTATTAGACCAACTCAAATAGTTGGAAAACTTCTTCTTAGAAAGCTTTTGGGTTTAACTACCTTTCATCAATCTGAGGAAGTATCTGCATTTAATGTGTACTCTTCCTAAATGGAATGAACAGTAAAGAAGCCAGAGACTGGTATGCATACAAGAAATCCAGTCATTGAAAATGTAAATCAAGGAGTCAATGATGGGGGGCAGGAGGGGGAGGGAAGGGAAATAACTGTAACTGGTAAGTAGTGGAGATGTACCTGGGGAATTAGGTGTTAAGCAGGTTATAATGTATCATAAAACCAATGTCTATATTTAGTCCATGTTTTTTAGTATCTAGGAGTTTGATGAAGAGAAGTTCATTGGCTCATCTGTGAAAGGTGTTTTGTAAATTCCTTTTGAGGATTAGAACTGAGAGATTGGAGACAGAGTGGTTTTCTTGCAAGAACTGTGTTCCCACAGGTAATTTGGTATTTTTGCCTTCGATAGATTTCCGGTGTGCATTCATTCTGGTGTTCAGTTGCTGTTTGGTCTCTTCCACATATTTTCCATTAGGGCATTTGGTGCATTTGATGAGATACATTACATTTTTGGAGGTGCAGCTGTAAGATCCAGGAATGCTGATGGTTCTGTTGTGGGGTGTAGCAATTATAGGGGTGGTGGACATGTGTTGGTGGGTTTTCCATTTCTTGTCATGGCATGGTGGTCTGGATCTATTTGGTGTGTTTGGGGCTGTAGGAATTTTGCTTCTGGTGATGAAGTTATAGTGAGATTCGGTGCTTGTTTGAAGGGTAGGATGGGTGGTTCTGGGAAGAATGAAATTCTCAGAAGAATGAGAAAAGGGACAGAATGTACAGGCCATAAATCTTGGGTATAAATCTGATGAAACAGAGTCGAGTATTAGTCCTTAATGCACATTTTAAGAGCTGTGACAGAAACATCCTAAATGAATTCTCACACCAAGTTTTTCAATTGTGTAAGTCTATTAACTTCTATCAAGTGTCTCCCTGTTGAATCTAGTGTTGAATCTAGTGTAAGTGAAAGGAAATTCAAATCCAAAGTTTAAACAGGATCTCCAAATGAATTATTATGTACCTCTTTCGACATTAACAATTAACCTGAAAAGCATTTGTAAATAAGAATATTTGATAGAAAAAACACAGCTGATGAAAACCTAAGTGTCAAACCTTACAAACATAGCTTAGGAAGTGAACTTGGGAAATTTTAAATAATTTTCCATTATTATTCAGTTATTTAAAAAATTGTCTCGATAATTTATAACTATATGCGAAAAGAATTGGTGACTGGTTGGTGTTAACATACATGGTTGGCAAGTTTTTCTCATTCAGGGCTTAAGATGAAACAAAATATTTAAAATCAAGCCGAACTCAGCATACCTAGAATTCTAACAGTTTTTACTTTGTTCACCTTATTCTTTTGTTCATTCTTCTTAGAATAATTTGGTTACTGTATCTCAGAAAAGAATTATTTTATTGTACTCTGGACACTGCTGTTCCATAACAGCTATTCTTACCCACCCATTTACATCTGAGGCTGTCTAAACTTTGTATGATTAGTATTTTTCCTATCACATCTAACTGGTTTCCCTTTACTCATGATAATGTTTTGTAAAAGGTGAAAAGGACACACCAAAACTTTGGGTCTTATCTTAGAAGAGATAAAGGGATTGCCAATATGAAACGGAGCATTTGAGCATGCCCTGAAATCATTGTAAAGGCATATTAAATTGGATAAACTTCTACAGGCAGTTTGAGTGAAAGATCTATGTGCTAAGTCATCTTCTCAAGGCCTTGTAGAATATTAAGGAGTCCCTTTGATGCTTGTTCAAAGGTGCATTGTGTAAGGTGTCATTTAACAGCACCGACTGTGTTTAGTTAGAGTACTACAGAGGAATCGAAAACTAGAGAAGTGGAGGCCAACTTTCTTGACAGACATGCCACAAATGAAGTCCCATGCCCTCCCCAGGTGCACAATAAATTGCTGCAGTCCTGGTCACTGTCCACATGCACGTTACTGTTCAGTAAACAGGGTTGGATTAAGATTCATTGGGTCCCTGGGACAAGGCCCTCCACCATGGCCCAGCTCCCCCATGATCTGTGCCCTGCTCTGCACCTGTGGGCTCCTTCCCCAGCCAGTGCAGCAGGAGTAGCAGCTGCAGTGGTACATGCTGCCCCCCAGGCCCAGGGCAGGAGTCACGGCCACCCGCACCTGCAGGTTCATGTTGGAGCTGGCCCTGAGAGTGCAGAGCTGCTTCCCACCAGGTGTGTGTGGCACAGACCAAGCTGTGGGGGCTGCCACAGCTCACTCTGACTGCAGCAGCACCCGGCAAATGTGGAGGATCATGGCCGGGTCAGGACCTGGCTGCGCTGGGGTCACCCCACTGCTAACAGGTCCCAGCCATACACTGTGCCTGGCTCCGCTCCCTGCTGCCAGTGGCTCTGGCTGCTCCCTGGGCTCCAGTGTGGTCACATTCCACCCAGTACCTGGCAGCCATGGTTCACTGCATCACGGAAACGTGGTGGGACTCAACGCATGACTGGGTGGTGAAT
>NW_017728992.1:83793623-83797827 GCF_001723915.1 Gavialis gangeticus | reverse complement strand
CTCAGGTCCCTTCTGACCCTAGAAACTATGAAACTATGCCTGCGTTAGCCTGGCCACTGGTTTCTTCTGTTCCAAGGCAGGGGCACCCATGCCTGGGCCCAGCCGGCCCATGAGTTAATCCACCTATGCCAGTAAAGTACTCTGCCATAAGATAGTACTGTCCCCAGGGTATGTGTAGATGGTGACACTTTATTGCGGAGCTAATTAGTCAACTCTGCAGTAAAGATCATGTGTAGATACACCCCTGAATATCATGCAGATCTCTTTGCTCTGCCCAATCAACAGCTGCCCTCTCTGATTTCTGGTCTGTGCTCCCTTCCTGGTCTGCTGCTCTGCTTCCTGCTCCCTGTCCCGTGTCACTGTGTTGCCTTCCCCCTCCTCAAACTGTCAGATGACACAACCAGAGGTTTCCCATGCACATGTCCCACAGATTGGCCATGTCGGAGCTAAAGGATTTTATCTATAAGAAGCGGTCTCAATAAATGGTCTGTTTTGCTAGAGTGAAGCCCTTAGATGAAAAAATTCAAAGTTAAAACATACAGTGTGTCCCTGAGAAGTAATCTGATCTGTCTGCCTTCTGTCATTCTCAGAAGGAACTATACCACTGATTTCTCCAGCGATAGTAGTTCTCTGCCAAAAAGGGTTCTTTGCCCTTATCTGTAAATCAGCATTAAAGAATAGAACTTCATTTTTTCTACAGGCAAAAACTTGGATTTTAGGTAGCTCAACCCTATTAGTAAAAACCTTTTGCCCATTTCTAGTACAGATTATTCATTTTAAATGAATTACTATATTAGAACATTAGCATTGCTCTGGTTATGAGTTAGAATATTTATAATAAATCTTTTGCCTAAGACTTTAAAACTTACATTTTTTGTCAACTAAGTAATGGCATTTTTTCCAAACTGACGAAAAGTATTGCAATTATAAGTGTGTCAGTATTGAAATTAACTGGCTGCTGTATATCTCTGAAAATCAAATAAAAAAGTATGGTTCCGATCACTTTTAAAATACTCTAAGGCAAAACACATTTCATAACAACATAATTAGTCAGTCACATAGCTATTAAAATGGATTTCTTTCTTAATACTGCATAAAATAATTTCATAAAATGAACCCCCCCACACTTTCATGAAATATTCTAGGCAATCTGACACACTAAAATAAAGTGTGTATATATCAAAATTAGGGTCCCCAAAGTAACTATATGTACATATGTAATACTGTATATGCCCCTACCTTTTATGCTTTGATAGCGACACTGCCTGTGACCATAGTGCAAATGCTGTGGGAATCATAACTACAATTTGTCTGACATTTGCACACCAAAATATTTTATTTACTCTTTCTCATTTTTAAATTTGAGAAAGACAATTAATGAGTTCACATTAAATTAAGATTGAATAGGACTGTAAATCCATGCAAATATTGTACCAGTCAGTCAAATCCCCAGCCTTCCTTCCTTTGCGGCATGTGTAGAGAATGATAGCTTTAAAAGGCTCTAGTAGAAAATGGTTGGAACCAGCTGTGTTATGCAAAGCCACTTAAACTGCAATGTCAGTACTTAGAGAGGAAATGAAACAGATCTTTGTCAGACTGCTGCCATGGTAGGAAGCACCCAGAACCTCCACAATTCTAGTTTCAGAGTTAACAAAAAGTGACAATTTTTGCATGATGTGGCCACAGAAAGCAGTCTATAGCTGTAACCAAACACAAGTGCATGCCTGCAGACAGCTTAAAAATGGTTATTTGGGTGAAAAACTGACCCCTCATTGCATGAGGTATCAGATAAAAATGTTTCAAAATGTAGCATCTTCTGTAACTTGTATCTGCAGAGCTCCCAGTCTGTTGCTGTTTTCAGAAAGAAAGGGGAGAAAGGGAGTGTAGGGAGATCAGTCTGGGGGTTTTGCAGTTCCCCTTGGAAGGTATGGAAGATGAATTGGAGCACCTCCCCAGCCAAGATGGGGAGGGGGCTCCAATTCAACCACCCCAGCTGGGAAGCCACAAGAACAAGCTCCCTCCACTGCCTTTTTCCCTCCTATTCTGAAAATAGCAAGCACTGGCAGCGAGCCTGACCATTGCAAGGGGAACCTGGCTGCAGGGTCCTAACCCACAGCTTGGTTCCCAGCCCCCACCCCCATGAAACCAACAGTGCACTTCTGTTTGGTCTGGGGTAACACTGTAACTCATAACACTTTGCAAAAAATGTTCTGAGTTACAGCTGGAAGCTGCACTTCTGTCTGCACTCAAAACATCCCTCTTTCCTCACAAATGTTATTCATGTATCCCATTACCTAGCCTTACCCTGAAGACTAAAATTTTCCCTGTTTGAAAGATTTAAAACTGATTGTGATGAGGACACCCAGTTTAGGATTGAAGGACCCAGCTCCTGGCATCTTGCAAGGAAAGCAGAATGTAAGTTTTTGTTTGTTTGGTGTCTTGCTTTTATGGTTAAAAAAGGAGAGGTTTGAAAAGATATAGTGAAATGCTATGATATCATCACAAATCAATATAAAAGTTGAAAAAATAGCTCTAAAAGGCATACACTTGACCCAAATATTAGAATGGCATAACAACTACATTCCAACACAGGGACTGAGTTTATTAGAAAAGTGCAGCGGAGAAGACATAACTTGGCACTTGGATAAAAAAGAGGACCTTCTTCTTTTATTTCTGTCCTGCTACTGTTGTCCAGGACAGAAAACAGCGCCTTGCTGGGATAGAAAAGGCAGCCATGCTTGTACTTCTGCTTGTCTTTTAGGAAAAAGGAATCTTATTTGCCACTCCAGTTACACTTAGACACAACGTATAGTTTTAGGGGAGTCTCAAAGTAGAGTATGTCTCAGGCCAAGTCTGCCTAAAGTTAATTCAGTGACAGGGGAAGGTTGTTTGTTAATAGAAAATCTCTCTAGGCACTGCTTGTCATCCCATCCTAGAAATAAAACAAGAAGGTGGTGAACACCTTAGGGGGAGTGGGAGGTGCCAAGTGGTTAAGAATTGATTGTAAATACTTTCTATCCAATATCACTGAAGTATTGTTTCCTGAGTGACTTAAAAAACTGACAGGATAGTCAAGGAATGTAAAGAAAACATTAAAATGATAATTGTCTGATTTGCAAAAGAACAGGAATAATATCTAGCTGTGTGTATATATGTGTTAACTTATGCTTGAATGGTTCAAAGAAGAAGGTATGTATGCAGATGCATGTTCTAATGAAAGGTTTAGATTTTGTACCCCAGCATATCTTTCCTTTGTCATTTGGACTGAGTAGCCAACTGGCAGTGAATAAAAGCTATTTAGTTTCCATTTGATTTCTTTTACTCCCTGGAAAATCATCAGAAGTGGGGCTAGAAAAGTGCCCCTGGAAGTTGCAACAGTTTTTCCTAATTAGGGATACCAACACAAAATATACCTCTGAGGCTGAATTTTATCAGGATCATCAAAATAAAAGGAAAGTAACTTAAAATAAAGTTTTTCCTCCTGCAGTTCCACTACCCAACAGACATATTTCTTTCAAAACAAAATATAAGAAAGGTGCTCCTATGTGAGTCAGCATTTGAAACTACTTAGAAGCTACTCTCCAGCCCTTCTTATCTTTGTCACCTTAGAAACCCATTTCCCCATCAAATTTCTCCCATAAAACTTCTTTCAGACCCCTTGCTCAGTGATCTGCACCCTTAGCACTTTCCAAAAACTCCACTGGTTGACTGCAAGACAGTTTTTAAAAAGAAAAAAATATGTATTATTTAATAAGGTTTACTCAGAACAGTGAAAACTTTTCTTGACTGCTGAATTCTAACTCTTCTGATATCTTGCTTCTACCTCAGCCCTCATTGAACTTTATTCCATTTAGATTAAAAATTTTTTGCCAAAAAAGAACTATCATTTTGTTTGTCTGTAAGTTTAAGCCTACCTATAGAAACAGATCAAATAAATAGTCATAATAAATGACATTAAGTCATATAATAGTGACAATAATATTCTAATGTGTGACTACACATCCCATCATGTGCATCTTTGAAAAATATATAAGTTAAATACTACGTTTAATAGATTTCTCTACTACTCTTTTACTATACGTACATAACCAGGAAAACAAAATAATCAAATACCTGCAGTTACAGAGCCTTGCCAAGAAGCTGCTTTTATAATGTATTTAACTAGGGCCTAATTGGGGTGGGGGTAATTGCAGGCCTAAATTCA
>NW_017728992.1:83786020-83788623 GCF_001723915.1 Gavialis gangeticus | reverse complement strand
CCTTGCCAAGAAGCTGCTTTTATAATGTATTTAACTAGGGCCTAATTGGGGTGGGGGTAATTGCAGGCCTAAATTCACCTGTGACATATTTAAGGGTTTTCTTTAAGAGAGAGCAGTCTTGCTTTAGGAGTTTAGGAAGAAACAAGAATTCTAATTTGAGCTGTTTTGGAGAGTCTTTTTCTTTTGTTGAATTTTGTCTAGGTAGATGTCTTTTTGTGTAAGATTTAGAGCTGAAAGATAGTTTTAAAGGTCCAATTATCTTTAAAATCTGTTTAGACTTTTACTAGATTTTCTCTTCTCCCCCTTTAAGTTTACATCAGAACTGAAAACAGAGATTAAAATCCTGCAACACAAAGTCTTAGATCTGTATGGGTAGGGTCCCTACAAATTTTAAAACTCAAGGGGCTTAGTAGCTAGTTCTAAAAATCCCAACCTTTTATGTAATTTTTTATACATCTTAAGACTAGTCATAAAAGGGATCTTATCAACGAAGGTTATAGAATCACTGCTGTTTCTCTAATGTATCTTTCCTAAATGTACTTGCTTATCTATGGGATCACTAGGATAATAAAAAGGAATATACCATTGTCAGTATTTCCCAATCTTATATGCTATCCATCATTAGTATTATTCCCTTTTTCATTTTACAAGGGCTTTCTAAACTTCATAACTCCCAATAGTTTTAAATAAGTGCTATGATTCTTAACAATGATGATCTTTAAAAAGCAATCTTTCATAATAGAAAATTATGATTAGTCCCGATCCCTATCCTAAACTACAGGCTGCTTATGGTAATGAAGTATGCTTAGCAGTAATACTGGATGTTTCTCTTTTGGAAGAGTACTTCATTTCCTTAAACAATACTCTGTATCTGTGATAACAGGGAAAGTTCTCTGCTCATGTTGCCTTTCCTGCTCTTCATAACCCACATCCTTATCTGAAACATGCTTTCTGTAGACCAAATGCAAATGTTGGGGCAGGCTGGCCTCTCTTTAGCAGGTCCAGTTTTCAGAAGAGGTAGGAACTCAAAAATAAAATAACTTGTAAAAATGGGTGGTTGTCACTTTTTCAAAATTATACCCTTGGAGTAGTAACAACAGACGGTTGTCTCTTTTGTAAATATACTCACAGGAAAAAGTGCTTGCTTGTTCCTTTTCAGGTTTTAGTGCACCCAAATCAGGCAGCTTTAAATATACCCTACAGATACTCTTTAAGACAGTTGATGCTTAGGGAATTGGCTATTTTTCCTCTAAGTTAGTAACAGGGCTTAAAACTCCATGGATGTAGATAGCTAGTCATCTTAGCTTTGGAAGCAATGCAAGAAATTAGAAACAAATATGGCTACAGTGGCATTAGAGCATAAAAAGTTAATTTACATAGAAGGTACCTTTTTCATTAAAAAGTTAGTATGAAGAATGTACCTGTGACACTAAAACATGAGCAGAAATGTTTCTGATGGTGAGCAGTAGTAGCATGCTCTATTATTCAGGAATCTTTTAAGAGTCTCCTTGCAATCTCTCTCACTGTGGGTATTCTTTCACTTATGAAAACATTTTGCACTGCAATAACACCATTATTTTATTAACACTTGAAGCCTTTATTACAGAGTGTATACAGCAGATACATTAATGCATATCTTACTGTCACTGTCTGCCTTTTTAAGCTAGCTACAGTCATTTGGAGAGGCTAGATCATGGTAAAGATGGCCAACCAGTTTAAACTTAGTTTGCCCAGGTGTGGACCTTACACTTAGATGGACCTTACTAGGGGTTTAAGTGTGAACAGTACGGAAGTTCAGGACAGTTAAATCAGTCTAAAAATGGCTGACTGGATCCAAATTAACTGTACCAAGTGGAAACTTGGACAAGTAACTAGGGAGGAGTATAAAAACATTGCTCTGGTATGCAGGAATGAAGTCAGGAAGGCCAAAGCACAACTAGAGTTGCAACTAACAAGGGATGTTAAGAGTAACAAGAAGGGTTTCTACAAGTATGTCAGTAGCAAGAGGAGGATCATGGAAAGTGTGGGTCCCTTTCTGAATGGGGGAGGCAACTTTGTGATAGAGGGTATAGAAAAGGCTGAAGTGCTCAATGCCTTTATGAATATGAACTGAATATGAGCCAGTAGTCTGCCCTTTGTTGACAAGAAGGCTAATGGCATACTGGGCTGCATTGGTAGGTGTGTTGCCAGCAGGTCAAGGGAAGTGATTATTCCCCTCTATTCAGCCCTGGTGAGGCCACAGCTGAAATACTGTGTTCAGTTTTGTGTCCCCCACTACAGAAAGGATGTGGAAAAGTTGGAGAGAGTCCAGGGGAAACAACAAAAATGGTGAGGGGGCTGAGGCATATGACTTATGAGGAGAAGCTGAGAGAGCTGAGCTTATTTAGACTAAAAAAGAGAAAACTGAGGTTTTAATTGTAGCCTTCAACTACCTGAAGGGGGATTCAAAAGTGGATGGAGCTAGGCTGTTCTCAGTGGTGGTAAATGACAGAACAAGGAGCAATGGTATCAAGTTGTAGCAAGGGAAAATTAAGTTAGATATTAGGAAGAATTTTTTCACTAGGAGGGTAGTAAAACACTGGAACAGGTTACCCAGAGATGTT
>NW_017728992.1:83776775-83785952 GCF_001723915.1 Gavialis gangeticus | reverse complement strand
GGGGGGGGGGGGGTCCTGCTTTGAGCAAGGGGTTGGAGTAGATGACCACCTGAGAGTCCTTCCAACTCTAATTTTCTATGATTCAATGATTCTATCCTGGAAAGAGTCTAACATGGATTAGGTGTAGTGAGACTGATCTAACTGAACTTCTGTACTATTCCCAGGGTAGCCACAGGGCTGGGAAAGCCCGACCATCGGTCTCAGCCCCAGGACTTTGTTTTTTCTAACAACCCATCTACCCAACACCAAGCTATTTTTAGTCCCCAGCTCCTTCCCCCATCCTTAGAGGAACAATCCCCACAACAGACTGGCCAGCCGCACCCCATATCCCTCCCCCCCCAAACTGCTTACAGTGCTGGTTTTGCCAGAATTTTGCAGTGCTGGGAGCTTATGAAAGTAAATCAGGATTGAGGCAGGGGTTTCTGGGAAGGCTGCTTGTCTGGAGGTGGGAGAGGTTGAGGGATTAAAAATAGCCCCTGATTGCCCCTGCCAATGCCCTCCTGCAATCCTGACTTACTTCAATCAGGATCCCAGGACCAGTGAATGTGGATAAAACTAGCCCTGGAAGCAGTTTACAAGATTGGGGCAGTTCAGTGGCCTTGGCAAAGGGTCACTTGGGGGGCTTGGGAGGGCCTGGGTGGGTTTGATGGGGTGGAGAGCCTCTGATCCTGCAACTTCCCCAATACCTCTGCAGACTGTGGTAACCCCCAATTCTGCGAAACTCTCCTGGACTCTGCCAACCCCCGTGAAAACCCCATTAGCCCCCTGATCCCTCCAAACCCCACTAGAACCCCACTGCATGGACTCCGCTCTGCCCCCTCCCCCCTATCTCAAACCAGCACAGCTGGGAGGGGCCTATAGGGCAGAAGCCTCAGCTGACAGCTGATTACTGGCAGGAGGTAGGGCTGGGGAGAGAGGGGCCATGCCAGCTGTCTGACAGCTGGAGGGGGGGGAATGGAAGCCCCTGGTGCACAGCCCTGGTCCCTCCAGACCTGAGTAGGGGCAGGGCTGGGGAGAGGTGCTATGTTGATTCAGCTCTGTGGGAGCCTTGGAGGCAGGGCCTGCTGGGTGCTCAGACAGTGCAGCCAAGTGCAGGGGACAGCTAGTGAACCTCCCTGTGAGGTGGGGAATAGCGGGGAGGCCACAAAGGACCCTTGGATGCTGGAGGACAGGGGATGTTCTGGACTACCCTAGTTTATGTAAGTTTGGTACCACATCGATCTGGGACTATCTTAGATCGGGTTTCACCATTTATAGTCCAGACTGTGTCCCGAACTTTTGTATGGTTATAGGTTTGGTCTGAATTCAAATCACTTAGTAAGAATTATGTGTAATGTCTGTACCTAGCTTTTGTGTTTTAAGCAGTGGGCTATCCATTTACTTTACTGTTAATTTTAATACTTGCTGCTATATTGATTTTTAGTGAAAGACTGTAGTTGAAATGGAATATACTCGTCAGATTCAGGCTGTTTCCTTTAATTTGAAAAGCATACTGGGGAGGCAATCATTGTTTACAATACTTTTGTATACAGATAACCATTCAGCATCAACCTATATGGTACACAAAGGAGCATACAACTTAATACCAAGACATGGTAAGCAAAACACACACAGACACACCCCATAAGTGTGCAAGAAAGAGATCAAATTGTGTCATTTTTTCATCAATCTCACACACTAAACACCATGCTTTCATGGACCTGTTTACATTTTTTTAATTGAATTTAATGACTTTCTGCCTTCCCAACCTCCCTCTCTATGCTCCCATGTGAAGTGATTGAAGCATAATGGCCCAGGACATTTGAGAAGACTTTAGACTGAGGAGGGGATATATGGGAATGGCTTCCTTGAGTGCCCCTGTCCTCAGATGGTTAATAAGACAGTCTCTGTGCCCCCTGCCAGTCTGCTGCTAGATATATAAGGAGAAATTCTCTGCTGCTATATCTAAGAGTCCATGCAGTACTAATTATAAATGTAACAAAGTATAATAGTATTTATGATTATTTACATGGTACACACTGTGTTCAAAGGTTGGAGCAATGTTACAGCTAATGACTTCATAGGGAAGCTGCCTGGTATGCTATAATATGATACAATCAAAAGTGTGTGTTACCTAATTGATGTTTACACAGTGCTTTGAAGAAATGGAGTATTACCGTATATAAATGCTGAGTATGATTAAGCCTTTGAAGGATGCTAGTTGTGGCATAACTCTTAAATTCAAAATCTCTATGTGCATGCACATTAAATTTAAATTGTTTTGATACATAGATGAATTAAAGCTGGTTGGGTTATATATAGTACTAGCTCTATTACTACCCAGAGATAATTTCTCTTCTCTCTCTAAAAATAAGTGGATTGTGTTTGCGATTTCAGCCTAAGAGATGATTAAGTTTTGTTTTCCTTTTATATTTTGAGAATATCATGTATTGACTTCATGTTTTAGCACTACTATGTTATATACAATTAGTAAAACTCTGTCTTGAGGGTATGTGAATGAAAAAATAGGAAGTGATAACATTATATGGTAAATCTACAGAAAATAAAACCCTTTCCCCTTGCTCTATTTTCACTGGGAATAGAATAGAAATTTCACAGGTGTGTTGTGTGGGTTTTTTTGTAGGAGTGGAGGAAAAAAAATGTATCCTCAGAAAATGGCAGTCCCTTCACAAGCATGGATTTTCCCTTAGATTTGCAGGAACTGACACCATGGGTTGTTAAATCCGCTTTAGTTAGACTGAGTCTCAGTACTCATTAGTGAGTGAATCCCAATATCTCCACTTTTCTTTCTCCTGCTACTTAATGAACTGTAACCATTTGAAATAACTTCTGAGTTAGAGACTTTATTATGGGCCCATAGGTTACAGTGTTGTTCATATTGTCTACCTGATTGACATAGAAGAGTTGAGAAACTGCTATTCTAGTACATTATTATAACCAGGCACTCTGGCTAGGGACAGACATTACACATAAACCAGTTCTAGGGGTCAGAAACTGGTTTAAACCTGTAAAAGAACATACTTTCAGTGCACATAAATGATTTTTAAAATAGCCAAAACTAGTTTAAGATAAACCTGGTTGAATCTAGTATGAGACTTAACTAATTTGGGTCACACTGGTTTATGCAACTTCTGTCCCAGACCCCTTCCTTATTTAACCTGGGAGAGTCCTCCAGCATACCAGATCCTCTGCAGCTTCAGAAGGCAAGGCTGGCCCCACCCCTCTGCTCTCTAGCAGGGGTAAGGATGTGCCAGACACTGGCCTACCATGGCCCCTTAAGGCGAAGGGGGCAGGGAGGGGGGTTATTCTCCCTCTCTATCCCATCTGCCCCTAGGGGACCCTAGTTAGTGTTTGCCTGGCCAGGGGTGTAGCAGCCCCTGTCAGGCATTTCCTCCCCTGCTCCCTCACCTGGAGCAGTGGCAGTAGTGTGGGCATCCACCTCCAGCAGACAGGGGCAGAGAAGGGTTTAATTTCTGTACCTTCCCTTGTCCCACCTGAATGGCTCTAGCCAAGGGCAGAGCCAGCTGAGAATTCATCTGGGGGAGAAGCTTCTGCTGGGTGGCCCCTTCTACTTGCTGGACAGGGCTTCTATCCCTCCTACCCAGGGCTTATGCTGGCCCTGGCCCCAACAGCTGCGGACAACATGAACTCACCCCTTCCCCCCTCCCTGGCCCAAGCCCTAAACCTGCACCTGCTAGGCACTAAGTTGGGTGTGCCCTGCTCACTGTTCCCCTATCTGGTGGTGGGGTCACAGCACAGCCTCATATAACAGGTGCCAGGCACTACTCCTGCAGCTTCCCTGCCATTGGCACCATAACTGTGCCATCAGAGGAAGCCTGCCATGGACTTACTGCTGGCACCACATGCGCCGAGCAGGCAGACCAACAGCAAAGCCATAGGGGTAGCACCTCACACCTGCTACACAGGACCATGTTGCACCTTTGGCTTCCCCACTCCACTACCTCTGCCTTCGGCATGGCCAGATGTTCTCTTGGCATGGTCCCGTTAGGGCAAAGAGGTCATCCCCTCTCCCCCTGCGGACTGCAGCTGGGGTTTGCCAGTCTTAGCCACACCTCTGCAGCTTGCCCACAGGCAGGTAGGGAGGGAATTAATTCCTCCCTTGATCTCCTCTATCCCCCAGGGTTTGACCTGTGAAATTGCTGGAGTTTGGCCCTCACTTCTGTGGCTTGCCTGTAGGCAGGGAGGGGGTTAACTCCTCCCTCTGTCCCCTCTCTGCCCCCCAGGGACCAGTGGGGTTTGGCTCCTGCCTCTGGGGCAGGAGGGAGCTTATCCTGCTGTTTGCCCCATGCAGGGAGAGATCAGTGATAGTGGCAGCCAGGGTGGGCAGACCCCAGCTGCAGTTCACCAGAGGCAGAAGGGGGAATAACCCTTCTCCCTGCCCCCTCTGCCTCAAGGGGCAATGCCCCACCACTGCAGTAGCCAAGGAGGAGTGTCAGGCAGACTCCAGCTCAGGTTTGTGCTGGTGGAACAGGAGGGGGGAATTAAACCCCTTCCTCAGCCAGTTCACACTTGGCTACTGCTGAGGAACTGGCTATGCCCCCACCCAGCACAGCTTCCCCAAAGCCAAGGGCTGCTCTACTGCCCTCTGCTTCTGGCCTGAGCCACTGCAGGCATGTGCCTGCATTTAGTTAATGTCTGTTTACATCTAAATTGTTTCAATCTAGGCAGGTTGAATCAATTCAGGCTCCATCTTTTAGAGTGTCTGCCCCTAACCTCTTAAATAGGACTCTACATCGGCATCATAGTATAGAAAAACTGCTCTAGCACACATCCAGCAAGATCAGAGAGGTGCAACACTTAAACTTTGAAATCTGTGGTTTTCAACCTTTTTCATTTGTGGACCCCTAAAAAAGTTTGCATGGAAGTACAAACCCCTTTGAAGTGTAGCAAGGGTATTCAGATACTTTTGATCAATCATAGTCATCTTTCACACCCTCTCACTCAGGGTCTCTCTCACTCATTGCCCCTCTCACTCGGTCTCTCTCGTACCCCCAGGCTTTCTCTTGCTGCCTGGGCATGGCCACAGAGCCCTCCTCTGGCCTGAGCTCTGCCTCAGGGCTCCTTAACAAGCCCTGAGCTCCCCCTGCTTGTTAGACCACCAGGGATGTGAAGCTGGGGTTATAAGGCACCCTGACCTGCCTTTCACCAGGGAGGTAACTGGTCTATCATTTCCTAGGGGCTCCCACACCACTAGGAGGCCCACTAGACCATTATTCCCAGCAGGATGCAGTTTTATGTCTTACCCCCTTAGACATAGTCCTCAGACCCCCAGGGGTCCACAGATCACAGATTGAAAGCCACTCATTTAAATCATTTGTCTTTATTTTGAGTGTAAGTAATTTGATACCTACATTCAATGACAGTGAGGAAAAAACCGATGAGTGTTTAACCAGCAATTCACTGCAGGTCATCTGTGAATACTGTTTTGATAAGATTTCATAATTTATGGTTACTTATCGGTAAAATCTTTTATATTTAGAAATAAATGTATGGTGCCGCTATTCCAGAAAAATGTGTGGTGCTGAAACATTGTAAAGCAGAATATGGGAGGGCATGAAGGTAAGACAATGCTGATTAAAAATGTATGTTTTTCACTTTTATGCATAATATGTGTTTGAAAAAAAAATATGGGCTGATATTTTGAAAACTGCTTAGACATTTACTAAAAATTTGGGGAAAAAAGGATATGAAAAGTAGACAATTGATTTTAAGGGCTTATGATGGCTCATTTTCCCATAAGTTTAGAAGCAAAGACTGCAATATCCAGTATTACAGTAAGTCAGTTTTTCTAAACACAACAAGAAAAGGAATATCTACTATATGGATATTTTTAAATAGTCTCTCATAATACCTTCCTGATAAATGAACCAGAGCACTGCCAGGCAATAATGGGGAGGATGAATGGAAGCACTATTGTCCTTGTACTAGCTTTACTCTCAAAATGCAGATGCAGAAAGAGTCTTTGCTATTTGAGGGGAGAAAATATACATATATATTCTATCAGGGTTCAATGCATTATATGTTGAATGGCACAAACATATTCAGTCATATTTTTTGCCCCAAGAGTCATTCATGAAAGCAGTCATCAAAGTGAAGAGACATTGACCTTTTGTTCCCTTAACATTTCATCCACATTCAGTCAACTTTTTAAGTAATGTTGAATTTTATGTCTGACTCTCAACTATGAATATGTTGAGAGCCTTCAAGGTCCATGTTGTCATAATTAAAGTTTTGGAGCCTGCATTATGTTGTTAAGATGTTTAATGAATGCTCAGGTCAATCATTGCAAGATATTAAAATAGGGTTTCAAAACCCTTCACTGGTAATTTATGGTGAAATAAGAATGTTAAACTTTTACCACTGATCTCAACTGTGATGATTTAGTAAACATAACTTAAGACTCAAGAAAAAAATGGATGTTTATCTTGCTGGGATCCTGTTACCCCAGCTGACTTCCTGCCCCTGGAGCAGGGGGCTGGACTCGATGATCTTCCGAGGTCCCTGCCAGCCCTAATGTCTGTGAAATGCTCAACAAAGCAAAAACACGTATGACCTGTGACCACTTTGTTCTTTAATGCCAATGGACATCTCAGGAAGAAATGTTTATTTCCTGAACTTGTGTGATTTTTCCTTTCCTTATATTATTAAAGGATAGCATGGTGATTTTAAATGAACTCTGAAGCCTGAATTGTTGAATTAATTATTTCTGTGCCAAGGAATTCTAAATAAAGCAACACTTGATTTTGTTTCTGCTTGTACCTTACTTCAAGTTGTGAGCTAAATGTCCACTCACAACCACAAATAGTAGGATATATAAATGGATTTTTGTTTTGTTCCTGCACCAACTCATAACTTCCACAAGACCCTTGGGAGTCACATTTTTTATTTGGAAAATCATTTTTTTAAATACCAAAAACATATTAAAACATTCACAATGTTTGAACAGATACTTCACAGGCTATGCCAATTCTTTTGAAATAATTCTGAATTACATTTTTAATAAACGTTAAGAAGTTTGTTTCTGAGTGATTGCTAACATTCATTAAGAAGTTCATAAATATACCACGGATGAGTTCTAATGAATACAGAATGAGATACATATTTATTTTGAACTGGTTGATGCACTTATATATTGCACAACCATTCATATAGTAGAAATGTGTAACATGGTGGCCTCCTCGTCAGGTCTCCACTGGCTGCCCTGCTCCTGGGATAAGTGCCTGCTTTGCTCTTCTGCCATGCCTTTGGAAAAAGAGTTGTTATTAAGGCAGGAGGCTACCCATTACTACCCCTGCTGACAAGGGCCTAATACCTGCTCCGACCTCCGCTCCACAGGTCCCTTGCCTCACAGATGTTACTCTAGTGTTACTACTTTGGCCTGTGGCCAGAGCAAACTGCACACACAGTTGTAGCTCTTTTTTACAGTCCCTGAGGGCCACTCACATACCACCCCTCTCTCTCATTGGGGTCCCACTCACTCCGCTGGGTCTCACCCAGCCTCTTTCATACCACCCTCTTTCTCAGGGCCACACTCATCCTGCCTGGCCTCACCTGGTTTCGGGCTTAGCTCTCCTTGCCTCGGTCAGCCGCAGCGCAGTCTATTTGCTGTCTCCTGCTACCCTCACCTGAGTGTTGTCAAAGTGATTCTATAACTATTTCACTCCTGGTCCTTCACCAGGCCACTATGCCTCCACTGAACCTTCTCAGCTGCCCAAACCCATGGGCTGCTCATTTTGTCACCCCTCTCAGGGTCTCTCTCACACCCCCAGACTTTGCCTTGCTGCTTGGGTGTGGCTTCAGGTCCCTTCTGCAGCCTGAGCTCTGCCTCAGGGCTCCTTAACAAGCCCTGGGCACCCCCAGCTCATTAGAACAGCACCATGGAGGTGGGTGCCCTGACCCACCATTCACCGGGGAGGTAACTGGTCTGTCACTTCCTGGGGGCTCCCATGCCACTAGGAGCTCCACCAGATCCCATTTTCCTGGCAGCGTGCAGTTTTATATCTTACCCAGGACAAAGGGGTCATGTGTCATTAGAAAATATCTTTAGACCTGTCCAGCCCATGCCTTTTTTTTTTTTTTAATTTTTGCAGAAATGTATATCACAGGCAACAATGTGTCTTTGGTTAGAGCAACAACATAACTATATTTAACACAAAGCAATATCCTGATGGATTCTATGTTCCTTTTGTGGTCCAGATTTCCACTGATTACCAAAAGAACTATGTATGTTGAAGGACTACAGTGGGTGCATCTACATATGCACTTCACTGAGGGAGTAGTCTAATTAGCTTTGGAGTAAAGCATCACTGTCTACTCATGTGCCGGTATTAGGACACAGTACACTAATTAACTCCACTGTAAGATAGTACTGTGGGATAGTCAGGGACAATACTATCTTATGGCAGAATATTTTACTGTGCTGAAACTCACGTGTAGATGCTGAATGGAGGGAGAATTGTGCTTGGTCAGGCCAGCCAGCCAGGGACCTGCTCCACACTCACTCAAATTTCTGCTGTCTCAAACATAGACACTGTGCCTGGGAGCAGTTTTCTCTGGCTCAAACTGCTCTGGAGTTTATTGCTTCATACTTAATTGCATGTGTAGGTGCACCCAATGTAAACATAATTTTAGGAGTGGTAAAATAGGCTAAGAAAAACTTATTTTCAGTAAAGTAAAATCCTGTAAGTCAGTAAAGTTAAAGTATGCAATAAAAATGAAATGGGGAAGAAGGATACCAGAATAGTTGTCTATACGCATGAATAAAACACACATTTCCATTTTAATATGAAGTAGAAATGTTTCATTCTATTCACAAGAGAACAGAAACAATACTAAGCTTTTGGAACTTGCCAGCAGAGAAGTTGCCAATGCAGAAGTTGAAAAAGTGATGCAAAAAGTTATATTCTGCATTAAAAATGTATTTGAGGAAATTGATTATCTCATGGTCACTGTTGCCCAGTTTCTCTTTGATCCTCAGGTTGCTCATTAGATCATATCCCTTGGCCAGAACCAAGTCCAGAAGTGCCTTGCTCCTGATCAGCCTGTACACTTCCTGAGTTAGACAGAGCTCATTAATGCAAGTGAGGAAGCTTTGTTAGTGATCAGACCTTGATTAATTAATTTAGTCTGTTGCAAGTCTGCTGCAGTATGCTATTA
>NW_017728992.1:83769206-83771775 GCF_001723915.1 Gavialis gangeticus | reverse complement strand
ATTGCTAAAGTTTGCAGACATTCTTTATGCAGATGTTAGATGTATATGTGCATGTATGCATGTATATTATACGTTTGTGAATTTTTTTTTTGAGCTTATAAATAGATCCTAATGTTTGCTGTTTGTTTTTTGGTCTCAAATTTAAATTTAAAAGTTTTGCACAGATCCAGATATTCATATGAGCAAAGGCATCGAATTGTTATGGAAACCTTAATAAAAGCTATTTTAAAACTCTGAGGCAAGGGTTTTTGTGGGTGATATCTTCATAGGACCAACTGCATGATTGGGATAAAATTAGATAAGCTCTCAAGTGCAAAGCATTCTTCATGAGGCGACTTGATGAAGAATGCCTTGCATTCAAAAGTGTGTCTAACTTCATCCTAACCACACATTTGGTCCCAAAAGATATAGCCCACAAAATGCCTTGCCTCTCTCATAATTCCTGAACCACCACAGCTACAACATCACTCCAATGTTACTTAATCTCTGTTATGCATTCTCACTCTGACTTATATCAGCTAGCATGTGCATTTTTTAAATAGAATTTCTATTTTATATACAATAACTTGCATCACTGGTTCAAATCATTTCTAGTTTGATATTGACATCTGATTTCATAAGTTTTTTAATAGCAGTGTTCAGTAGCCTCAGTCTGTGTCAAAAAGGAAAAGAATTTACATATAAATCACCATAATCCCTACATGTTGACACACTTGTTAGGGTCTGAGAAGTCAGAACAGACAGAGACTTTTATTTCACTATGCAAGTAATGAGGATTTCAGTCCTTCATGGTGGGGGTGGGGAGAGTGGAAACTTAGGTTCTTTTTGCCCATGTATTTATTTGGGATTTTTTTTAATATATAGGAAATTCTTTTTTACGTGTAATCTTTACAATAATTAAAATTAACACATAAATTAAAAAAAAAAGACTTTATTTTAAACGTTTCATAGTTTCATAGTGCTTAGGATTGGAAGGGACCTAAACAGATCATCAGGTCCAACCCCCTCCCCCACAGCCACCAAACCAAGACCCACCCACAAGAACAGCCCAGCCAAGACAGGCAATGACCACAAGAAATACCCAGGTAAGTGACGGGGCCTTGGATTAGGGGGCAGTGCATACACCTCCAGGAGGCCTTTAATGCCTCTACATTAATGCTCATAGTATGGGGAGCAAGCAGGAGGAACTTGCCCCCCGCTAGCTAACACATACCTAGACATGGTGGGACTCACTGAAAGTTGGCAGGACCCAATGCATGACTGGGTGGTAAATATCAAGGGCTATAGGCTGTACAGGAGAGAGAAAACAGTGAGGAAAGGTGGGGGTGTGGCACACTACGTCAAAGAGCAAAATACATCCTCAACAAACAGCACTGGGTCAGAGGAGAGGAAGACTGAAGTGCTCTGGGACCAAATACAAGGGGGTGGGGGGGAAAGGGACTTAATGGTGGGGGTTTACTTCAGGCCACCCAACCAGGAGGAAGAGCTGGACTGGGAATTCTCAGGTCAGCTCGTGGAGGCAGTTAAGTTGAGGGATGTGGTCATCATGGGTGACCTAAACTATCCAGACATCTGCTGGGAAAAGCAGTCAGCCAGGTCTGACCACTTACATAGGCTCTTAACTGAGTTACAGGACCTCCATCTAACTCAGAAGGTGCACAGTCCCACCAAGGGAAATGCCTTGTTGGACCTGGTCCTGGTCATGGGAGATGACCTGGTGAGTGGACTGCAGGTTCTTGACCACCTGGGCAATAGTGATTGTGCCTGTCGGGCTCTATTCACTCCTGAGGGTACTGCCCTTCTGATGTCACCCCACCCCAGGACTCTTGAGGGCAATGCGGGTGTTCTTTCACCGCGTCGCCGCCTCTGCTCTCACCTGCCACGTTTTGGTGTACCGTCAATGGGGGGGGTGCGTCTAGCGGGTCTCTCACTGCCTGGGCCCAACCCAGCAGATGTACACGGGGCTCCAACCACCCCTGCACCCTGGCCTCACACCACCTTCTGGAGCCGACTCTGAGGAGGAGGCGCGTGGCTCCTCTTGCCCGTCTGCCACCTTCCCCTATCCCTATCCCTATCCCTATCCCTATCCCTTTATACTTAAGGGGTCAAGCCTCTATAGTTACAGATTTGGCTCCAGACCCTCCTATCCTTAGGACCTTTAGCTCTAATAGACTCGTGTGCCAGTGGTCCCGGCGGCGACCCTGCCCCGATCAAGATCCTCCCTTGGGATCCTTGTCACCCTTCCACACCTGGCATGCACCTGATTCCAGCCAGTCCTCTGTGGTGGCTCCTCCTCATCGCTGTCCTGTTCGGGTGCCTCCTGTCTGCTGCCGGCTCCCGGGGGCTGCTGCCGGCTCCCTCTCTCAGGCTTTCCCTGTTCTGGCTCCCCATTCTTCCCTGGATGCCGTGGGGCCTCACCCTCTTCTTCCGCCATTGCTGAATCTCCCACTAAACCTGATGCATACTAGCATGGGGCAGCTTGTGGGTGAAGTTTTGCCCTATTTTCCTGTTGATCCATGGCTGCCACCGCGTTTTCCATCTGTTGTGATTTGTGGATGGTTGGGTTGTA
>NW_017728992.1:83759952-83764206 GCF_001723915.1 Gavialis gangeticus | reverse complement strand
AATCTCCCACTCCGGGGCCATCCGCCCCTTCCACTGTAGCCACCGCTGTTTTTATCTTCACCAGCCGGCATCTGGAGCTGACATCACTGGCCGGCCGCAGGTGTATAAAGAGCCGGCTCACGAGCCGCGTGGGTTTCACCGACGTGTAGTCCCCTGCCGCAGGTGAGTTTCCTGTGTCACCCTGGTCTCCGGGACATAACCCCCACCGTCAGTCGCCTTGTGGCGGTTCCCATAATCGCGCGTGCCTGGTACCTGTGTCCTCCCACTGGGCCTGCTCATCCCGCCGTCCTGAGTCTGGGGTCCGCTTGTCATAACATCTGGATAAGAAATCTGCGGTGATGTTAGTTCTCCCCAGGCGATACAGGATTCGGAACTTAAAAGACTGAAGAGCTAAGGCCTACCGTGTGATACGTGCATTCTCTACCTTCACCGCGTTAAGCCATTTCAACGGCACGTGATCCGTTAATAGGGTGAATTCCCTTCCAAGGAGATAGTATCTAAAATACTCAACCACCCACTTGATTGCTAGGCATTCCCTTTCAATTGCCACATACCTGGTTTCTGCGGGCATTAACTTGCAGCTAGCATATGCTACCAGTCAATCTACTCCATCATCACATTGGGTCAATACTGCTCCTATAGCTGCTTCGGATGCGTCGGTCTGCAATGAGAAGGGTTTCCTAAAGTCAGGGGTATGAATGATCACCTCCTCGCACAGCGCACGTTTCAGGGCTTGAAAGCTCTGTAACCGGGCTTCTGTCCACCACACCCCCCCTCTTAGTGGACACTTTAGTGCCTCTGACAGAGGCGCAGACACTTCTGTGAACTGGGGAACAAACTTCCGGTAATAGTTTACTAGCCCTAGGAAGGACCGTAATTGTTTCATAGTTTGGGAAGCTTGGAAGGAACGAATGGCCTGGACTTTGTCCTGTAATTGTCAAATGGTCCCCTGTCCTATGAGAAATCCCAGGTACTTTTTATATTTGTGGGCGATTGCACACTTTCGGGGTGTTGCTGTCAGGCCCGCCTTCTTCAGTTCCTTTAGGACTGCCAGTAGTGCTTGTACATGCTGGTCCCACGTCTGGGTGAAGATGACTATATCATCGATATACGCTGCCGTATATCCTTCATGTGGTGCCAGAAGCCGTTCCATTAACCTTTGGAACGTGGCTGCCATGCCGTGTAAACCAAATGGCATTTTTATAAACTCGTACAGCCCCCAGGGGGTCCCAAAAGCAGTCTTGGGGCAGTCGCAGGGTCTCAGGGGAATCTGCCAATATCCCTTGGCCAAGTCCAAGGTAGTAATATACCAGGCAGCCCCAATCCGTTCCACCAACTCAATTACTCGCGGCATGGGGAAGGCATTGAATGTTGCTATATTGTTTAATTTGCAAAACTCTATACAGAGTCATAGAGACCCATTTGTCTTTCGGATAGGTACTAGTGCGCTCCTCCAGGGGCTTCGTGATGGTCGTATTATCCCTAGTGCCTGCATTTTCTCCACTTCGGCTTTCACTTCCTCGTTCCAGTGATACGGCAGCGGCTGCCACCGATCTCGTATTACCTCTCCGGGCGGGGTATGGATGATGTGATGCGTGCCCCATACCCACCCAGGCTCCTCGGAGAATACAGCCTTGAATTCTTTTAAAATATTCTCTACCTCCATCAACTGTGATGGCTTCAAGTCCCTACTCACTTGGACGGCTTCCGCGCCTTTACTGTCTTTGATATTCCTCCCTTTGGCTTTTTCCCCAAAGGTCACCCAGCCCTCCAGTTGCCGCCATTCTCTCAATAAATTAATATGATAGATCTGTTTTGGTTTTAAACAGCCCGGGCGATAGACTTCATTGTCCACAGGCCCCACTTGCCTTATCTCAAAAGGCCCTTGCCACTGCGTTAATACTTTACTGGTTGAGGAAGGCAACAGGATTAATACTTTCTGTCCTGGTTGAAACTGTCTCTCCTTCGCACGAGTATCATACCGGGCTTTCTGCTGTTGTTGGGCTTGTTTCAGGTTCCCTATTGTGAATTCTAGTGCCATCTGCACTACAGGGTGCTCCCACACGGGGCTCTCATTTGCCACCCCAAAGCTACAATCCATCGGTTCCCCACGACTTCAATCTCTGGGGAATTCCCTCGTCCCACTGGATGTACTCAAAGTAATACCTTTCCCCAAACCACGCTTCCCGGACCTAGTCAGAGAACTTCTGGTGGGACTAGACATCTTCAAATCAGCAAGTCCTGATGATCCCCCCAGAGTGCTGAGGGAATTAGCAGAGGTCATTGCAGGACCCCTGGCACAGCTCTAGGAGCACTCATGGTGCTCTGGCAAGGTGCTGGAGGGCTGGAAAAGGGCCAATGTGGTCCCCATTTTCAAAAAGAAAGGAAGGAGAACACAGGAAACTACAGGCCTGTTAGTTTTACCTTGGACCTAGGGAAGCTCTTTGAGAAAATTATCCAGGAACACATCTGTGAGGGACCAGCAGGGGAGATCATGCTTAGGGGCAGCCAACGTGTTCATTTAAGACACATCCTGTCAGACCAACCTGGTGGCCTTCTACAACCAGGTCACACAATCCTTGGACACAGGTGTCACAGTGGACATAGTCTTTCTGGACTTTAGGAAAGCCTTCGACACTGTCTCTCACCCCATTCTCATTAAGAAATTAAGTGATTGTGGTGTTGATGCCTACACAGTTAGATGGGTTGCAAATTGGCTGGAGGGCCACACCCAGGGAGTGGTGGTGGATGGGTCTTTTTTGACCTGGAGGGATGTGGGCAGTAGGGTCCCCCAGGGTTCAGTCCTCGGGCCAGCACTGTTCAACATCTTTATCAGTGACTTGGACGAGGAGGTGAAAAGCACCTTGTCCAAATTCATGGAT
The DNA here is from genome assembly GCF_001723915.1 of Gavialis gangeticus. Classification (NCBI taxonomy): domain Eukaryota; kingdom Metazoa; phylum Chordata; order Crocodylia; family Gavialidae; genus Gavialis; species Gavialis gangeticus. The sequence continues at coordinate 83,761,324 of NW_017728992.1, read as the reverse complement.
GAAAATAAGAAGTGGGAGAAGTGGGCATGCTAGAAGGGAGGGACAGCCTGCAATTGGATCTGGACAGATTACAGGGGTGGGCAGATGAGAATAGGATGGGATTCAATACTGACAAGTGCAGGGTATTGCACCTAGGGAGAAAGAACCAGCAGCATACCTACACGCTGGGGAACTCCCTTCTCATCACAGGGGTAGAAAAGGATCTTGGAGTCATTATTGATTCCAAAATGAACATGGGCTGCCAATGTAGGGACACAGTCAGGAAGGCTAACCGCACCTTGTCATCCACAGATGCATCATGAGCAGGTTCAAGGATGCGATCCTCCCCTTCTGTGCGACACTGGTCAGGCCACAGTTGGAGTACTGTGTCCAGTTCTGGGCTCCACACTTCAAGAGGGATGTGGCCAGCATTGAGAAAGTCCAGAGGAGGGCCACTTGCATGACCGGGGACAACAAGCCAGGCCCTACGAGTGGAGGCTATGGGACCTGAACCTGTTCAGCTTCCACAAGAGAAGGCTGAGAGGAGATCTGGTGGTCATCTACAAACTGGCCAAGGGGGACCAGTGGGCTATGGGAGAATCCAGTTCCCCTGAGCACTATCGAGAGTAACAAGGAATAAAGTCCATAAGTTGACTGAGAGTAGGCTCAGGCTAGATATCAGGATGCACTACTTCACAGTCAGCACAGCTAGGATCTGGAACCAACTTCCAAGGGAAATGGTGCTCACTCCTACTCTGGGGGTCTTCAAAAGGAAGTTAGATAATCACCTAGCTGGGATTGTTTGACCCCAGCATTCTTTCCTGCCATGGCAGGTGGTCAGACTTGATGATCTACTTAGGTCTCTTCCAACCCTACCAACTATGAAACTATGAGTGCTGGGGTCATAACACCCAAGCCAAATATCTATCCAGCCTCCTCTTCAAGACCCCCAAGGTAGAAGGGAGCACCGTCTCCCTTGGGAGTCCATTCCAGAGCCTGGCATCCCTAACCATAAAGTAATGCCTCCTGATGTCCAGCCTGAACCTTCTCTCTAACAATCTGTGGCCATTATTCCTAGTAACCCCCAGTGGTGCCTGAGGGAACAGAGCCTCACCCAGTTTCTGCTGGTCCCCCCTGGTGAGTTTGTAAATGGCCACCAGATCCCCACTCAGCCATCTCTTGTGGAGAGTGAATAGATTCAGGTCCTTTAGCCTCTCTTCATAGGGCCTGACCCTCTTCCCCTTGACCATGTGAGGGGCCCTCCTCTGGACTCTCTGAATGATAGCCACAGCCCTCTTGAAGTGCAGCACCCAGAACTAGATGCAGTATTCCAACTGTGGCCTGACCGACACCGCATAGAGGGGAAGGATCACCTCCCTGGACCTTCTTGTGA
>NW_017728992.1:83745068-83754952 GCF_001723915.1 Gavialis gangeticus | reverse complement strand
AGCATTGAGAAAGTCCAGAGGAGGGCCACTTGCATGACCGGGGACAACAAGCCAGGCCCTACGAGTGGAGGCTATGGGACCTGAACCTGTTCAGCTTCCACAAGAGAAGGCTGAGAGGAGATCTGGTGGTCATCTACAAACTGGCCAAGGGGGACCAGTGGGCTATGGGAGAATCCAGTTCCCCTGAGCACTATCGAGAGTAACAAGGAATAAAGTCCATAAGTTGACTGAGAGTAGGCTCAGGCTAGATATCAGGATGCACTACTTCACAGTCAGCACAGCTAGGATCTGGAACCAACTTCCAAGGGAAATGGTGCTCACTCCTACTCTGGGGGTCTTCAAAAGGAAGTTAGATAATCACCTAGCTGGGATTGTTTGACCCCAGCATTCTTTCCTGCCATGGCAGGTGGTCAGACTTGATGATCTACTTAGGTCTCTTCCAACCCTACCAACTATGAAACTATGAGTGCTGGGGTCATAACACCCAAGCCAAATATCTATCCAGCCTCCTCTTCAAGACCCCCAAGGTAGAAGGGAGCACCGTCTCCCTTGGGAGTCCATTCCAGAGCCTGGCATCCCTAACCATAAAGTAATGCCTCCTGATGTCCAGCCTGAACCTTCTCTCTAACAATCTGTGGCCATTATTCCTAGTAACCCCCAGTGGTGCCTGAGGGAACAGAGCCTCACCCAGTTTCTGCTGGTCCCCCCTGGTGAGTTTGTAAATGGCCACCAGATCCCCACTCAGCCATCTCTTGTGGAGAGTGAATAGATTCAGGTCCTTTAGCCTCTCTTCATAGGGCCTGACCCTCTTCCCCTTGACCATGTGAGGGGCCCTCCTCTGGACTCTCTGAATGATAGCCACAGCCCTCTTGAAGTGCAGCACCCAGAACTAGATGCAGTATTCCAACTGTGGCCTGACCGACACCGCATAGAGGGGAAGGATCACCTCCCTGGACCTTCTTGTGATGCATTTGTAGATGCACAACAAGGTGCAGTTAGCCTTACTGACCACTTCCTTGCATTGGTGACTCATGCTCATCCTGGAGTGAACAATGACTCCAAGATCCTTTTCTGCCACCGTGTTGACAAGAACAGTGTTCCCCAGACTATAGGTGTGTTTCTGGTTCCTTCTCCCTAGATGCACTACCCTGCACTTTTCTGCGTTGAATTCCATCCTATTCTCATCTGCCCACCTGTAACCTGTCTAGATCTAGCTGGATTTGCCTTATTGCTTGCTTGCCTTATTGCTTGCTTTCACCACCCTGCACTGGATAGTAAATTCCAGCAGGTGATGATCACTGTCACCCAGGTGATTAAGTACATGCAGAACCCTCACCAGGTTGTTGCCTATGGCAAGGACCACATCCAGCAAGGTATTTCCCCTGGTGGGAGTATACACCCCCTCAGTTAAGTGGAGGTCCTGTATCCTGGCTTGGAACCTATGTGAGCGGTCAGATCTTGCTGACTGCTCCTCCTGGTCTGGGTGGATGTCTGGGTAGTTTAGGTCGCCCATGACAACCACATCCCTTGACTTCACAGCCTCTGTGAGCTGACCTGAGAATTCCAGGTCCAGCTCATCTCCCTGGTGAGGCAGTCTGTAGCAGATGCCCACTATCAAGTCCCTTTCCCCATGACCCCCTTGTGTTTTTACCCAGAGTGCTTCAGTTTGCCTCTCCTCTGACCCTATGCTGATCATCGAGGATGTGTATTGCTCTTTGACATAGAGTGCTACACCCCACCCCTTTTCCCTGCTCTGTCTCACCTGTAAAGCCTGTAGCCCTCGATGACCACTGTCCAGTCATGGGGAAAATCCCACCAGGTCTCTGTGAGCCCCACTAGGTCTGGGTTTTTGCTAGCTAGCAGGAGGGCAAGTTCTTCCTGCTTATTTCCCATACTTCAAGCATCTGTGTAGAGGCATTTGAGGCCTCCTATAGGTGCACATGCTAGCCCCTTGTTCCTACACCTGCCTTGGCCCCTGTCACCTGGATACTACCTGTGTGCATCACCTGGCTTGATGGTGAAGTGTTCCTCTGTGTCCCTGTCCCCTGGTGAACATAGTTTAAAGCTCACTGTATGAGATCAGCCAGCCTGAAAGAAAAAGCACGCTTACCTTCTAGGGAGAGAGAAAGCCCATCCCACCTGAGCATGTCCTCTGTGCAGAAATGTGGGTCATGGTCCGAGAACCCAAGGCCTGCCCGGTAACACTAGCTCTGAAGCCACTGGTTGACCTCACTGATGCATGCCTCATGGTGCCGTCCATGTCTGATCACTGGAAGAATAGAAGAGAAAAACACCTGCACCCCGTCTCCTTGAGCTTGGCCCCTAGACCCTGTCAGTCTCTCATGACACGGTCCGGGCTGCCCCTGGCCATGGCATTCATTCCCACATGGATGAGGACCATGGGGTATTGATCAGAGGGTCAGATCAGGTCCAGGATCATTTCGATAACATCCCAAATCTGAGCTCCATAGCTGCCAGGGTCTCATACCTGTTCCTCAACTGTATCCGGGGAGCTGACACTGTGGTAGCACAAGTAGCCCTGGCTCTGGAGGTGACTGTGTGGCATACTGCTGCGGTGGGTCTGTCCCAGGGGGCTTCTCCACTAGGTTCCTCACCCTGCAAAGAATGAAAGTACCAGTCAATTTTGTCCTTGGTAGCCCTGATCCCCCGCAGCCTGCTGACCTTGACCTGGAGCTCCCTCACTTGCTCTTCCAAGGCCCAAAGGTGGACACAAGAGGGACAAGTGAGAGGACTCCCACTCCCCTATTCTGCCCCTGGCTGCAGGGTCCCCACCAGGCAGCCCCCACAGATAGGGGGCAGGGTGCTGCTGCTCCCCCCATGGGCCCCATCTGGGTGGAGGCCTCAGAGGATTGTTGGGTAGGTGGTGCCACCAGGGAAGGGTCCCTAGTAGCAGCATGCTGTGTCCTTACCATGTCTTTAGAGCTACAAGTCCTCCTCTCTCCCCTGCTGGAGACTCCTTCCTGGTTATTCCTGTACATCTGCCTTGCACAAATACCTGCACAAATGCCGGTATACACTTACAGAACGTCCCTGTCTGTGCACAGCTCGGGAGCGTGGCTTCCTGATGGTTCAGTTAAGAGGGCTCCAGGGGGCACCCCCTCTGGATCCTCCACAGCTGTGCCAGCTCCTCCATGCCTCTGCCCCCACTTAACTTTCGAGGATCTGCCACCGCTGCTGCTGCTGGTGAGTACAGGGGGCACACGTGCACTTGAAGCACACATGCACCCACTCTGGGCTCAAGCCCTGACTATTAAAATAGATATTTAGAAACAAACCTTTTTTAATCAAATGAAAGAAGGGATGAGAGAAAAGACAAGGAGGGAGCCATTGAAAAGTATCCTATTTTCCTACTTAAAAAAACTAATTCAAATTTTACTTTTTTTTTTTTTTACAACAGGATATTATCTACTGAGCTTTACATTTTTAATCATTGCTTCCATCTCGGCATCTTTAGCCAGCAGCAACAATTATCCCTAACTTCACCTTGCCACCTACACAACATTTTATTAATGTACAGCCATTAAATTGAAAATAAGTGAAAACAATAAGTATAGATCTCATAATAATTAGAGACCAGGAAGAATACATCAATACTACAACGTCTGATGTACTCAATGTAAATTGCAGGAAGCCTGACAAGTACAAGAAAGCATCAAATAAAAGATTATTCTGATAGTACAGAATTGGTTCTGGTAAGGAAATGTACCTACCAAGAACCTGTCAAGCTGGGCTGACTTAAAGGCTTACCTATCTTTTTATTCTGAAATATTTTGATTAGCCCTGAAAGCTGCAAAATATCATTTTGGTTATTAAATTGGTAATGAATTCTCCAATTCTTAAGTCTCAAAATGTAATTGTAAACGGGATTATACTTAAACATGTTTTTTTTCTAGTGTGGTTAGGCAGGGGATGGGGTCCTTAGCCCCACACACTTTTTTTTTTTTTTGTTTTGTTATCAATTACCTGCCAGAATAACACCAATAAAACAGAATGCCAATAAAAATTTGCAAGTAACCCAAAGACTGGGAATAAGTTAATAATGAAGAAGCTACGTTACTAACAAAGTGATTGGAATCACATGGTAAGCTATAGACAAACAAACATCATGTGTCCTGATAATAGTCAGTTATAAAGTCACATGTTTGGAATTTAAGATTTTCCCAGTTTACTGGATGGAAAACTCCCTGTCCTATGAACTTGTGGATCTGCAAACTGCAAGATTATGGGTTGGGATAATCAACTGAACTCCCCATCTGATGCTCTAGTAAACAAGGCCAAAGAAATCTCTGGGTTTCTAAAATGAATAAAATCAAGTAGGTGTAAAGAAATTATATTACTTCTGTGCCTACATAAGGAACAGTATTTCATTAGGAAAAGCTCTTCAGCCTAACAGATAAAACTGTAAGTTGAAGACAGGTAGAATCGGGCTAGAAATGAGGTACAGTTTTTAAAAGTGAAGGTGCTTAAGCATCAGAACTCTCTACCAAGGGCTCTGATGTGTTGTTCTTCACTGGAAATTTGTAAGATTGAGTTTTATTTTTACTTTTTAAGGTATGACCTAGCTGACATAGGAATTAATTCATGGAAGTTCTACAGCCTGTATTATGCAGGTCAGATAAAATAACAACAATGGGACCTCCCCCCAAGGCCCCTTTTTCTTTTTCTTTCTTTCTTTCTTTCTTGGTCTTTGTATGAATCTATATTAAGAAATGCACAGTATTCTGAGAGAACATATCTAAGCATTTTCTACATAAAAGAGGGAGTATTTGATCTACAGGCAAAAATGCTGACGAGTCATTCTCAGGAAAAATCAGCATGCCAGATGGAACCACAGTAAGTGAACACATTGCCTGGTACACAAGACAGCAAAAGGCACAAAGCAGGAAGAGGAATTGAACAAAAAGTACAATTAAATGCAATTGGTGCAATTAAGAAATACTGGTCTGTAAAAGTACAGAAGTGCCCATTATAAAATCTGTACCTGTCAGGATGAATTACTATATGACTTTACAGGACTGTTTATGGTACAGAATACCCTAGAGTAAATACTTCATATCAGCTTAGCATAAAATTTAGTTGTGTAAATTGATGAAAATCGATAGTGGTCCTTTGTTTTCTATATTTATTTTTTTAACAGAAATGTACATAACAATGTTTGTTAACACGATGCCTCTTTTGGGTATGTGCTGCACTTGGTGTAGGAGCATGCCAAATTGAAAGTAAAGTTACACTTTTTTTCGTGTCTGGAAGAAGCCTACTTGTTTTCTGTTGCTAATCCCTTTTACAAAAGGAAATGGTTCATTACTTGGCAGAAACTGAATCAAGGAGGGCATCTTGTGTGTATCACATACTAGATCCAGTGATAAAAACAAATTGTATGTTAAGAGCCCATAGCTTATTTTCAAGCTTGTTTTGTTCTGTAGCTTTTTTTGAAAACATGTAGGCAAGTAGTAATAACTGCCGAGGCAGTGGCTCACTTTTTTTTCTCTAGGGTACAATAGAGTATACTGACAGTATAGGTACTTAAACTATGAGGACTTGTATATACAGTATCCATGCACACATACTTAGTAGGGCTGTGCAAAATTTTGCCAGCTGTTTTGTTTCAATGCTGTTTCAACTCATTTTGAACTTGAAACAGCAGAATTGAAATGAAATGAAGGGCTTTGAAACAGCCTCAAAATGAAATGAGGGCAGTCGAAACCTTTCAAAAGTTTCAAAACATTTTGAGTTTCAAAACTCAAGCAGGGCTTGCCTGCAGGGAAACAGAAAGTAAGGCAAGGGAGGGGGAAGAGGGGGAAAGGACTGCTCTCATATTGACTGTGTAGCTGGCCAGTGACTGTGGTCCTTCCTTGAGGTCCCTTCCAACCCCGGTGCTCTGGGGAAGGGATGGAAAAACAGCATAAGAGGCAGTATTGTTTGAACTGGCCTGCTTTCCATCACCCATGTCATGAGTTTTGCTTGTCAGCAGCCTGAGGTGCAGTTTCCCAGAACCCTCTGCACCTTACTTCTTGAAAGCTTGCAGGCTTCATGGCCTCAGTGGGGGTTACCATCCCTGCAGTTTTCACCCCGCTACACCTTAACTCATACACGTGACATGAGTTTTGCTTGCCAGCAGCTTGAGGTGCAGTTTCCCAGAAACCCCATGGACCTGGATCCTTGAAATTTGGCAAACTGTGGCCTTAGCAGGGGCTGCCATTCCTTCAGTTTTCACCCTCCTGTGCCTTAACACGCACTCGCACGACACAAGTTTTGCTTTTAAGAATTTGAGGTGCAGTTTCCCAGAAACCCCTGCATTTATGTCCTTGAAACTTGGCAGGCTTCATGGCCTCAGAAGATGATACCATCCCTGCAAGTTCCATCAGAATCAGGCAAGAACTAACAAAGTTATAGGCAGTTTAATGGTTCCCCATTATAGTCTATGGGTGAAATGTCAAAACAGTGTTGAAACAGAAATAGTCTCAACGAAATGGAAGAGTGGTTTTGAAATGAAATGAAACTCAAAACAAAACACTGTCCTGTCAAAATGGAAGTAAAAGCAAAATGTGTAAAAGTATTATGCATTTCGTGTAATAAAAGCGGATTGGTGTCCAGTTCCAAAGGCACAGAATATATATGTTAAAATAGCAAATTGGAATGAAGCTAGTAAAAAATAATGTATTTAGATAAATGTCTTTCATAGTTACCCTTTTAGGCCAAGATACTGAAAAAGGAATCTATATGGACAGAAAAAAGTCACTGGTTTCATAGTTCAGACCAATCCGTGTTTCCTGTGGACTATAAGCCTTGCTAGAAAATAAACTTTTTAGTTTTGTAGAAGAAAATGAATCTGCTTAATTATAGATTGTGTGGTTTGTTTTTTTGTTTTTGTTTTTGTTTTTTTTATTGTAGGAGGCCAGGACTTGTACATATGACAAACACTTCTGTTCTTAAAATGATTGAGGCAATTTGTTGCCACATGGCTTGCCCAAAGAGATCATTTCACATAAAGAGTCCTCATCTAGTTTTTGCAGAATTTCCAGTTTTCGTCAAGAAAAAAAGTCAATAAAATATACTAGATCAGAAAGTCATTACCCAATTCCAAATGAATTAGCAAACTGCTTTGAGCAAACACTAAAAAAAATACATTAAAATAAGAGTAGAATACTGAACATATTGCTAACTTTTATTTTATTATGTGAAGCGGACCACCACTTGGGGGGTGAAATGGTCCCACAGAGCTATTTCGAACAATGTAATAAATAATTATATTTGATTTTTCTAAGCCACATTTAACTGAAAAACTAGAGGGGAAAAAGGCTTATTACATTCACAACACTGGCCTTTCATATTTCTGACTAAATGAAAGGGGGTCTATTTGGCAAAATGTGGCCAGGAGGCATGGTGTACTTATTATTTTCATAGAAGCATAGGGCTGGAAGGGACCTCCAGTGGTCATCTAGTCCAACCTCCAGAATGAGGCAGATCACCCCCATCAGACCATCCTACACAAAACCGTTGTCTAGCCTATTAGCAAAACTACACAGCTAACGTGGATACAACTACAAGACATAACACCGAATACTGTCACAGGTGAAGCAAGGGGACCATGGTACATAAAGTCATGCTGCAGCTTGAGTTAAAATGCATGACTGCTGTAAAATGCACTATTGAGGAAGGCACCCCCCCCCCCATATTGCACACCCATCTGACCATGGGATACAATTCCTTCCTGACCCCAAACATGGTGATCACTTTGATTCTGAGTGGAGAGGCAAGACTGTTTAGCTAGGAATCTCCATGTTTAAATCCCAGCAGCCCTGATACACCTCTGTCAAAATCCCCAGTTTTGGCTGCAACCAGCACCCAATGCTTGTTGAAGGTGACAGAAAACAAACAAACCCTGACACATGCAGTAGCAGGATAAGAAAAAAATCCTCCTTTGTTCCATGTGACAATCAGCAAAGTCCAGAGGCATGCTTAGGTATGCATAGATCATCCCTGGCCAATGCTCATTCAATCTCTTTTTGAACACTGCCAAAAACAAAGATTGCATAACTTTCCAAGACAGTCTACTCCACTGTTTCACTGTTCTAATAGTGAAGAAGTTTTTCCTAACTTCCAGTCTAAAATTACTTTGCTACAACTGCAGTTATCAGTCTGTGTCCTGCTCTCTGTAGCAAGAGAGAAATGATGTTTTCCCTCTTCTTTATGGCAGCCTTTCAGATGTATGAAGAATGCTATAATGTCCCCTCCTAAGAACCTTTCCAGCAAGATGAACATGCCTATTTCCTTCAACGTCTCCCTGTATGACTTGTCTTCCAAGCCTTGTATCAGTGTTGCTGCGTGCTTTGCTAACTTTTTTCCATGTCCTGTTTTAAAGTGTGGAGCCCCAAACTGCACTAGGTGAGACCTAAGCAGTGCTGAGTAAAGAGACACCATCACCTCCCATGCCTCATATCTGATACATCCCAAAATTTATAATTCACCTTTTGTGCAGCTACATTGCACTGATCACTTATATTGAGTCTATGACCTACCAAGACTCCAGGATCCTTCTCTATAGTGCCATCATCCAGACAGATGTCACTTATTTTGTATTTGTGTTTTGAATTATTCTTCCTGAAGGGTAGTACCTTGCATATGTCAGCATTGAACTTCATCTTGTTAGCTCTAACCAAGCTTTCCAATCTGTCAAGATCTTTCTGAGTTGTGCGTCTGTCCCCTGTGTTCTCAGTCCTTCCTAGTTTCATGCCATTGGCAAAATTAACTCAAGAAGCTCTTAATTCCAGCATCCAAATCATTAATAAACATGTTGAATAATACTGGGCACAATACTGACTCCTGTGGAACTCCACTTGAAACCTGCTGCCAGTTGTCTGTCCATCTTATAGTAGTTTTGTCTAGTCAACATTTTCTCCAATTTGTTAATGAGAAAATCATGTGGCACTTTGTCAAAAGCCTTGCTGAAATCCAGATACATTATATCCACAGCATTTCCTTCATCCACCCAAGTAGTTACTATGTCAAAGAAGGGGATCAAGTTTGTTTGACATCATTTGTTTTTCATAAATCCAATCTAGTCGTTTGTAATCAGCCTTTCCTCCTCCAGATGTTTTCACATAGACTTCCTTTGGATGTTCTCCAGTAACTTCCCAGGTGCTGAGGTGGGGTGAACAGTTCTGTAGCCCCTCAGGTCCCTCCTTTTGCCTTTTTTTGAGGAGGGGGACTATCTGACCCTTTTCTAGTCATCTGGTACCTCTCCCTTCTTTCTTGACTTCATGAAGATTATTGCCAAGGGCTCCAGTATCCATTCTTCCTTTCTGTTTAACACCCTGTGATGAAGTTCATCAGGCCCAGCTGACTTAAGACCCATCAAAAGCTCTTTGACTGTTTCTTTTGTTACCTCATCTATCTCCTCTTTCAGCACGTCCCCTCCCTTATCCAGATAGCAAGAGTTATGTGTCTGCTTACAGCTTAATTTTTTTGTAAAGACTGAAGCAAAGTAGCAATTGAGTTTCATAGTTTCATAGTTTCTAGGGTCGGAAGGGACCTGAGCAGATCATCTAGTCCGCCCCCCTGCCATGGCAGGAAAAAGTACTGGGGTCAAACGACCCCAGCAAGGTGTTCATCTAACTTCATCTTAAAAACCCCCAGGGTAGGAGCCAGCACCACCTCTCTTGGAAGTTGGTTCCAGACCCTAGCCACCCTGACCGTGAAATAGCGCCTCCTGATGTCTAACCTAAACCTACCCTCCATCAGCTTGTGACCGTTATTCCTGGTCACTCCTGGCAGTGCTCGGGGGAACAGTGACTCCCCCAATGCCTGCTGATCCTCCCTGACTAGTTTATAACAGGCCACAAGATCCCCCCTCAGCCTTCTCT
>NW_017728992.1:83741460-83744313 GCF_001723915.1 Gavialis gangeticus | reverse complement strand
CCTCCCTGGTGATGACCCCTTCTTTCCAATGGGTGTAAGCCTCCTTTTTAGCAAGGAGATATTCCTGGATGCTTTTGGTGAGCCATGAAGGCTTGTGTGTCGTTCAAAGAAGGAGTCGTTCAACCTTCTTTACATATTCTGTTAAGAATTCAGCCTGGCTATTTAACAGTGGACCCACAGCTTCCTTGGTCTTTCTTTTCTGGTCAACATACTTCAGGAACCTCTTCTTGTCTTCAAACTCTTTTGCCAGGCACAGGTCATTTTTTACCTTTGCCTATTTGATTTTGTCCCTTCAGGGTGTTGCTGTTTTCTGGCAGGATTCCTTGGTGAGCTGCCCATATTTTCCTTGCCTGCATGTTTTCTTTTGCATTTGAGGTACCTTAGAAACTCCTTGTGCAGCCGCATTGCTCTTTTGTCATTCTTCTTGTGTTTCCATGGTGTCAGCACAGTTGCTTGTTGGGATTCCAATACTGTGCCCCTTGGAAGCTTTCAGCCCTCCTGGGTGCCTTTATCCCTCAGTCTGTGGCAACATGCTCACCAACTTCTTGAGTGGATTGAATTCTGCCCTTTTCAAATATAGTGTCTTTTTTCTGCTGAGATCATGCTTTCCCTGTATCAAGGTTTATCATATTGTGGCTGTTTCTTCCCAAGTTTCCTATCATCTTCATTTTCAACCAATTCTTCCCCATTAGTCATGACAAGATCCAAAATAGATGATCCCCTACTTGTACCTTCCACCTACTGGAAGAAGCACTCTTCAAGGAGTGAGAGGGGGAACTTCAATTTTCTGGACATTTGATGCAAATGTTCTCCATACATGAAAAGAGCTGGCTTAACCATTTATATTTGACTGTATTGTTCTTGCACCAAGTGCCCAGAGAATTGAAGTCCCCCCTCTCACTTCTTGAAGAGTACTTCATCCATCTCTTCTCATCCTGATTTGGTGGCCTATAGTAACTCCCCACAATTATACTGGTGCTGTATATTTGACCTTTCATCTTTACCTAAATACATTCTAATCTGCTATCTTCTTCCTCCTCAACCAGGGACCAAGTATATGTGTTTTTGACATACAAGGCTACACCATCACCTTTTCTCCCAACACTGTTCTTCTAAAAATTATAATCCTTACCAGTACATAAGAGATGTTCCACTAGGTCTCTGTGATATAAATCAGGACATGTTTTTTTTCCCTCAGGTTGCATGTTCCAGCTCATCCTGTTTATTCCCCATAATTCTGAGTCTTTCCCAGAATTGAGCTGCTTCTTCTGGTCCATTTGCCTTTGGATTGTTTGCTCTGTTTTGACAGGGTTTTGTTCACTCTCTCCCATAGAACCTCATTTAAAGTCTTCCTTGCCAGGTTGAGTAAGTTGGCCATGGAAACATTCTGTTTCCAGTTCTGGTTAGATGGCTCTTGTCTCTTCATAGCAGTCCGCCTCCCATCTAGGAACCTGGTCCACCTCCCTGTCACGGGGCAGGCCCTACAGCCGACCGTGATCCCAATATCGCCCCCCTGCCATGCCAAATTAAGAGATCTGGCACCCTCTTATTCTCGCCTGCCACGTCTTTGCTGATATGTAATTTACTATGGGAGGCTGCCTTAGGTCTCCTAATACCAGGTGTTAGGACTGTCCGGGCCCTTACTCTCTATGGGTGACCTAGTACACCCCAGCCTTATGGGCTATGCATGCCTCCTACCTCCCCTTTAGCCTGCCCCAAGCCTTGCAGCTGTTCCGGATGTTGTCTGGTCACTTGTGCCTACCCTGGCACCCTGCGCTTGTCCTGCAACCCATGCCCTTCCTCGGGCGCCACTGGGCTTCTCACGCAATCTACGCCCTTTGCTCTAGCGCCCCTGTGTTTGCTAGCCCTCGCCCCTCTCTGGGGCCTACTCCTGTGTTCACCTTTCTTCAGGCTCTATTGCATGCGTCAGCCCGCCTCAGGCCTCCACCTGCGAGCTCGCCCTACTCCAGGCTTTTAATCGTGCTTCTCGCGCCCTCGCCCTTCTCTGGGGCTCGTCCCGCGCTATGCCCTCTCTGGGGCCTATATCTGAGTCTCTTGTGCTGCGCCCTCGCTGGGGCCCGTACCCGCACCTTCCGCGCTATCGTTGTACAAGCCCGGTCGTGCCCCTTCCGGGGTTCGGCTAGTGTACTCACCCTCTTCAGGCTCTCACCCGCACGCTCCAGCCCTGCCTTGGACCTCTAACCGCGTGCCTGCCCTACTCCGGCCTCGTACACTCACCCACACTCGGGCCTATACACGCGCTCTCTGCGCTATCGCCCTCTCTGGGTTCTGTACCCCACTCAACTGCTCTCGGGGCTTAGGTGGGCCGTAGCCATGCCTGGCCCCCTGACTCCTCTCAGGGTCTCTCGCCCGACTAGGCCTAATACCGCCCTCGGGCTGGGGTCTCAACCCCCACACACCGCACCACACCGGTGCCAAACAGCCGTGCCTCCCAGGCACTGCTCTGTGCCCAAACAGGGCACCCAGGAAACCCCCCCAGACTACTGGGGTCTCCTGTGAGGCCTCCTCACACCCCTACAGCCTCACCTGGTCCTCCGGTAATATACCCATCTAACACAACAGAACCATAGGCCAACAGGCTGTAACAGAACCATAAGCCTACCAGCTATAACATAAAGTCCAGGCCCCACCTGGCCTTCCAGTAAGACCTCTTAGTCAGGGTTCTCTCCCCCCCTCGCCATGATGCCGCTACTCGCTCTATCAGTCAGCTCAGCTCCGCTGCAGAGCTCTTGTTCCTTCGGCAGCCTGAAGGTAACTACTGACTAGGCTCTGGCCTGGGCTGTTTACAAAGGCCCGGCCCTGCCCCCTGGCGGTCAGCTGACTCAATCCGTA
>NW_017728992.1:83716644-83741445 GCF_001723915.1 Gavialis gangeticus | reverse complement strand
AACCTGTTCAGCCTTCACAAGAGAAGGCTGAGGGGGGACCTGGTGACTGTCTATAAACTCACTAGGGGGGACCAGAAGGGTTTAGGGGAGACACTGTTTCCCCTAGCGCCCCCTGGCATGACAAGGAACAATGGACACAAATTATTAGAGAGTAGATTTAGATTAGACATCCGCAAGAACTACTTCACAGTTAGGGTGGCTAGGAGCTGGAACCAACTTCCTAGGGAAGTGGTGCTGGCTCCTACCGTGGGGATCTTTAAGAAGAGGCTTGATGACTACCTGGCTGGACTCAAATGAGTCCAGTCTTTTCTCCAGCCCAGGCGGGGGGTCGGACTTGAAGATCTACAAGGTCCCTTCCAATCCTACTTCTATGATTCTATGATTCTCACATTTTGTATACATACATTGGACATATTTTGCATTTCAACCTACTCATTTACCTTCTGCACCACTTGTTGCTGTCCTGTGGCTCTCTGAGTCTTTTCCAGAATTGAGCTGCTTCTTCTGGTCCATTTGCCTTTGGATTGTTTGCTCTGTTTCGACAGGGTTTTGTTCACTGTCTCCCACAGAACCCCATTTAAAGTCTTCCTTGCCAGGTTGAGTAATTTGGCCATGGAAACATTCTGTTTCCAGTTCTGGTTAGATGGCTCTTGTCTCTTCATAGCAGTCCGCCTCCCATCTAGGAATTTTCAAAGAATCCAAAACCTTCGCATTGACAGTCCTATCTCAGCCACATGTTTACATCCCTCCCTGGGCCTTTGTCTTCCATGGGGATGATTAATGCAAACACCATTTATGTCCCAAGCTCCTTCATCTTCCTTCCCAGAGCCTTGTGCTCCCCTTTGACCTACCCAGTGTCATTCCTGACAGTATTTTTGGTGCCTACACAATCAGCCAAACAGATATCTAGGTTTTTAAAATAGTTTCAAAACAAATATACGTCTGGGTTACATCAAAACACAATTGTTCCAATCCTATGGAATATAAGGGTTTAGAATGAAAGTGCAACTTAACCTTTACTTTTACTGAATGTATGCTCCTCAAACAAATTCTCTGCCAAACATTAACAAATTCAGATGTTCACATTTTAATTCATTATTTACTTTACCCAGGACATATGGTTAAAAAGATGCTTTTAGAAGCTTCTGAAGAGAAAGTATTTTGACGCTGATTGTAGTTCAGAAAATTAATTATAGCTATTGCAGAACAGATTTCAATCTGTAATTCTTTTATAATAGATGGGCCTTTCTTTCTTTCTAGCTAGAATATTGTATGCTAAGAGACAAAGTTTAGGTCCATATAAATGCCACCAAATCTTGTTAAGCACCTAAATAATAACAGTAATAATAATAAAAAATCTTCAAACCCTGCACACTGTCTACAGTTTTTAGGCACTTTCAATTTTTTTAATATTAAAGGTCCCCAGGCATCCTAAAGTTCCATGTCCTTGGCATGCCCAGAGTGGCATCCTGCTGACAATACTCGGCAATGTGCTGTCGAGTCCCATTGATTTGTGAAATGGGGGGCCTCTTTCTATCCAGCCTTATGGACTTCATCCAGTAGGTGTGCTTTGAATGCCTATTGAAATAGGCTTTGCACAAAAACAGTGATGGTCATGATTTTCCTTCAAAACCTGGCTACCAGAGGAGGTGTTTATTTAGGGTGTGAGAAACCCAGATTTAAATCTCTCCTCTGTCTTGAAGGGATTCAAACCTACCCCTCCTATCTTCCAGAGTGCTTTAACCACTAGGGTACACAATTATATGATGCATGTTTTAAAGTAAACATACTCAAGACTGGCTGTGAAAAAAGCTGCTTTCTTGGCTGTTACAGACTCTTGAAATAAATCCTCTAGATGGCCTTGTTCTTGTTTTGGTCAAAGCTGTCTGCTGATCTTCTGAAATTTTCTTTCTGCCAATGATCTACTGGGTCACTTGGAGTGCTTTTTGTTATGAATGTAGGCCATCGTTCTTCAGTCAAAGAAATGTCACACCTGCTACAAGTTCAATAAAAGCTTTAACTGTCAAGGTTTAACTATAGAACTGTCAAAATTTAGAATAGTAGGATAAAACTTAAGAAATTCTGCAATGAGGCTGTATCTTCACACTTGCAGTGAGATGCTGCTCACTGTTTCTCTATTAGGGAATGAAACATTGTTGCAAAGCGAGCCCCAAAGCCAAATTTCTGGTCAGGGTACATTTTGTTGGTTCAGGTGCAATAGAAAAAGGGGAAATTCACAAACTGTAGTTGTAGTTTTAGGGGCATATTGGAGCTGGGGTTAGTACTAAGGGTATGTCTGAATTGAGGTTGTAGTATACAGCACTAAGATATCTTTGAGTAGTGTTGCAGACTAGGAAGACTACTGAACTGAATACCCGCAGAGCTGTAATTTTTTTTTTTCTGGAGTCCTTAACAGTCATTAGAGCACCCAAGGATTGAGAGGATGTTAAGGGGCTGAAAGCCATCTCAGTATTTCTCTCCTGGGGCTCTGAAGTCTGAACTGAGTATCTTAAAGGCAAAGCATACAGACTCTCACTGCTGACCTGTAACTTTAATATAATTCAGAACACTTTGTTTTATTGAGAATTTTTAAGAGGCTTTCTATTTTGAGATGTTTCCATGGCAGTATGATTGTGAATGCTGCACTTTTTCTAACTTGCATGAAATTTTGTTTGTTTCATTTGCATTGTAAGGAGACAGTAATAACCTGAGGTCATGCAAAGTAGCAGCATTCCAAGCCAATAAAGTTATACTAGTTCAAGAGTGGCTTAATTTGTTCCCTGCACCCAGCTATCTCAAACTTCAATAGGACTGCCTATCATAACATTGACTATCTATGGGGAAAAAGAAGAAAATACAGAAGACAGGTAAGATAACTAGAAATATCAATGAGGGAGTTAACAACATGTCTATCAAAGATAGAATGGAAGACACACTACTGGGAGGGAAAAAGGAAAGAAAATTCAGAATAAATATTTAATTTTGGTTACATCCACGAGCTAGGCAAATTAACTGATCTCCTACTTGCCAGCCAACAGTGTGCTAGTGAGGAATTTATAGCATTGATTTCATAATACAACAAAATTATTGTGCAGAGTAATAGGGACAGAAAATATAGCTCTTTTAAAATGTAATAAAATAATAAAATAGAATTTTGAATGGTATTAATACAATAGTCAGCCAACAGTTAAAAGGAAACTAATCAGCAGAGGGAGAAGGTTTCTCATAAAGGTATTTCTTCCTGTGAAGTTTATAACTGTATTCCTAATTTAACTGAATCATCTTGTTTTTAATTCCAGAAATGGACTTTTAAAATCAGAACCATTTAGTATACATGTATTTTAAAGTGGGAAATTGCAATGTGAAATAAATGGTGGTAATAGATTAATTGTAAATGATCTTACCAGAATTCCTAGTTAATATCTGCATTTTCATTGCATTGTGAACATTTTACAGGAAGGAAGTAGTACTTTGTCTTTCTGACAGAAAAGGTTAGGCTGATCATTAGAGCAGCATCAAGGATGCATGCCAGGAACAACTTAACATATGTTTAAAAACTGGAAAATGTAAGTAACCATATGTGCCTGTATCAAGATTCTCTAGGGTAGCTGATTTGGATTTCTGCAGGACTCACAGGACTACTTTTTCAACAATTATAAGAGGAATCCCCTATCCTTCTTCAGTAAGGAGGCTACATATTCTCAGTGCAGTTTTATAGCTTTAGGCACTATGAACCCTGGCTATTCACACCATAGGTACTATGGCCATGAAATCATACCAGGTCCCAAAAAGTAGTTAACATTTTTATTACACTTGAATGTGGATTAAGGTCTAGAATTTTTTAAATTGGGTGAATGAACACTAATTCCCACTGCGAGTATTCGCTAATGGAATTAGAACATATAAAATGATTGAAAATGCAGGAATGTGGATATATCTAAATATCTCATTTCATATGCTTCACTAGCTAAAAACAATGGCCGATTTGGAAATCTTCATCCTGGACAGCAGAGTAATAAAGTAGAACCTATACTACTACCACACATGAAGAAGATTTCTATAAAAAAGCCCTGAAAACAAATATTTGTCAACAGTGTAAATGGCGTGTAATAGTATTATTTAGCTCATAATAAGAAATGTGACCATCCAGAACAAAACAGAAAGGAGTAGCTGGTAGTGAAACAAAAATGCATTTTTAATTTTAGAAAGGGTTCTTAGCATATTGCTGCTTCTTTTTTTTTCAAATATCTTGGAAATAACTTTAAGAAACAAATCCCTGAAACCTCAGTAGAGTTCAAATTTGCTGCTAGAGAAGAGAAAATGCTTATGGCATTATTAAAAAACATTATATTTAATCTCCTATTCCTTTCTTTTTTTCCCTCTTTTCTCTCACCTTTTCTACCAGGCTTTACTGTGAAGACTGTTTGTTTCATAAAACTTGTGTCAATAATGAAGAGAACATTTTACAGGGTGAAACCCATTTTATGAGTCTAAAACAGGCCTGTCTCGGGACAGTGGTCTATAATTTCACTTCAGAAAAGCTGGCATGATTAATTACAATATCATAGGGTAGGGATTGACACCCTACAGTCTGCAGGCCAGATGCAGCCTATGGAGCTTTTGAATCCAGCCTTTGACAGGTACTCTTCCTGTGCTGCCATGGAAGACAAGCGGTAGCTGCAGAAGGGTCCTAGTGCCTACCTTGCACTACCCACCCAGGGCTTGTCTACTCCTGCCATGGAGAAAAGCTTGCCTACCCCTGCCATAGGGTCATATATTCTTTCTTCTTATCCACAGAGTTAGGATGCCACATCAAAGTCTCTTTTGTATGTCTGAAAATCCTTCCAGCTGAGTAGATATGTTCCAGCCCTTTGGTTGGCAGTCTATGGTTGAAAGTCTGCCAAATCAAGCTTGATGTCCTTCTATGGGAGGTAACATTTTGACCTGTAGTTCTTTCTCTCAAAGCCAAATAGATCCCACAGATTTTTGATGGATCATGTAACATAATATATAATAAAAGTCACATTAGGCCATATTTAACCTTAGCATTTAATCAGGCTCAAATCCATTGGCCTGTATCTACTCATACTAAGGCTCAGTTTTGCTATATTGGGTAAAGTATCCTCACCTAGTTCAATAATGTTGTTTAAAAAATGATTTGTAGATTTAGTGTCCTTTTTTTCCCTCTGTAATTTATTATAAGAGCAGATACAATTCCAGTATTGAACGTAAAATATTTCCTCTTCAAATTACATGGGTCACCTGGAATTTTAATAATTGAGATTTAAATTCCTACACATTGTTCAGTGGCATACACACTTATTTTCCTGGGTCTCATTGTATCTTGAAATAAAGTATTGGATGCTAATAAAATTGTCAAAGGTGAATAGCCCATATGTTAAATATCTAGCCTATACAAGCTTTAAATGCTTGTATATTACAAAATACTCCTCTGCAAACAGCTGTAATTGTTTATCACTTTCACTAAATTTTTTTCCTTCCTACTTATGATTTTAACAGGATCTAAGTGGAAAATAACACATTTTAAATTGTAATTCATGTGTTACCTTCATAAGATGTATTATCATTTTGCGGCGCAGTATAATCAAGTTGCTTGCTGTAATTCTCATGAAATATTCAGAGTAAGGTTTTTTTGAAGATTTTTTTAAAATTCACCACTGATGCTAAATCTAATATAAATAAAAGTGGGGGGCGGGGGGGGGGGAATATTATATTTCTCTCAGAACTTAATACTAAAAACACAGGTAACATATCAGCTTCAAAAACACCAGTCAATTTAGAATATACTAGAAGAAATTTTAGCTATATAATTGAAGATATTAGCATTTTAGGAATTTTCCATGTCAATCAAAATTGTAAGTATTGAATATAAACATATATGCTTGCTACTTTTGTTAGAGAAAACAGTCATTTTCAATAATGTAGGATGGCACATCTACTTTATTTCATGTTGGAGGACAGAGCTCCATAACATATAAATGCTTTTGGCTAATTTGTAGTATCCTTTTTATTGAAAAATATATTAACATGAAATATAAAAAAAATGTAAAAGGTAAATTTGCATTAAAATATCTGTTTTTTCCAGATTCAGATATACCTTATAAGGTTTTAGACTTATTTGGTACTATTCTTAGTCACGCGTGAATTCGGTTCTAAACTTGAATCATCATTCTGAAGGCAGGATAGACTTATAGACTAACTGAAGTGTCTCCCTCCCTACCCCCCACCTTTCTCTCTCTCTGTCTCTGTAGATATAGATATACAATCAAAGCTGAAGCTCACTTCATCAGATGCTGTGAAATGACCTACACAAAGCAGTATATAAGATGGAGAGAGAAATGTGAATGCAAAAAGCAGAAGAGAGGGAGAGAGAGAAAAGAGGAGAGTGGGAGGGGAAGGGGAAGAAGGCATTTCTGGGAAAAGTTAACAAGCAAGCAAGAAATGTATAGGAACAAAGGAATCACAAAAACTAACCTAGGTAATGGAATAAGAATCCAGAGTTCCCTTTTAAAGTACTTAATACAATCCAATGTGTGGACTCCATCATGCCTTTACCAGTATGTGTAGAGGGAAGGGGGGTGTGCTTTAATAAGAGCAGCTTCAAGAGCTGTTCTAATTAAAGTGCCTGGAAGTGTTACATGTATCAGTGTCCCTGTACTGAAAAATGGCAGTGGGGGCACTTAAAACAAAAATCATTGAACAACCTTTAAAGCACCCGGTCACCATTTTTCAGCATGTGGATGCTGATACATATGATGCTGGAGTCTGCTAGAGTGTGGTAATTACCAATTACTCCAGCAATTACTGTGGGCATTGCTGGAGCGGACTCAATTAATTGAGTGTATAGGCACCCTCAGATGCTGAAGGCAGGGGCTATATATAACAACCAGAGGGCTTTTGTTGTTGTTGCCCCCTGGTTGCCATTGTAGCAGGTCTGAGTTTGGCTTTCTTGATTTGATTGGGTTTGTACTGTAACTGTAGGAATCCCTATTTCAGATCTTTAAGGTGTGCATTACAGTCCGTAGGATCAGAGTAAATAATGTAGAGCTTGGCTATAGATGATAGATCTAGTTGTGTGCTTAGGATGAAAGTTGGTGATGTAAAGGTAGTATTTCCAATACAATCTGGTCGTGATGTGGCCACTAGAAATAATTCTACAGTTTGTTTGATGGAGGGATAGAAATTGTTAAAGTCCTGGTAAAATTCTTTAGAGAAACTCTGTATCATATTCCACTTATACACTGAACAGTATAAGAATAGTTGCTGGCATCAGCTGATACCTGCCTTTGTTCAGTGAGGAGGATGTAATGTTAAGATGCTGTGCTCTATACTGCATCCTTTTTTTTTTCTTTTTAAAACCAGGGGCTGGGAAGGGGGATAAGAGTGGAAATTTTAAAGGATAAAGTTGCTAATAGTAGGACTGTAGCTTTTCATAAACTAATTAATCTTATTCCTTGTCCTTGGTACACTGATCTGCTTGGCAGCATGCCAGAAATAAAGTTAATGTACTTCCCTTACATTTGTACTTTTTTGTACTTAAGGACATTTAGGAAGGAAAGAATGAATATGCCATTCCCCTTTTCATACCCTGATGTAAATATGCTAGGCAGTGGGCACATCTATACATAAAATTAATTGGAAGCAAGAATCTCTGGTGCATATGACACTGGAGTTTGTTGTTCCCAGGCACCATGTTTGAATGCACACTCAGGACCACAGCATGTTGACTTAAGTTGGAGCAGCCCCAGCTGGCAGGGGACCTGGGGGGTCAGCCTGCCAGCCTGGGGCAGCTCTGACCTGGCTCAGCATGCTGTGGAGGGGCTAGCTGGGGCACAAGAGTGTTTCAGTGCTGAGCTAGCCAGCAGGCAGCTCCCACACTGTAGCACCCTCGTAACCCAGCCAGCTCCATCAGAGTCTACGCATGCATTGCTATGGAGTAAAAAAACTCTGTGACAAGAGTTTATTAATATACTCCAGCCCAATAGCCCTGCACATGTAGATGCTGAGACATTTACTTCAGCGCTAATTAAGCAACTCTGCAATAAATGTCTTATGCAGATGTGCCTAATATGTACCTGAACTCTGGCAGTCTCCAAATGCCAGAGCTCCCTTTGGAGTCTTTTACCCAGGTGGGAAGACTTTTTAGCAATCACAAGGCTCTCCCAACTTCTCCTGGGGCCCCACCCCAGTATACAGCTATTCCCAGGACTAAGAGACTATAAAGGCAACTGATATTTACTCTCCCACTGCATCCTATAGTCTTGCAGCCGCAGTTTATATACATCACAGAGAATTCAACTACCACCTTTCACTGACAAATATAAGAGTTTACTGCCTGTGCTAACAAAACTCCTTGTTTCAAAGAAAGGAAGGAAATAATGTGTCAAAAATGACAAATAGGATCATTAAAACATATTTCTCCTACTGAATAAACTATGCAATTTAATGCACTGTTTAATGTTACTGTGCACCCTCTGGGACAGTATAACAAGAGCCTGAATCAGGAAAAATAAGTACTGTACTTTTGAATTTTAAATGGGCAAACAAAGGGAAGAAACTAACTCTGGCTCCTTTGATTCAACTGTCACCTTGACTCCCTCTGAACATGCTTTCCTACTGTAATCTAATGATGTAAATTATCTTCCATGATGAATAAAAGTTACTGATTGACTTGGAAGTAGTGATATTGGCCCTGATTGCACCTTAAATCTGTTTAATTAATTGTTGTTCCCCTTCTCTCTCATTCACCTTATTTTAATGCTACTGGTTCCTTGATGCAATACAGTGCTCCAATATCAGCTGTTGCCAGCAGCTTCACCCTAGTATTTGACACTCACTTGGAAAACTCTCCTGTCCTTATAAGCATTGTTGAGCTTCTGTTATATTTAATCTGTGTTCTCCGCAGGAGTTCCTTTAGAGGACACTGGCACTCACCCATCATAGAAACCAGCAAAGATGTCTCTCTAAAAACTGTTAGATTAGGAAGTTTTGTTTTCTCCTCTAGTCTGGTGTTACCAACTTTGGGAGAAGAAAAAGTGTACAGAGGGTTCAGCCTTTTCTCATGCCTGTTGTAAGTTTCCCAGGTCTCATTTTCATAGAATAATGTGCTTAGAACACACATGTAATAGATTCACGTCTTGGTGTTCCATGTTCATTCTTTAAGGTGCACACACATTCTTATTCAGTTCCTAACATAGTAGTTACCATTCAGATACACAAATTACTTTCAGAAGCTAGGTATGCATTTGATCTCAGATAGAAGAATGTCTGTGGCATTCCCAAAAAACATCAAGAGCCAACATTGTGCCTTATTCCCCTTCTTTAGATTAATGCTTAATCCAAATTCATCACAAACTATGCAAATCTGTTTGCAGTGAGCACTGTCTTATTATTGTATTGGTGTTATTGGACCTGCTCTCTTATTAGGAAGTGTTTGCATCCATTTTTTCTTGATCTTTAAGGTCTCTTACATAGAAATATTCACTTTGTGGACTAGATAATAAAATATGGCAAAGAATCAAAGACAATATTATATATATACTGGAAAATGCTGGTGCCAAAACATATCCATGTTTAATGCCACTGTGATATTTAAAACTGTCTCATTAAGCTTGAATTGTTAACTTCATGCCATCTTGGAAGGTCTATATCAGACTAAGGAGGACTGGGCAGCAATAGATTCTTTCCAGGAAAGGAAAAGTCTATGCAAAACAGTTCATGCAGAAGGTGGGTGAGTCTTCCTCCTCACTGCATTTTTTAGGATATTGTTAATGTAGTTCATGTTGTCAATTTCTTCTGTAGGCAAGCATTATATTGTACAGTCGTTTTAAGGATCACCTGTTCTATGTGTATTTTTTTTAGCCAGCATTCTGTCCTTTCCTACATCCTGGTGCTATGGAAGTGTGCTTAGGCTCATTTAAATATTCTATATGAAACTCTGAGATGTCTGAAGCCTGGGAAATCTTATTTAATGCTTCCTTGTGTAACCTGGGCAGTACTCCAAGAGGTACCCCCTCTCCAATTGAAGGGATCAAAGCAGGTGCACAAGCACTGTGGGAGGTATAGGAATTCTCCTCCCCTTATAGAGCAGAGCCAGACCACCAATGGGGACTTAACCATATACCTTTTAATGAGGGAACAATACTGGGACCATAACAGACATAAATCAAGGGGTATAGTGGGCACTACAATGTCCTAAGGGGGCAGGATTCAACAAAGATTAGACACTTACAATTATTGATAAAAGACAGGGTTAACACAATATAAAACACAAACAGCAGAACAAATAATACTGGTTGGTGAAATATAAAAAGGCACAAAATACAAAATGTCTAATGACAAGGAATATAGGGCCTAACTACCTGGAGGGGGAGAGAGGGGAGAAAACACAATGGCCCCTTTCCACTGCAAAAAGATTTGCTTCTTGTTAGCTCACTTGCCCCAAGTCACTCTAGCTGGGACTTGAACTCAAATTTCCTACATGGTAGAAAGGAATACTGCCACACAGCCACCAACGGTGGCATTGTTCTAGGCTGCTAGGGGTCTTGACCTTCCCAGAGCCCTGGCCTCATGTCGAGCTTTCTGACCTCTGACTGGAAGAGCTGGAAGCAGAGCTGGGAACCTCTCAGGTTGTTGCTTAGATCCTTGCTGGAGCTGGGATCTCTCCTGCTGGCTGCAGCCTCTCGTAGGGGATCCTGGAGCCCAGTGGGGGAGCCTCTCCTGCTGCCTGTATGCCACGCTGCTGAAGGTCCAACTGCTGCCTGCAGGTCCTGTTCCTTCAGGCTTTTCTGGGACAATTGCTTCTGTCCCACTGGCTCAGCTCTTGCCAGCTCTTTGAAGCTCCTTCCTTGTGGTCCCTCGCTGGTCTTCCTTGAGTCAGCAGCGCTGCCCCTTTTATCCCCCTCCAGGTGGCCCAAGAGGCCAATCAGGGGCCACGGAAGGTGAGTCTCTGGGGCCTGATTGGTGAGGAAAGAGAATCCCAAGTCCTCCAATTATCTTTTGCCCTTTCAAAACCCCTGGGCTAGGTTACTGCCAGCTAGCCCGTCACATCTCTGTCCTTTCTTACATCCTGGTGCTGTGGAAGTGCGCTTAAACTCATTTAAATATTCTATATGAAACTCTGAGATGTCTGAAGCCTGGGAAATCTTATTTAATGATTTCTTAAATAGTGGTCTTATATGATACTAATACTTTACTCATCTTTACAATGGTTTCCATTAATTATCATCTTCATTAAGATTGAATTGAGGCAGTCTTCCTGACTGAAGTATCTATTGCTTTCTTCATTTTATCACATGTATTTTAGGTCTCCATTCTCAAATATCTTTTTGCATAGATAAAACTAATAAATTTGATATTGGCACTTCCATATTTGTTGCTAGGTGCTCACCGGTGATTCTGGATTCTGTGCATCTCAGGAGAGGGTCTCATTTTTTTATGGAGGTATGTCATGTGCTTTCTTTTAATAACTGGAAACTGCATTTTTAGAGTATGCTGCAGGCCTATCTTTATATCATACAGCTTTTTCCCAAATGCTGATTTGGGTATGTATAGGTTCTTTTGTTCTGTATGTTTCATGCTGCATCAGTGTTCAAGAAAGATATGACCAGTAACTTTACTAAGAATCACAGAAAATTGAAAACATCTTTCTTGGTCTTTTGTGATATCGATGTGAGGCAAACATTTCCATTTTCATACCAGCTTCTTAAGCACAATAGTTCTTAACTTTGTGGTCAGAATTTAATTTTTTTGGAAACCCATTGGGTTTATTAAGAAATGAATCTGTAGAGCAGGGCCAACCTGATAAACAGGAAAAAAAGAGTGGGTATTTTTTTTCCGCCTTTAGATTGCCATTAGACAAACAACTGTGTGAGCTGCTGATGTGGGGCCCAGGAGGGGCACCATTATTTCTAAATGATCTCCTGACTGCTAGGGGGATGCCTGAGGCAATAACAATAAGTGAAAAAAGAGAATAAAACAATTACTAAAAGCTATAAAGCGTTCTCAGTAGATATGTATGCAAAGGTTTCCCTTTTTCAGCTTCGTCTGGTCAGTACTTTTATACTGTTGAGGCTTTGGATTTTCGTTTCGCCCAGCTCATTGTCGCAAGAGCATACAAACTTTTAGCATTCCACTGAGTTCACCAAGAGTGCCAGTCTACTTCCAGGATTTCTGTATATAGTAATGCCTATCCTTTTAAAAGGCCAACAGAGTTTTCACTATGCTAGTTTTATCAAATACAGATATATTTTAAATAATTTTTCCAGCTTATTAATTGGAAAACAAATAATCTTTGATGGATTTTACCAGTAGCACGTGCAATAGACCAGGTTTTTGGTCAAGGGCCAAAATTGTTGTATTTGGCTACCAAGATCCTAAAATCCATATTTAGAGACACATACAGTATCATTTTCTGGTGGTCTGAGCAATATAAGAGGTAGCATGAAGAGGCAGCCTGCCTTGCTCCATGACATGCCTATAAACAGGCTATGGAGTACTGGCATGCAGCCATTTCTTCATTCATCCTTCGATACTGGCATGCTTATGGCATCATGTGTTCAGTGAATCACTAGACATGAATTCCAAATTGATGCTATAATGCCTAAAACTTTCCAAATCACATCACTGAATCCACCTAAGGAATGGGTACATCAGTCAACTTTGCCCCTGAGGTATCAGGTGTTTCACCATGACCCAGGTGTAGCCAGTTCTTCTAACCAAAAGCTGAATATGGATCATGGTA
This sequence comes from Gavialis gangeticus, assembly GCF_001723915.1. Classification (NCBI taxonomy): domain Eukaryota; kingdom Metazoa; phylum Chordata; order Crocodylia; family Gavialidae; genus Gavialis; species Gavialis gangeticus. The sequence continues at coordinate 83,728,682 of NW_017728992.1, read as the reverse complement.
AGAAGTCCATCCTAAATTGTTTCACTGTCCTGCAAAGAGGGAGCTGTTTTATGTGATTAAAGGCAGTGTTGCATCTGTTCCTTCCTTGTCCATTGGGACTTTTAAAAATGGGAAAAGTAACTTATGAGGCTTGACTCTGTGACTATACACTCCTGCTCCCTCCACCTTTGTTGTCTTAGGTCCAGCCTTTCCTTGGTCTTCACTCTTATTTCCAAAAATGAACCTTCAGAGTGGACAGCTGCTTGACTGTCTGTGGCTTTATGCATCTGCCTTCGTGTAAGGTAAAGGTCTATTAGGTATTTCTGCTTACACTTGAGTGGTCTGGATAAAAAGTTGATGAAAAGAAACATTAAGAAGACCAGGGCAAAGAGGACATAGGTCTTGCGAGGATGCCTGAACACAAACTGGGTGCTCTTAATGGGAGGGGTCTGATCTTCAGTGCAGATGCGTATTGATGGTTTCTTATGACCATCTTTATCCTTCTGTCTAGAAGCTAGCAGAGCCTACACCAGCTTCAAGTGGAAGCAGCCCCCTTTCCCTTCTTCCCCAAAAGGAAATTACCTTTCCATTCTCTAGAGGACAAATCTCTTGAAGAACCATGGTAAGTGATGACTAGAAAATGGTATTTAGAGGTTTGCTTTTGGGGACTGGCTTATAGGTAAAATAGATATGTATTAGAACAATTGTCCAGAGGAATGACACGGGTTCATTGATTACTAAAAGCCTGTTTGTTACAAAGTTTCCTTCAAGTTCCACTGTGTCTGACACAGGTAAGCAGCAAGCAGTTGCCAGGATGTAAAATTGAAGACATTTACCACAGTGTTCCATAACAGAGATAAGGTACTCTGATGCTTTGGCCTGGTCAGTGACCAGCTACAGGGCCCTTAAGATTTCTGGTTTTGGTAGATGGACTAAATTAGGAGAAACCAATAAATAACCAAACTAGGATGTGTGCATGTGATGGGTTTGTGAAACAGAGGAATATGCTGACAAAACAGAACATGGACACTATGACAGTTACAGGGAGACCGGTCCACAGTGCCCAGAGATTGAGTCATCAGAGGGGACAAAAAATACCAAAGGAGGGATTTCAGAGCAGCAAAGTGTCCCTGAGAGGGGAACCTGAGGCCACCCTGGACAGAGGCCACACCACCAGCCTGTCTCACCTACCCCACTGAGGGAAGGGTGGGCCTCAGCCTCCAACCTCCAGGCTACTGACATCTGACATTCAAGAAAGAATCCCATGTACTGGGTAGATGTACCTTCCTCTGTGGCAGATCTAGGACTGTTAGATAAGGATGATGCAAACAATTCTATATCTGCTATCGCTATGTATCAATAAAATATGTCTCTTATCAAATGGAGAGGTTGTGATCAGTCTGAGGGTTTGGTTCACCCAGAACAGAGTATCTGGGTCATAAATCCAGTGCCAACAGTCAGCCATCAGCTATCTAGAAGGTTTATTTTTGTTCTGACATGTGACTGATCACCACCTCAGGCAGAACACAGCATGCCTCTCCTAGCAGTGCCCCAGGACCAACCATGTTAGCTGCTGTGCGAGCAGTCACATGGTGGTGCTGCAAGCGTGCATAGTTTGTTTAACTTGCCAACTGTCATGTAGTGGGGGAAATGTGGCTATGGCTTAGTGATGCGCTGTAGGGTTGTCCTCATGTGGAAGAAAAGATATGAGGAAAGAGGCTAAATGTGCTGAGTTGTGGTTTGTAGTTTTTGTAGGGAACACCTACAGGGAAGAGGCAGTTTAGTGCGAGTATGCTTTGCTTTATATCGTTGCTGTAAATAGTTTCACAAGTAGGATATCTAAAGAATCTCTCTTCTCTACAGAAGCGCTGTCTAGGCCTGACATCAGGCCACAGACTGCTCTCTGATTGTTTCTACTGTGCAGCAGAAGTAGGATTTCCTGGACCTCTTTGTCCTAGAAGGCTTCTTGGGTCAACCTAGTTTACCCAGACAACTAGGGGCTCCAAGTGATGTTGGCTTGGATGGTTTACCAAGTATCACAGGTTTGACAGGAATGGGTCTCCCAGGTCCCATCTGGTATCCTTGGAGCTAAAGGAGATGAAGAACTGAATGACTGCCTGGTTTACAAGAAGAGCAAAGAATTCTAAATGTACCTGGCCAACCAGAACCCCAAGGTGAGCCAGGTGTACCTGCAATACAAAGTTTAGAGGATCTACCATGTGAGCCAGGAGTAGATCCTAAAGGTTCGCTTGCACTAACAAAAGAACCAAGAACCATGAATAAAGTAGACATGGGAAGTCATAAAGGCCAGAAAAGATATCCAGGAGTAAAAAAAAACAGCCATGGTGAAAAGGACTTAAAAGGCTTCCTGGCATATATGACATTCCAGACAAAGGCCAATAAGGTGACCTTGGCCTATTAGGGCTTACCAGGGCCAGTGGAGATGGAATCCCAGATTTAACTTGATTACCCTTGATACCAGGTATTTGGGAAGAGGGTTTGCAAGAATTCCAGGGAGAGAGGTTCCTCAGTGATTCCAGGTTTTCACTTTCTCTGCTGCATTGAGAACATGAAGAGTGGATTGAATGGGGCTGATCCACCTAGCCTTCCTGTTAATCTTGATAGGGGGGGACATAGTCATTTCAGGTTTCCCCGGAGATCCTGGGGCTCTAGAAATCCCAGGCCCTGAAACAGGTGAAAGGATATGGGCTTGCCGGGCCTTCTGTGTGTTTCAGGTATTACATTGTTTGATCAGTATTCAGTAGGCTCTATGGGGATTCCAGATCTGAAGAGTGAACTGTCAGTCCTAGGGAAGGAAATAATTAAATTATTTTCTGAGAAGTGAAGGATTCACAAGTCTGAAAGGACTTCCAAGATTACCTGGTTTATCATGTCCTGGAAAGCTACCAGAGGTGCTACTAGAGGGAGACCCTTGACAATCAGGAATACCTGGACAAAACAGGGCCACCCAGAACAAAGGTATCAAAGGCTTTCAATGTCAGACAGCAAGCCTTGATAGATCTGGGCTGAAGGGCTCCTGTGAAGATCAAGGCACTATGGGTTCCCCAGGGCCATGAGGCCCGTAGCTTTAGCTGGCCAGTTAGGTCTTCTAAGTGACTATTGCTTCAGTGAGAAGGCTGGTAAAGAAGCCTTCAATACAGAGGGAGGCATCATCTTACCCTCTGTATTTTTGAAGCATGTGGTGGCCCTTACAGTCCAGATCAGTTCAATTTTTAAAGGAGGGGAAAAGTTTCTATGTGATGGAAAGAGTTAAGTGGTCTGAATTATAGCCATTCTGCCATTCTTCTTGGAACATTTTGGAGGTCTCAGTGTGAGCATGCTTTACTAAAAATCGTTCCTGTAAGCAGTTTCATAAGTATGACACTGTAGCAGGACCATGCCCCAGGGGTGGCTATGACACCCCCCTGGTGGCCATGAGACTCCTGCAGCTATGCCAGGTCCTCAGGGTACCCTCCCTTTTCCTCACCTTGTGGGAACTATATTGGTGTTCAGGGAGGCTGCTTCAGGGTCCCAGAGTTAGCTCTTGTTCACTTTAGTCAGGTGGTACTTCTTGTACCTGGCTGAGCCCAATCTTGCCCATCAGGTAAGACCCGTACTAAGTTATGACCCTTCTGGTGACATCAGGGTCTTAAAGCAGCAGAGAATTGCCTTATGCCTTTGTGGCCTCTGTCCTCCCCTGTAGCCACAGCCATCCCTCACAGATGTTACATCATTCACAGTTTGGGGAGGACTCATGGCCCCAGTGCAGCTTTTAGGCCTTAGGGCTTGAACCTTTGTCTGGGAGTGAGTCCTCTTGTCCTTGAACCTTTTATTCTGGTTGCATCCCTCACTGCTGGCCCTCAGGCCTCAGGCTCCCCAACCCCCAGCCAATCTGCTCTCACTGCATTAGCCTCCACACTTGGGGTCCCTGACACCAGGCTAGGCTGCCTGTCACAGAGTGTCCTACCCAGCACCCCTCAATGGCCTCCACACTTCCCCCATAGCCACAACTTGGTCCTCCAGTATTCAAAGCATAACAAATGTAAGTATGCCTCTTCCCAAAATAAGTCTTCCCCATTCAGGTTTAGTTTGACCAGCAGGCCATACCTCCCTGGGAGCCCTCTCATCCCAGATCACTTGGGTAGCTTGGGTGACTGCCTATCAGTCTCCAGCAGTCCTTATCCCTGAGACTTCCTTTCCCTGCAACATGCCAGGGCAGGCTGTCCCCTTGGGCTTAGCGTTGGGTTTATGTGCTTCAAATCCCCATCCCTTCCTGCCATGTGGCTCCCTAGCCACACAGAGATTTCCATTTGGATTTGATGGCCAGTCTGTCCTCCTTTGCTGCAGCAGCCAGCTACTCCCCTCTCTTAGGCCAGGTACAGATATTATACCTTTACTGGTAAAAGGTAATCAGAAACCAGTGTATATCCACAACAGAACAGAAGTTTGGTACACATAGACTGGTTTAAAAATGGATGGGGACAGAAGAGAGAAAAGAAAGGAGTAGCCTCAGAAAGGAAAGAATAGGAAAGTAAGTGTGGGTCCGAGTGAGGACAGAGGGATCTGTAGTGACGCAATAAAGACAGTTTTCTTTGAAGCAGAGCAGTCTGCTGTGCTCCTTGGGATGTTGGCACTCTGAACCGCCCCATCCCCGTTTTTGAAAAAATAAGGTTACCTCCTCCCCTTCTTCCTTCCAGCCAACAACAAAAGTAGGAGCTCTTTGAGGTGGGGGTGGTATGCATCTCTGAGGAACAAACAGAAAAGAGCCAGGGTCCCCAACCCTTGCCTCAGTGCTTGTTCCTTGTAAAGCTACACCTGAGAAGGCTTCAGAGGGTCCTTCAGGTGAAGGAGACCAAAGAAGGACCTTGGGGAATCTCGAGGTAGAACTTCTCCCCAAAATGGCATGATCCATGACAGTGTTAGCACCATGCTAACTGCTGTGTGTCAACATGGTGGTGCTACAAGTTTGGACAGTTGGTTTAACTTGCTTTCGGTGGTGTGCTGAGAAAATGTGGTTAGCATTTGGTGAGCTAAGCTTTATAGAGCACTAGTACTATAAGGATTTTCTCATGTGTCCTTCCACATTACAGCAGGGAACTGAATATATGTCCTTCTGCAGCAGTATCTTAAGATGCTTGTACATGCCACAGGGGATTACTTCAGTTTAATTTTCCCTAAATTGAAGTGGTGGGTTTTTTAAAATACCGCTTCAGTTTAGGGAGAATTAAACCTAAGTAAACACCCACGGCATGTACACAAGGGTCAGGCCCGTTCCTTACCTGCCTCTCGAGTGGCAGGGGGCCAGTTCCCTGTGGGCCAAGCAATTTGAGCTGCAGGGGGAGGGGGTGCTTCCCTCCAGTGGCGGTGGCTCCCTCTAGGTGGCACCCACCCACAGGCACCCAGCCCAGGTGGTCCTGGGGGATGCTGCAGCCATGGAGGGAAGCACCACCCCACCCGCAGCCACGGATAGAAGCACTGGGCCACTGCGCCACTCAGGCAGGCAGGCTCCAGGGAAGAAAAAAAGAGATCAAGTACACCACTTTTTTCCCCGTTCTTCAAGGTCTTGTGCTTCCCTCTGCAGCTGTTGCACTTTGTTAGTTAGAAAACTAAAACACCTTGGAGGTGTTTTATTTTGCTATATCTTAAAGTCATTTAAAGAGTAATATGCTGCTGCCAGTGTAAACAGCAACACCATTGAAGCAGTGCAAAAGGGCATTTAAGCTGCTTGAATGGCCAATTTTCTGGTGTGTACAAAGGCCCTTATGCTAATTGTGAGAGCCCAGGAGTGTATCTTTCTCAAGAGTATGGCTTTTTTGAGGACCAAGCTGACTGCCACATATGCCAGCTGTGAGCTGCTGTGCTATGAATAACCCCAGAGGCATTCCATTTTGTATTTTGCCAAAGCAAGAATACAAAATAGGAAGTATCTGGAGCTATCTAAGTAAAGTAGAATGAGTCTGAGTCTGATCACGTAAGCCACAAATTTTGCAACAGTTAAGGTACAGATATTTAAATGCCAAAGTAGGGTTATACCCTTAGTTGTCATAAATTCATAGTCACATGCGTGTGTCCTTATGCCTAGGACATATAAAAGGGTATTTGTTATCATTATTAAGGGTTTTTTCCATATAGAAAGCTTCACATTCTCCTTTGATACCTAGCATAACGTATGAAATATTCAATAGTAAACTGTTGTAATTACTGTGTTATAGATTAAAGTTATTAAACCTATTTAGTTTGAAACTATTTTTTATTCTGCTGAAGTTACTTTACACTTGCTTCAGCATTTTTTGGCCTTTTACTCCAATTTATGTACCTTTAGAAATCACAATTGGCATTTATTGCCATTTAGTGATGGTAATATTTCAGTTTCCAACTCTAAATGTTCTTCTGAAACAGACTTATCATATGAAAGACAATTTTGTTAGACATGCAAATTCTGTTAGTTGATTCTGACTCTTTGACTTGCAAATTTTATTAAATAATCAGCTGGCTTAAAGCATAGTTTCTAAATTGTTTAAAAGCATGCAATTTGGCCTTGTAATGTTTCTCTGACTCCTCTTTTTAACTTCCCAGTTTACTCCTTGACCTGTTGTCTGTTTTAGAAAAAGATATTAATGACTATGGTGCAGATCCCAGGTTGATTGTGCACCACTATATCAATTTCACAGATAGAACAGACATTCTGAAGTCGAGTTGCAGTACACCACAAAGTCATCTTAAATTTGTAGTCAACAATGCCAAAGCAGACTGCAGTTGCATAGTGTACATTTACCATCACTCTAATCTAATGCAGTTGGCTGAATCAGAGCAAAAAACAAACCTATTTTTTAAAAATTGAATACATTTTACAAAAAGAGATTTGGCCTGCCAGAATATAACTATATCCAAGACCGTGAATTTCTACCAACATCTGTGCAGGTCATTGCTAAGAGAAGGGACTGCCTTTTTTGATGTATTGCAATTATTTTTGGAAACTTTAGAGAGTGCCACATAAGAAGTACTATAAAGTGATGTTTCAGGAAAGCATAATGTCTGAACAAGTCAGCAACTACTGTACAAGGTTTCCCTTAAGGATTGGGTTTTAAGGTCTTGTTATATTTAAAGACCTGTATAAAATTATCTTGGTTTGCAGTTACAGCATGTTCATTTGCATTTTAATGTGAATGGTACCATTTTGGATACCACTGGGCCTTGCTTAGAGAAGTTCAAGGACGCTAATCAAAAAGCTTTTGATATATTGCACATTGGGTTCAGCATCTAAATAGGTGCATATAAAATAAAGTTGGTACTGTTTTCATCATAAAATGTAAATTTGGAGAAATTTGGGGGGAAACTCATTTCTTCAAAATACATAAAAAACATACAATATGCTTTTTGATTTTCTGTATGAATACAAATCTGTAGGGTTTTTCTACCCCTCAACTAATATTTGTTTTTTGCCTTCTAGGTAGATTTATTTCATGCCTATGTAAGATGAACTTCTTTGAATTCCAGAGAATAATTTGTTGTGTTTTTTTTTAAATCCTATAAAGCCTATCTAGCCTAAGAGAGGGGTTTTTTTATTCAGCTATTCAAATTTAATTTTGAACAAGACAAAATCTGATGTTCTCTACTGTGATTAACCCCTTGGTTTCTTACACTCTGGCATTTTATCAGTACCAAACTTACTTCATTGTAGGCAAATCTTAGTTAATAGCTGCCTTTAAACATAAAATATTTGAGAGAGAACCTTTTTATATAAAAGATACACTGTTTCCATATTTCCTTTTTATTAATACATAGTTTATTCTGATAAAGATGCACCTTGTATTGGCTTAATGAAAGCCCTTATTGTGAATCTTAGGCCTAAATGCAATTTTATTTGTATTTTGGTGCAGACATTCACTACAGAAATTGGGACTCTAACCTAATCTCTTATCATAGTATGAGAGAGCCTTAACATAATGGTCTTCAAACTAAACAAACAGTGCAAATGAAAGCCTGGAAAGAAAAAGTAGTACAGGGAAATTAAGTGAATTTCCCAGACTCATAATATCAATGAAAGAACCAGGAAATTAATACAAGTCTATTCAGTCTTAGGCCACATACAGGTATTTCTACCAGGAAAGTCTCCATTTTCCTGCTAAAAGTGACAAATATACAAGCATTCATTCATTTTCTTCTAAGGGAAACATGTCCTTTCCAAGACAGATTTTCGAGGAAAAACCTCACAAGAATGACACCCTTCCTGGTCTAGTCCAGCAGGGAGGGGAGCAGTAGAGCAATGTTTCCCACCTCCTCCCCAGACAGGGGACAGCCCATTTTGGAGAATGGGCCAGATACTTTGTCCCATTACTCTCCTCCTCTTCCAGACCAGTTTGGGAGAGAACTGCAGCAGTGGGCCAAATTCCCCTACCCACTCCCCAAGATCCCCAGTTTGTGGAGAAGGTGGTGAGTTTGTCCTGCTATTCCTTCCCTGGGTATCAGGGAACCCTGGTGGGAAGAGCTCTCTATGCTGTGGTTTTGGGTCTGTGCACTTTGAAAGTACTGCCTATGGTCCCAGGAGCAAAGGCCTAGGAGCTAGGGCTGGGAAAGCTCTTCTTGTCCTTGTTCCCAGTCTTGCAGCTTTAAATACTGTGAGTACCACCCAGCTGGGTGGTACCTTGTGTGACTTAAAAGCCAGGGATCCTGGAACCAGGGTTGAACAGGTTCTTCCTGAACCTTCTTCCCTATGCCCCCATGAGCAGACCATCTGGGATGCTCATGTTGTAATTTAAAAGTTGGAGGGCTGCCTCTTGACAGCCTGCCCAATTTCCAAGTGGGAGAGAGACAGGCTATTAAGTAATGGGCTCCCTTAAGGTTGTGGGTGGCCCTGCTAGTGCTCCCCAGTTGGAGAGCTTACCTGCGTAGCTCTCCAGCCAGGGGACTGAAACAGTGGTTCTCAACCTTTTTTGTACCAGGACACACTTGTAAACATTGATGGTCAGTCCCGACCCAGTAAATAATTAAGGTAGAAAACAGCCTTCTGGCCCTGCCAGTGCCCCTCACTCCCTGTCATGGAGCGGGGCCTAGGGGCAGCCGTGATCCCTCTAGCGCCCCCTGCCGTGCCAAGTAGGCATTCCAACACCCTCTACCTCGCCCACCACATCTTGGTTTTATGAAGTTCAGTAATGGAGGCTGCCTTCTGTCCTCTTGGACATGGTGCTATGACTATTTGGGCTCCTACTCTGTACATGGTGGCCTAGTACATCCCCAGCCTTATTGGCTATGCATGCCTCCTACCTCCCCTTTAGCATGCCCCAAGCCTCACAGCTGTCCCAGACGATGTCGGGTCACTCTCTCTCTTCCTGCCCCTTGCCCGGTGCCCCTGGGCTTGTCACGCAACCAGCGCCCCTTGCCCAGTGCCCCTGTGTTCACTAGCCCTCTTGGGCCAGCACCATAGGCTGACTCCATCAGGAGCCTCCTCAGTATGCTTGCCCTTCTCTGGGGCTGTCTCAATCCACGCTTCTCGCACCAGGGCTCAGGTGGCCAGTAGCCGTGCCTGGCCCCTTGACCCTTCTCGGGGTCTTTCGCCCGACTTGGGCTACTTCTCACCCGCACTCGGGCCTCTCGCATGCTTGCCGCGCTCTTCGCCCTTGCTGGAGCCTGTACACGTGCTTTCCGCGCTCAGGGCTCTGCCCCAATGCTCTCACCCCCTCCAGGGCTCTGCCCCACGCTAAACTGTGCTCGGGGCTCAGGTGGCACACAGCCGTGCCTGGCCCCCTGACCCTTCTCTGGGGTCCTTTGCCTGACTGGGCCGAAGACCGCCCTCAGGCTGGGGTCTCAACCCCCACACACCGCACCACACCGGTGCCAAACAGCCGTGCCTCCCAGGCACTGCTCTGTGCCCAAACAGGGCACCCAGGAACCACCAGACTACTGGGGAGCTCCCATGAGGCCTCCTCACACCCCTACAGCCTCACCCAGTCCTCCGGTTTATTTACAGAACTAACATAACAGAACCATAAGCCAAATGGCTGTAACAGAACAATAAGCCTACCAGCTATAACGCACACTTGGGTCCCACAGGCTTCTCCTGCCCAGCCTCCCGGTCAGGGTTCTCGCTACTCTGTAACATGATGCAGCTGCTTGGTCTATCAGTCTGCTCACCTCAGCTCCACTGCAGACCTCTTACTCCTCCAGCTGCCAGAAAGGGACTGCCAGCTAGGCTCCAGCCTGGGCTGTTTATAAGGGCCCGGCCCTGCCTTCTTCTGGTCACCTGATCAACATGGTTGCCCCAGCAACCGGCAGCTGAGCTGCCCTGGTGTTTGGCAGCTGTTCTTAACCCTTTTCTAGGCACAAGGCACCTACGTGACCTTGTGACACTCCCAACCCACAGTCCCCTACCCCTAGTGTGTGGGGCATGGGGTGGGTGAGGGTGGTGGGGAAAGGGCTGTGGAGCATAGGGGGACATGTGCCCCACCAGATCAGTGCACCCACATTAGGCATGGGCCTGCAGTGTGGCTGGACCAGCATGGGCAGAAGCCACCTCCACAGCCCAGCTGGTGGGACTTGGCATGGGAGGGCAGAACAGGGTAGCGAGAGTCATTGCTTCCACTGCTGCTGAAAGTCCTGTGGCAACATGACACCAGTAGCACAAATTGTAACAGATTGGGAGGCGTTGCCCTCACCTTCTCCTGTTGCAAACCGTTCATGCACTGAGTCACAGATCTACCCCACCACCATGGTCTTGCCACCACCACCGCTCCCTTCAGGTCATGGCTGTGCCTTGGAGAGGAGGTGGGGGGCTGGGCTGTGTCACCTGTGCCTCCCTACCCTCCTGACATTTCTATGCCTCCTGTGAGGAACTACGGGAGCTGTTCTCCATGTGGCCTGGCTGTGACATGCATGTGTACATGTGCAAGTGCATGTGGCACCTCTTGCCTGATTGCCCTGCTTCCACTCCCTCAGCCCCAAGTTGCCCCTTGAAGGCTGGAACTCTGCCAGCTTTCAAAGGGAAACCTGCATTCCCCACATTTTTCTCCTTTAAAAGATAATCTAGTTTTAAAGTTTGTTGATCCATTTTTTAAAGTTTGTTCATGACCCTTTAAAAAACGGGTGGGTCGCAATGCACAGGATGAGGAAAGCTGGGATAGAATAGCTGTACACTCTTGCTCCTAGTTTCTTTTCCTACCAGTAAGACTTTCAGATAAGTTTTCTGAAATTATTACCAGGAGAAATAGACTTATAGTGTTCCAGCTGCTGGACTTGTAGTAGTTAGCATTGTCTTGAAATTACTGTATAAGTCTTCAGAGCAAGCTACAGATTTCTGTTTAGAAGTGATTCTGCAACCTGTTATTCACAGGAATAATGCCATTTTGAAGTGTAAAATTAGATTTCATAGACATTTAGGGCTGGAAGGGACCTCAGAAAATCATTGAGTCCAGCCCCCTGCTCCAGGGGCAGGGAGTCAGCTGGGGTCACAGGATCCCAGCAAGATAAACATCCAATTTACTCTTAAAGGAATCTAGAGTAGGTGCTTGCACCACCTCGGGCAGCAGTCTGTTCCAGGTCTTGGGGGTGTGGAATGTAAAGAAGTTCTTCCTTATGTCCAACCTGAAATGGTCTTGGAGAAATATGTGACCTTTTGACCTTGTCATCCCATGGGGTGCTCTGGTGAACAGGCATTCCCCCAGATCCTGATGTACACCCTTTATATACTTATAGGCTTAGGCTTGTTTCTTGTCTTATTTTCTGTGGGACTGGTTATCTGAGTAAGACCTACATGGTGCAAGTAATATATGGGCCCTACATTTGAAGCTATTCTTCAGCCAGCAGTATAACTAGGAGTGGATACCTAAACCAGGTATCTTGGTAGTTAGACCTCTGCCTTCACCCAGGTAATCAGATTTTGATCTTTTAATTTCTCTTTGAAATTATGCTGTTTGAACTATCTAATGAAACATCTTAGAATCATATCATAGAATCAGGGTTGGAAGGGACCTTGTAGATCATCAAGTCCAACCCCCTGCCTGGGCAGGAGAGAAACTGGGTTCAAATGACTTCAGCCAGGTAGACATCAAGCCTCTTCTTAAAGA
>NW_017728992.1:83711181-83714244 GCF_001723915.1 Gavialis gangeticus | reverse complement strand
CTATGAGCATTGGTATATAGGCATTTAAGGCCTTGCCTAACTGCATGAGCCACCTTCAAATTTGGGAGACTGTCTAGACCCCTGTTTCTTACCTGCACACTCCCATGTTTAAACATGATTGGAAACTCCCATGAAAATATTCAAACTGAAATGGTTGGCATGAGACCATACCCCTACTATGCTATGACTAATTTCTGAATTAATTGGAATTACAAAAGTATGTCACAAGGAAAATGAAGCCTCTTCTCTCTTTTTTTGTGGCTATTTCATCCTCAAATGTTATTCTAAGGACCACCCCCTTTGTGTTGTGTACCCTAATTATAAAGATCTTTATGAATTAATTGAATGATCTCAAGAAACTACAAGTGACATAGAACATTCTATGAAATACATTGGATAATAAAGGAAATAAATTTGAAAACATTTTAAATGAATGTGATAAAAGAGGGTGAACATACAGTACAATGAAAAAAGATATGAACAAGAACAACATGCCTTTATTATTCAGATGCAGGACTAGCAGAGATTTTAGGGTGCTTTCAGTGGGGAAAAGTGGGAGCATGCAAGTGAGATTTAACTGCCAAAATCTTAATGGAAGTAACCAAAACCTTCCCTCAGTTGTAGTGTAAGCTTGAAGCTCTCTATTTTCCTTGCCTTCTTACATTAACATACAAAAATTACACCTAGACAAGTCTAAGTGAACATAGATTGATCTAAATCCATAACCATACAGAAATTTGGTGCATATAGACTGATCTAAGAATGGTGCAAGCAATCTAAATGGACCTTGCATGAGCTACACTCAACTGAGATGAATTCAGGTTCAGGTGTATCAAACTTGTGTACTGTTCCCCTATTGATTCAAGTTAGATCACTTTCCTCTGGCATCCCATCCTTTTTTGTTGTCCCTCCTATCCATCTTTCATATGGAGGCATACTACTACTCATCCCGTATTTGGATTCTCCAGCCAAGCACTGAGCAAGCACAGCCCCTCTCCCCAGCCCCACCTCCAGTCTCCTGTCAGCCACCTCCAGTCTCCTGTCACCCACAGGCAAGAGCAGGGGAAAGGTATCTGCAGCCTCCTACACAAGCCTTGGGGCCTTACCACCCAAGTACCTAGGCTTTATCCCTGCACCCTGTTCTGAAGAACCCCACAATATGCATACAGCCCAGGAGAATCTCAACACTTAGACAAGGCACCTCAGACTCTGACCCTGGTATCTACACACTCAGCTAAGGAACCCCATGGCCCCATTTGAACACAACTCCACAGACCCAAACACTGGCACCCACACACCACATTTCAGAAGCCATAGCCAGGCACCCTCTGACCATGTAACCAGCATAGACACCTCCTATTCTGAGCAGGAGCCAGAGTGGGCAGCTTGCCTATGGTAGGCCATGGTGGTAGGGGGAAGAACATCATAACTGGGCCAGCATGGAGGCAACCCTATGACCTCCATGGCTCAGCCACTGTTGGCAAGTACCCAGGCCATGTGCATGTGGGGTGCTGCAAGTATTTTTTGGCCCACAAATACAGGTCTCAGAGTACTAAGGCTGGGGGTGGGGGAGGTGGCACTGAGCATCCAAGCTGAAGTAATCAGGCAGATGCTCCTGGAAACTTCAGGAGCAGATGGGACATGGCTAGCTGCCTTGGTGTTGCAGGTAGAGGTCACTGGAAATTTCTAGGCAGGGGCATGGGGTGCTTCCAGCATTACAGATTACATCTGCTGGAAGCCCCTGTGAAGCTTAAGGATCATGAGGGTGGCCTGGCCATTGGAGCCCTGGTCATTCTGGAACTAGGGGATACACCCTGTGGGAGCTGAACCTATGTACACCCACCATTCTATCAACCCATCCACCCACAGATTATGAAACCCCCATGGGCACCCTCACAGACCATGGATGACCCTATCCTGTCCTCTTCTGGTAATCAACCCCAGTAACTCAAATGGACCCACAGAGAGATAAGAGAGCTTGTCACCATCTGAGGCAAGCAGGAGAACCAGGACTAGCTCTGCAACAGGAAATGCAACAGCAATACATTCAAGAGCATTTCCTAACAGATGTAATAGCAAAGCCACAACAGGAACTGGGTACAGTGCCAAGTCAAGACTAAATGGATGAAGATCCAGTACAAATGCATGCATTATGCCAATAAAATATGGGATGCAAATAAAAAAGCAGAGAGCAGAAGGCACAGCAAAGCCCTTCTATGAGGAGATGTCACACTTCCTCACCAAGGACAGGGACATCACACCACTACACCAGGGGACAGAAGAAGTCACTGGCAGGAACACTCTGCAGGAGGATGTGCAGGAAGGTCCCAGGATAGGACAACTTGGTGCCCAAGAACAGGTCCCCAAGGACAATAGGGCACAAGATCTGCTGTTGGCAGTGGTCCTTGAGGATTCCAGCTCATTGGTGCTGGTACCTAGAACATTGCAGGATCTAGGAATGGAGATGCACAAGGAAGGAGCTAAGCTTCTGTGACATCTTCCCAGGAATAATCAAGTGCATGGACCATGGGAAGATCACTGGGCTGCCAAAGCCTCCATTCTATGTTCATCTGCTTTTTCATTGTGTTATTCAGTTGCAGAATACTGTGCCCCTGTATGGGCTCGTTCAACATGCAGCAAACTGGTGGCTGCCCAACTGCTTGCTACAATGCATTTTGTGTCAGGCACATTGTGCCCCATTCTACTCCCATGGTCACTAGTTCTCAGTAACATTGCTCCCCCTCACCTCTGCTGCACAAACGCTGAAACAAATTTACTAGCCAGACTCCATAAGAATCCTATACTGCCAGTGCACTGGGACATATTATACCCACCAATCACCTGGCTCCCCTGAAGATGCCCAATATAGTCCACCCTTTCAAAATTCTTTGACTTTTCCTTACTTACTCAATGGCATGAAGAATGGTCAGCACAAGCACCAATCAATGTCCACTTCATCTCTGACCCTACAGTCAGTCACCAGGATTTAACTGGTCATGCTGCTATTGGGCACTTCTCATCTGTTTTTGAACTGGATAGGACCACTGTGCCTCAAACTTGTGC
>NW_017728992.1:83702252-83706181 GCF_001723915.1 Gavialis gangeticus | reverse complement strand
AAAATTCTTTGACTTTTCCTTACTTACTCAATGGCATGAAGAATGGTCAGCACAAGCACCAATCAATGTCCACTTCATCTCTGACCCTACAGTCAGTCACCAGGATTTAACTGGTCATGCTGCTATTGGGCACTTCTCATCTGTTTTTGAACTGGATAGGACCACTGTGCCTCAAACTTGTGCCAATGGGGCCTTCACAATGACAACAAATGCCCTTGTGGACAAGTTCAAACATTGTCCCATATTGTTGACTCATGTCCTCACAAAAATTATCTGTGGGTGTCAGTTTATCACAGCAGAGCCACAAGTAGCATGTGAACCAGACTTGCATTGAATGGCAACCTAGCCATCCCCTAAATGCCTGTCTAACACTTCCCTGTGGATCATGTCCTGCAGCAGGAACAGAGAGTATTGGCTGATGTTCCATTGGGTAAAGCACCAGGCCTAGGGAAATGTCAGGAGCAAAGTACCACTACTGTTCAGACACAGTGCTGACACATCTCTTCTGTAAGGGAAGGACAGTGGAGGCGGGCAAGAGGGTGGAAGGTATAAGAGCTCCATCAGCATTTCCCAGAGTAGTCAGTCACTGCCTGCTCCCGGGATGGTCCAAGTTCCAGTGGGCTCCCAGGTCTCTAGACCCTTTGAGGGAGTGGAACAAGTGCACACTGCAATACATGGAGAACCCAGCCCCTCCCTCTCTGGAAACCCATTGTTGTACTGCTACCGGACTTTCCTCATGCCCTATTCCCTCTGCATTCTAGTATGCTCCCCTTGGAGGAGTGGGGGTGGGAATGGTGCCCAGGCAGCCAGGGCTATGGCTGGTGCCATCTGTGATGCAGGGCCAGAGAAGCCTGGAGGATGAGATACATTGCCCAGTGGCGGGGCACAGGCACTTGAGGACTTGAACCCCTCCAGCTCTACTCATCTGGGGAGTGTTCTTCATTGTCATGGGTCAGAAGATAATTGGCCAGGGCTTCCCAGACCCAGATTCCCTGCTTGTATGCAGGGCCAATGCCCCCAACATCAGTAGGGGCAGATCACTCTGGGCTTTCCAGCAGGGCAGAGGTGGCAGTGCAAAGGACCACAGGGCAGCACAAATGCAGGCTCCAGATGGCTGCAGCAGGAGTGGAGCAGGTGGGGGGTGTCAGGGGTGTACACACAGACATATAAACAGATGCACATGAGCAGCCACAGCCTGCACACTGCGCATAGAGCAGCACCGTGCCAGTAAGTCCATGGAGGGGGAGGGGGACAGGGAATGGGTGGGGTAGGGAAGATTGAGAACCCCACAATGAAGGAGCAAGTGGGGCAGGGGCATGTGCAGAGCTGAAGTGAATGGGGCCCTGGGGCTGGGGTGGGTTGTGGGATGGAGCTGTGGGAAACTCATCCATGGCTGCGGGGGGTGCAGTTCCCCACCACTGCATGCACCCCCAGGACAAGCATGAGGGGCACATGCCTCACAATTTGTGCATGGGGCAGAGGCAGACTGCCCGCTCTGAGCTGGGGCTATGTGCCCTGCTGACTTTGCCCTGGGAAAAGTGCACTGGCCACGCCATGTGTCACCTCCCCGCCTGGCCACAGGAGCTACAACATGGCATACCACTTCTCCTGGAGCAAAGGCAACAGGGCACAGAGCCCAAGCTCACAGTGGGCAGCCTGCCTCTGCCCTGTGCAAAAATCAGGGGGCATATGCCCCTCATACCTCCCCTGAGGGTGCATGAAGCAGCAGGGAGCTGTGCCCCTCCCCACCTGAACCCCAGGATGAGCCTTCTGCAGCTCCATCCCATGACCTGCCCCAGTCCCGGGGCCACATTCACCCCAGCCCTGCCCCTGCATTTGCCCCACTCCCTCCCTCCATCACTGTGGGGGCCTTTATCTGTCCCCCCCAAACCTCTTCCTTTTCCTCCTACCCTTCCCCTTCCACAGACTTACCTTCTGGGTGCTGTCTGGGAGGTGCTGTCTGTGTCTGTCTGTGTGTCTGTGACTGCCCCTTACTCCCAAGCCACAGCCTCCCCAGTCCTTCTGCTGCCCCTCACTCCTGACCCACAGTACCCTGCATCCTGCAAGGGTACCCCCCTGCCAGGAACCCCCCTTCCTTGGGCTCCAACTCCCCCACACACACCCACAGCCCCCCACACCTTCACAAATTCCCCTGCACACAAATACCCTATACCCACCCCCAACTATACACATTTTGCATAATTTTGAGATTTTAGCTGTACAATTAAAATCATGATTAATTGCTATTAATTTTCTTAATCGTGCAACTAATTGTACTCAATTTTTTTTAATTATTTGACAGCCCTAATGTATACTGTTCACTCCTGAACTAAACTGTATAACTTACACTGATTCCTCCCCCAGTTTTTTAACTCCTGTATGTGGCCTAAAGGTCCCCAGGCATATAGTGTTCTGTATTTATGTATTAGGGCTGTGCAAGGCTTCAGACCATGCTTCAGATCCAGGGACACTTTGGACGCTGAAGCAGCATGCCTGGAGTGAAGCACTGGCTTATTCAGGCTTTCCAAAGTGTTCTGGAGCTTCCAAAGCAGTTGAGGAAAGCTTCGGATGCTTTGGAGGTCTGAAAGCGAAATTTAGAAGGGAGAGAGGGAGAGTGAGCAGGCGTGGGAGGGAGGGGGAGGAGGGGAAGACTGACATGTGTAGGTCACCAGTGAGAAGGATTTCTCTCTGGCTGCCTTTCCAATGACAGTGTCTGGGGGGAGGGACCTAGAAACAGCATAAAAGCCTCTGTTTGCAGGGGTGCTGTGCCTTTTGTAAGCTTGTTCTCTCTCAGGACCTGTGTGAGAAAGTTACCCTAGCAGACAGGCAGCTCAGCCTGGCTTGCTTTACTCAGTAGTTGTACTTGTCTGCTCCTTTTTGTTGTTAGAAGGGATTGGGTAGGATTTAGCTTAACTTAGCTTAGCTTATTTTAGCATCTCTTAGTACTATTCGATTAATTTCTTTCAATTTATATTTGCCCCCCCTCTTTTTTTTGCAAACTTTGAAAAAAGCAAGCTGTTTTCCCTGCCAGTGTGATCCATCACTGTGCAGAGAGGCATATGGATTGCACGCACGCACACACACACACACACACACACCCACACACACACACACACACCCACACACACACACACACACCCACACACACACACACACACCCACACACACACACACACACCCACACACACACACACACACCCACACACACACACACACACCCACACACACACACACACACCCACACACACACACACACACACACACACACACACAATATAGAAGAAAAATCAGATATTCATAGGAAAAGAAGACAGACAGCACAATTTTTACATAACTCTTAACAGTGAAGCAAAAAATCAAAGAAGAGGCCAGTGCACACATGCAACAGAGGGTATAAAACACACCATACAAAAGGATTGACACACACACACAGACCTTTTGCACCACAGGAAAAATCAATATTAAGCATGCTGGAAAGGCAGGTGCCAGGTCTTCTGGAGGGGGAGGGAGAGAGGGTAGGGGGAGAGCTACAGCTGCAAGTCCCCTGTCCTCCCCAAACATAGGTCCATTCTCTTCCCAAGTAGCCATGACATCAGTGCTGCCAGTGGAAGCCAGAAGGTTGGAGCAGTGTCTGCACCTGACGTTCCTGCACCTGCACCTGCACCACTTCTGCTCAGTCCAGAAGTGGGCACCAGCAGTGGAATCACTGTCTCCTCCACCCCAATGTCATCTCTCAGTGCGAGCCTCTCACTGGCAGAGGAGCTGGAGCTGGAACCAGGGGTGCTGTATGCCCTGGTTCAAGCAATTCTGGGAACCTAGGGGGAATCAGAGTTTGTGCTCCACACCCCTCAAATTTCCCCGAGACCCAGGTCTCCTCTGGAAAGCAGCACCTTGTAGGAGGCTGAGGTTGTGGAGGCAAGTGGCTCAGT
>NW_017728992.1:83688054-83697252 GCF_001723915.1 Gavialis gangeticus | reverse complement strand
TTTACTCAGTAGTTGTACTTGTCTGCTCCTTTTTGTTGTTAGAAGGGATTGGGTAGGATTTAGCTTAACTTAGCTTAGCTTATTTTAGCATCTCTTAGTACTATTCGATTAATTTCTTTCAATTTATATTTGCCCCCCCTCTTTTTTTTGCAAACTTTGAAAAAAGCAAGCTGTTTTCCCTGCCAGTGTGATCCATCACTGTGCAGAGAGGCATATGGATTGCACGCACGCACACACACACACACACACACACACACACACACACACACACACACACACACACACACAATATAGAAGAAAAATCAGATATTCATAGGAAAAGAAGACAGACAGCACAATTTTTACATAACTCTTAACAGTGAAGCAAAAAATCAAAGAAGAGGCCAGTGCACACATGCAACAGAGGGTATAAAACACACCATACAAAAGGATTGACACACACACACAGACCTTTTGCACCACAGGAAAAATCAATATTAAGCATGCTGGAAAGGCAGGTGCCAGGTCTTCTGGAGGGGGAGGGAGAGAGGGTAGGGGGAGAGCTACAGCTGCAAGTCCCCTGTCCTCCCCAAACATAGGTCCATTCTCTTCCCAAGTAGCCATGACATCAGTGCTGCCAGTGGAAGCCAGAAGGTTGGAGCAGTGTCTGCACCTGACGTTCCTGCACCTGCACCTGCACCACTTCTGCTCAGTCCAGAAGTGGGCACCAGCAGTGGAATCACTGTCTCCTCCACCCCAATGTCATCTCTCAGTGCGAGCCTCTCACTGGCAGAGGAGCTGGAGCTGGAACCAGGGGTGCTGTATGCCCTGGTTCAAGCAATTCTGGGAACCTAGGGGGAATCAGAGTTTGTGCTCCACACCCCTCAAATTTCCCCGAGACCCAGGTCTCCTCTGGAAAGCAGCACCTTGTAGGAGGCTGAGGTTGTGGAGGCAAGTGGCTCAGTTGAGGCAGCTCCTCCTGCTGTTCAGCCTCAGCCTGCTGAGAAGGGGGAAAAGGCAGGATCCTTGCCCTCAACCCAGAAGTGGGGGAGTAGTGTAGTGTGGGATTATTTTGAGGTGGCAGATGATCCCAGGTTTGCCATCTGCCAGCACTGCTGAAGGCACATGAGCCGTGGCAAGGATGTGAGACAATTTTCCACCATGGCGATGCTGATGCATCTGAGGAGGCAGCACCCCCTTGCCCTTTTTCCTGCTCAGCCTGGCACCAGTGCAAGTGTGCCAAAAGGGAAATCTCCCACTCACTCCAAAGCCCCCTTCCCCCCAAAGCAGAGTCAGGCCACACTGGACCAGTGGGGGAAATGTGGACAGAAAGGGAGGCGCATTCCCAAGGCAAGCAAAATCATCCAGAGCATTGGGGAGATGCTTGCTCTGGATAGCCAGCCCTTCTCCCTAGTTGAGCAGCCAGGGTTCAGGCAGCTTGTAGCACTTCTGGCCCCATCTTACAAAGTGCCTGCACATACCACCTTTAGCAGGGCGGTGGTGCCATCCCTGTATGAGGCATGCAGGGAGTACTTGAGGAAAGAGCTGCACAAGGCAGGGCCACAGGTAGCCTTGCACTTCACCTCCAACACCTAGAGCAGCCAGGGTCACAATCATGCCTACCTCTCCCTCACAGGGCACTGGTGTGATCAGTCAGACCGTCGGTGGGTTCTACTGCAAGTTGAGGTGCTGGATGAGTCCCACACAGCAAGGGAGACCACGGGGGCCATGAACCGCATGGTGCAGGGGTGGCTTATTGGGCAGACTGAGCTGACTCGCAGGTTCATGGTCACTGACAATGGGGCCAATATGGTGAAGGCTGTCCGTGATCCCAACTTTGTTGGCATCAGCTGTGTGGTACACAGGCTGCAACTCATAGTGAAGGATGCCTTGGAGGGGGACAGGACTGCCGGTGGTGGCACTGCCACCACTACTGCTACAAGCCAGCTGATTTTGAAATGCAGGAAGGTGGCAGACTACTTCCACTGCAGCATCAAGGGGGAAAGATACTGCAGGAGAAACAGGCAGAGCTGAGCATCCTGCAGCACAAAACCATGCAGGATGTGAAGACTTGGTGGAACTCCACATACCTGGTGCTTAAAAGGATAGTGGAGTAATAGAAGGCCATCCATGAGTTGACCTTGCTTGGGGAGATTAGAATCAGTGGCTCCCTGAACAGAGCTGAGTGGGGTACCATCTCCCAGATCTTGGTGGTCCTCAAGCCCTTCCTTGAGGCCACCGAGACCCTTAGTGCCAGTGATGTCCTCCTCAGCCAGATGATCCCCTAGTGAGGGAACTGGAGAACTAAATGGAGAAGTTCCAGGGGATCGATGTTCCTGGCTGGGGCAAGCCACTATCACCAGACAAGCAGTCAATGATGAGGTGACTGAAGGAGGGCATCAGGAAATGGCTGGATCTCTTGCGGTCCAGTACGGTCCACATAATTGTTGACATGTGCAGCCTGAGGGTGAAGGAGATCATGTGCACTGGCAGCACCAAAACCCTTGATCAGTGGATGCAGCTGCTTGTCAACAAAGTTAGGGAGGCCAAAGTGCAGAGGTGAGGGGATGCAGAAGAGTGGGATCCACTTTCCCATGCCAGCACTTCCAGCACTGGTGCCAGCACCAGCACCAGCACCAGCCAGTCTCCTCCACACCAGCCACTGCCAATGCAGGCCGTGGGCACGGCTTCAATGCTGGGGTCCAAATGCACCAGACCCCAGCCTCGGGCAAGTAGTGCCAAAGCTTTGGTAGCTACCTATCTCGCTGAGGATATGGAGCCCCTGGACTATGACCCCTTGGCCTACTGGGCAAACTACAGCCAGATGTGGCAGGATCTGAGCACAGTTGTCCGGCAACACCTGTCTTGTCCACCAACCAGTGTTCCAAGCAAGAGGGTGTTCAGCATTGTTAGAGATGCTGTGATACCACACCACATCTGCTTGGATCCTGCTTTGGTGGAGCAGCTGCTGTTCCTAAAGTTGAACCTCCCACTGCTGGGGTTCGCCAAGCTTCACCTGCAGACAGACTGAATACCACCCTCCTCACTCTATCAGCACCAATTTCCTTTTTCAAGTTTTTTAAAAGCCGATTAATGCCCTGCTCTCAACTGGGGGGAGCGCTAACTGTATCACCAGCCAGCAAGGTAAGAACATGTCCCTGCTGAGCTCATTCCCCTGCCAGGACAAACTTGGAGGTATGGGATTGGGGCTATGGGGAAGAAGGAGGCCCCAGGTCCTGGGCATGACCACTAAAACTGCACCCTCTCAGGGTAGGGAGGCCTGGTGGAACTGCTGGCAATGCAGCAGCCCCGTAAATGCCAGGACCAAGGATCCCCTGGTGAAAGGCAGGTAGGAGGTGCCATTACCTCCAGCTAATGCATGCATGCACAAAGTCTTGGGTGGGGAATGCCCAAACATGTCACATCTTTGACAGGCCTGATGCTTCCTGAATGCAGTGCATTGTGAGGCTCCCAGTGAGCTCAGCTTAGCTGCCCGGGATGCCAGCTTTTGCATTGAAAACCCCTTTGTCAGGCTGAGGAAGTACCTGCAGTTGGTTCTGGATGGAAGGAATAGTAAAGAAGCCAGAAGTTAGCCTGGCCCACAATGCAGGCATGAAAGCCAGTCAGTGATAATAGAAATGGAGGTGTCAGGGGATAAGGGACAGGCTGGGGTGAGGGTTAGCGGGGAAAGGGGGATGTAGCAGTACAGGTAAAAGTGCAGAGGTGCCTTGGGTGTCAGATGTCCAGCAGGTTGCAGCGTGCCAGAATTCCACTCTGTATACTAAGTCCATGAGTTTCTGTACCTACTACCTAGGAGGCTGATGAAGTGCACTTCATAGGCCCAGCTGTGAAAAGTGGTTTGCATTGTAATTTGTTCCCTCTCAGGATCAGGCCTGAGATACTGGAGGCAGAGTGCTTTTTTGGTGAGGAATGTGCCCCCACAGGTAGTTGGGTATTGTTGTCTTTGATAGATTCTGGTGTGCAGTCTGTGGAGGTACTGGAGATAGTTGGCAGAGTTTGTGTTGTAAGCTGTAGGAAGTTGGCTTCAGTTCTGGTGATGAGGGTAGGTGCTTGTTTGTTATGTACAAAGCATTTTTCAGTGCTGGGCCTATGAACTGCACTTCATCAGTCTCCTAGGTAGTAGGTACAGAAACTCATGGACTCAATATAGACACTGACAGTGGAATTCTGTCACACTGCAACCTGCCGGACATCTGACACCTCAGGTGCCTCTGTACTTCTACCTGTGCTGCTACATCCCCCTGTCCTCCCAACCCCCCACCCCAGCCTGTCTCTGGCTTCTTTACTATTCCTTCCATCCAGGACCAACTGCAGGTACTTCCTCAGCCTGACAAAGGGGTTTTCAACCCTAAAGCTTCCAAAGATATGTTTTTTAAGTACTCCTTTTTTTTTCCATAATAAACATATAGACATAAAAACACAAGATAAGCCATCACACACCATGAGTAACATCATATGTCCAACACAAAAACAACATCTTTAGGTCTTGCTGTCACTTTCTTTATAAAAAGAAAGGCTCTGTGACAGTTCTATTTGGGTACCGCTGATGCTACTGGTGTTGAGCCAGCTAAGTTATTTTACCTGTTGCCATGTAAAGTGGTGGACCAGGCATGAGGCTGTAGGGAGGAGGAAGCCTCACTTGGGCACACTGCCGTGTTGTGCAGAGGCCCCGATGCCAGGAAGAGTGCACACAGTGTCACCCACCCACATCTCGAGTTTTGCCTATTAGCACCCAGAGGTACAGGACCTCAGAAGCCAGACACACACAGCTGGCAGGCTTTGTGGCCTGGCAGGGCCCAGCATCCAGGCCTGCAGTACATTTCACCCCCCTGTGCCCTAAGACAGATGCAGTTGCACAAGCACCCACCCACATCACGAGTTCTGCCTGTTAGCAGCCAGAGGTACAGGGCCCCAGAAGCCAGACTCCTCCTGAACCTATCCCCTTGACAGCTGAAAAGGTTCATGGCCTCACCAGGGGCTACCACCCCTGCAGTTTTCAGCCCGCTGAACCTTAACACACACTGGGTCATCTATGTCACGAGTTTTGCCTGTCAGTAGCTTGAGGTGCAGTTCCCCCCAAACCGCTGCACCCATCTTCTTGAAACTTGGCAGACTTTGTGGCCTCACCAGGGGATACCACCCCTGCAGTCTTCACCCCTCTGTGATGTAACATATACACGTGACATGAGTTTTCCTTTCAAGAATTTGGAGTGAAATTCCCCCCAAACCCCTGCACTGATCTTCTTGAAATTTGGCAGGCTTCATGCTCTCAGCAGAGGCTACCACTCCTGCAAGTTGCATCCAAATCAGACAAAAACAAATAAGTTACAGATATTTCATTGATTCCCTATGTTATACCCTATGGCCGGATCTCCAAGGCGGCTCTGAAGCTTCAGAGCCGTTTCGGCCGGATTGAAGCGGAAAACCAATCCGGAGGTCCATATTGTATCGCTGACATCTGAAGCAGCTGGATAGAATAGTTGCCTATTTGCACAGGCCTACTATGTACCTTGAAACTGCCCCAGTCTTGGCAGAACCAAATAGTTCAGTACTTATCTCATGTCTAAGCCTGTCAAGACTCAAAATGTATGCATTCTTCTACTTAGTGCTGGATGGTTTGATGCAGTTCTGAACTGCCTAAATCTTTTTGTGCACTGTCTCAGGAGCACAGGCATATAATATAGGGTTAAGGATTCCATTCTAGAGGCCAGTCCTTTATCGTATTTAGCCTAAAGCTTTCATGCCAAATCCAGCTATTCCAGCCTCCGCATCTTCCCCACAAAATGGGTCATATTATGGGAATTGTAAGCAGGTTACTCACTCAGCTTTCTTTTCAAGGCCAGTCAACCCTGCCTTCTAGGTTTCTAGCCAGTTTATTTTTCTTAGGGCAACTTGCCCCCACAGAAACAAAACAAACAAATACGGGGGGCAAAAAAATCAAACCCAGAAACAAAAAAGCCCTCCAAAACAAATAGATAAACCAATCCAACGATCTTTCCTCAGAACATGAGAGAGCAACCCAGGGTCTGTGCTCCTCCTTCAACACCACAGCGCTCTCTCTGTTTCTGTCTGTCTCTCTCCTTTGCACTCTGCTCCTGGAGCTTTTAAGCCTCTTTGACCATGTCCAAATGAGTGCAGATGTTTGGTTTTCTGGGGACAACCGGAAGTGGCACACCTTGTGCCACTGCCTGTTGTCTCCAGGGAGAGCCTGTGCCATGTGCCCTCTTGGCACACAGCAGGTTACCCCAAGTGGGGCTGGAGAGGCTAGGGCCAACAACTGTGCTGCCCCAGAATCCTTTCCTGGGGTCTTGGGGGCTGGGGAAGCTTTAGCTGTGGTGCTCCTGCAGCTTGGAGCCTGGCAGACAGCCAGAGTGTGGCTCAGGCTGACAAGGCTCTGGTTTTCGGCAGTGTGCTACCTCCCCATGTGCTGTCCTGCTTTTTTTTTTGTTCAATTGTTTTTTTTATTTCTGGATTGTCAGGGGTCAAAAAAAAACTAAGCAAAACCCTGTGCTGCAAGATAGCAGCATGGGAAACACCTGAATGTGCGGTGTGGTGCTGCAGATGGGTCTGCAGTGCCACATTCTGCACAGCTGTGCTTGTCTGGATGTGGCCTTTATAGCTCTACTTTAATGCACTCACTGGTTGCAGCTGCTGCAAACCTGGCAACCTGCAGCTGTGTCTCAGGCTGAGCAAATCCTGATAGGAATGTTATGCACCCCCCTACCCCCTGACCACGATCAATAGTTCAGCTAATATATCTTATGGAAATTTAAATTCCTACTGAACTCAGCATAGATTATAGGAAAAGGCAACAGATACTGTTACATTTCTACATATACCAAGTTCCTCTTTTTTTCTTTTTTGTTAGTGGAAAAATAACCCCAAACAGAGTCTGCTTTCTGTGCACATTAGCACACTCTGAAACTTGGTGTACATAATTGGTTGAATAGGGACCTCCAGTATTATTCTAAATGTCACAGGCCTTATAATCTGAATTAAGTACCTTAAGGCTGAATTGTTCATCACTGCAGCTCAAAACAAGCCCTTGGGAATTTGGGCATATGATTCCACAGCTAAAAATGTAAAACAGAAGGCATATTAGAAAGGTTCATATATAATAATGCATAAAGGACAACATAGTCATTTTAAACTGAATTTCTGAGTTAAACAGCTGATTGCAATAAAGTTATTCATATTATGATAAAAATGATTGCATATAAATAATGCTATATGTTCAAAATTTATTATGCATGTTTGACATATGCACATTGAAAGACTAATTGCACATTTTACTCCCCTGTGGCAACATCTGAAAGTGTTATAAATTAATAACTCACAAATTGTCGTACAAATTAAAAGCAATCATACACATTAGTCTCTTGACTTATAGCTGGACTTTGCAGGCTGTAGTCTTTGTCAGTTATGATAATCCTCAGTAAGTCTTCCTGTTTAATTACTAACCCTCTTGTATGCATATGATTTAATAATTCATGCAAACTACCATGCTGTTTGTTGTGATAAAATTTTTATCTGTGCACCCTGGGAACAGATGAGAAGTAGTATTCGTGCTCGGTTTATTCTTCCCCAATAGTTCATGACATTTACATCAGTCCCTTGTGATCATTAATATGCCAATCCAACAGTTATTTTCAACCATGCTTTTAGATGATTGGCACGCTGTCTATAAAATTCCGTTTTAATAAATAGAATCCAACAATGTCCCAGTTCATCACAAATTCAATACCATCCAGCAAAAAAGTCCAATTTATTGGTCAGCTGCTTGCAAAATATTCTTTGTTCATTCCTTATTAGATGACAGTCTTAGAATCCAACATCAAAACTGGTATAATTTGGGTACTGATGCTAAATAAGCTGTCTTTATCATAATAGTACAGGAGGAATATATTAAATGCTAAGTGAAAAACATGAAGACCATTTCATTCATTCAATTCTGGCTTCTATTTGTTTATGGAAAGGTTGCTTTTTTAAAAGAAAAAACAACCCTTCAAACAGAGCTCAGACTGTTTAACAAAAAAAAAAAGCCAGTTTCCACTTGTTTATAGAAGGATTAGATTTAGGTATTAGATTTATATATGATAAAACTCTCCTGCTTATTCCTTTAATGCCCCCGTTCTAAACACATTCTTAACTTTAACATGACTAGTCCAAATGAGGTTAGTGTTAGTAGGACTCATCACATACATAAACATGTTTATAGAATAGGCATTTGTGTGAAGGATATCACAAAGTAAGCTTCATGGAAATATATTAACATGCACCATACCTATTTACTTACTAGCATTATGAAAGAGGCAATACATTAAATAATAGCCTTTCATCTAGAGAGGGAGAAAAAGGAGAAATGAAAACTACTGAAACAACCTTCAATAACTTAGTGAAGTGTAAGATTTTTTTTCTGCATCCATCTAGTCATTTTTTACCTTGTGAATTTTGTGACCTACCAAAGGATAGAGAAAAAATTCAGATGAACTTGTGAAAAAATTATAGCCTAATATGATACACCTCACATCCTTTGTCATATCACTGAAGCTTGCTTATATTTGTCATATTAGCTTGTTTATAGACCAAAAATACATAATACTATGGAAATTACAAAAACCTATGTTATGGTCTGTTGGTCCCATGCAGATGTCATCCAAAAAACACCCCAAGGGTATTATCATAGTTTATTTCAAAAATAGAATAGCCTTATTATGCTTAAAGGAAAATGCTTATGAGTGCACTGTTTTTGCTATATGCAGTGAGTAGGGCAGCGTTATGGTCTCATAGTAATGGCACCAGAATAAGCTGGTGTATGCTGACCTAAATTGCAGATATTTAGATGCCTTTCATGCTATCCTGAGATCTGCAAATGGACTAGTAAAAGGGGTTGTTTGTGCAAAGCTAAAACATGTTAGGGAAATCTGTCTTGTACTTCTGTAAGTGTCCTGTGACTTCAGTGCAGACACATATTGCACATCTCAGTGCTTCCTCCAGACTGTCCCTCATCATGTACAAAGAGCTCCATGTCAAGATGACAGGCAGAAAAAGATTGTCATTCACTTTCCTTGGGAAACTCAGGTTTGTTGCCTATAGTAAGTTACTTTCAGACAAACAAGTCAAATGATGGGTTTTTAAGGATTCTGGTAAGAGAGAATTAAGGATTGATTTCTACCTATCTGCAACACACACCACACC
>NW_017728992.1:83684477-83687688 GCF_001723915.1 Gavialis gangeticus | reverse complement strand
CCCACCCATAGAGATTTGGTCCACAGAAGCAGAACCAATATTTTTGTTTGTGATTGCCTGGGGATAAAGGATTAGGTCAGAGAAAGACAGAGACTAGTTATATGGGAAAGGAGGGCACTCAAGGTGGAAAAAAGGATAATCCTGAGCTAATGAGGTAAGGAAATGTCATTCAAATCTTATGACAATTGTCCTAGTGATTGAAAGGAATGCTAATTTTCATCATCCAACTTTACTTCTTCTGATAATACGCCAAGATTAAACATGAAATAATCAAAATTAAAACAGAACAGGTGAAATGCAAATAATAAAACAAGTGTTTAAAATGGAACCTGACAAAGCTACATATTAATATCAATAAGATGCATGGAAATTCCAAAGTATGCTTAACTCATGCATCTTGTTATTGACAAACCTTTAAAAATGGAAAGGACTGTGATTGAGTTTATAAATGTGCAAGAATTGGAATATACATACATATACTAGATATAGATATATATACACACACATACCATTCATAGCAAAATTAAAACAAACAAACAAAAAACCCATCTCCATTCTACAATCATTATACAGATATTCAACTTAGAATAAAAGGAAACCCAATAGGTAAACTGATAGTTCAGTTAGGCGAAATGGAAGAGATGCAGCTCAAGAAAGAAAAAATATTGCCTACTTGTTAGAATGAGACACTTGACATAGATTCATCAGGTGAAGATCTCTCTGTAGTAAGCATAGGGAAGAGGGTATTATAAGTGAAGCAGGGAGAGAGAGAGAGAAAATCCCCTCTGCTTTGAAGAAGAAAATGGAGAACATTTTTTTTTTTGGCTTCCTCTTTTTAGTCCATTATTTTTAAACCCTGGTATTAAGCAACATCAAGGATGAACATGTTGCAGCCATGGAGAGCTTTAGAATACTTTAATGAGTTAAACAGTTAAATGGTTTTCAGACTATAAAATGTTTTAATATTATGTCCAGAAAATATCATAGATACTAAAAATGTGTACTGGGGTTATTGGCAAATCTGTAGTAAGCTTTTTCTCTAGTCAGATAAGCATTTATATATATTTATCTATAACAAAGCAAAAATGATGGAGTAGGAAATGGAAGTATGTTGGGGGCAGTTATGTTGTGGGGTGTTTAGATGGATTACACAGTGGTCTCAAGTCACATATTCTAGTATTGTGTTGGATGAAAAAAGATGATGAAAAACTCATTTAAAAATATCCCTAAGAATAGGCTAGAACACAGATCAATTAATCATCTTTCAAGAGATTTAATGACCTGATTACTTACGCATGGTGTAGAGATCTACAGTGTTGTGCTGAGTTTCCTTGAATCTTCACTCTAAAGGTGACTCAAAGGTGATAAAGATAACTGTCATATCACAGAGCCATAAGGATGGGCAAGCTGAGAAGTAGAATTACCTTATGCTTTAAGGCACTAAAAGAATTCAGTTTTTGTCTTTGACAGATATTCCTTGGGTAATTGTTTAGCCACTATGTGCTGTAGTTCTATGGCCAGACACCATTACTTAATTGAAAATTTTTTTGGCAAAAATACAGATTGAGCAACACCAATATATTTTATGAATTTGTATCTATTTAATTGAAAAAATTTATTCAAACTGAAACATTTTCCATTTTTGTCTCAGAACCTTTTTAGAAGTCTCTGATTTTATTTTTAAATTTTAAAAATTCTATATCTAAATAAAATTCTTACTTTAGATTGAAAGAAACATAGTGATATTTGCCAAAAAATAAGAAAAAAAATGTCTAAGTGTATTTTTTTGATTTCTCAGAACTGCCAATGACCTGGAAAAAGAAGTCATTTAGAGTTCTGATCAGTTTTTTCACCTGTAAAATGGGAAGACTGTTGTGTCTATATTTTCTCTTTAGATTACAAGATACATGAAAGCTTGTCCAACATCTCCTAACTATACAGTTGGTCCAATAAAATATATCACAAAAAAGCCTTTCCTCTCAGATGTTTCTTGGACCATCAAGGCAACAAGATCACATGGGCTTTACCAGCAATTATGCATCATAGATACATGATAGCAACATATAAGTACTTAGGGTTATATCCAAAAGAAAGGACTTGTACATATCTAATCAGCTAGTAGAACCATGAGGTGGTCAACTTGGAGTCCTGTCCATGCATAGGGATATACCAAGGTCTGAGAGTAGGATCTACAAAAGCCAGCACGTTGACTAAGCAACCACATAATTTCTCACATAGAAAAATTTTAGTAGCGGAAAATGTTAATTACTCTTCTCTCCCCTGGAGTCTTGACAGCTTATGTTCATTTCATCTGTCTCCATTAGAAACACGCAGCTCTAAATTCCTTCCTAGAGTTAGGTGCCTATGTCAGACCTTTCTAACAAAATGGTAGTTATGCCAAGAGATTGGAAACTCAGGTTTATTTTCAAGGATATTTTCAAGTAAGTGTTCTAAATGTCTTCTGCTGAAGTTGTTCTCATTGTGCACAGAATAATTAAATATTCTTTGAACAAGAGAGAGAACATGATTTTAATATCTAGCAGTTAGGCCCATTACCTGGGAAAAGGGAAACCTAATTTCCAGTCCCTGCTCAATGAATTTTAAAATATTATATTAAGTATTTACTGGACTAGTAACTGAATCCCAGATCTTTTCTTTCCCAAGTACTTGGGAGGTATGCTTACAACATGCCTTTCCCAGATGTATTTTGTGTAGCGCTCGAGTCAGTAGACCTTTTCAGAGCACATCTACCAGATTTAACCTGAGGGAAAAAGATTTGCAACCAAGGCAATTGGTTTTAACTGGGGGGAATCAAAAAGGCTATATTTCATATAGATGCCAGGGTTGCTGCCAGTGCCATTTTAGGCAATACTTCAAGCATGGTTTTTGGCCTGAAGAGATTGTAATCTGTATCCTCCATTACCTGGAAGAATTTCACAATTATCCTTGCTCTTGCTATCTCTCTGGCTTAAAGACATATTAATTATTATAAAAAATAGAATGACTCCAATAGATCATAGAATCATAGAATCAATGAGTCAGAAGGGACCTAGACAGATCATCTAGTCCGACCCCCTGCCATGGGCAGGAAGGAGCACTGGGGGTGGCAGGGGTCATAAGACCCCAGCCAGGTGCCTATCCAGTCTCCTCTTGAAGATTTCCAGGGAAGGTGAGAGCACCACCTCTCTGGGAAGCCTATTCCAGGCTCTGG
>NW_017728992.1:83668800-83679477 GCF_001723915.1 Gavialis gangeticus | reverse complement strand
AAGATCTCCAGGGAAGGTGAGAGCACCACCTCTCTGGGAAGCCTATTTCAGGCTCTGGCCACCCTTACCGTGAAGTAGTTCTTCCTAATATCTAACTTAAATGTATCCTCCCTCAGCTTGTGG
This sequence comes from Gavialis gangeticus, assembly GCF_001723915.1. Classification (NCBI taxonomy): domain Eukaryota; kingdom Metazoa; phylum Chordata; order Crocodylia; family Gavialidae; genus Gavialis; species Gavialis gangeticus. Next base: position 83,679,354 of record NW_017728992.1, on the reverse strand, counting down.
CCATTGTTCCTAGTGACTCCAAGGGGGGCCCTGGTGAACAGACTTTCCCTGAGTCCCTGCTGCTGGCCCCTGATAAGGTTGTAGGCAGCCACAAGATCCTCCTTCAGTCTCCTCTTGTGGGGACTGAAGAGATTCAGATCTTTCAGACTGTCCTCATAGGGCTGACCATGGAGGCCCTCAACCATATGAGTGGCCCTTCTCTGGATCCTCTCCAGGTTCTCCACATCCTTCTTGAAGTGTGGCGCCCAGAACTGGACACAGTACGCCAGCTGCAGCCTGACCAGCGCCGCATAGAGGGGGAGCAAGACCACTCTGGACCTGTTAGTGCTGCCCCTGTTGATGCATGACAGGGTGCAGTTGGCTCTGCCTATTTCTTCGTCACATTGGCAACTCATATTCATCCTGGAGTCAATCATGACTCCAAGATCTCTCTCTGCCTCTCCCACAAAGATGTTTGTGGGAGAGTCCTTAAACAAATTAAAGTACCTTACTTATTAGTTGGAAACTCACCTGGAAGATGAGACACCTAGGACTCCTATAAACATGCAGGCAGCCAGCTGGAAATCCAGTGCATTGAAACAGACTTGATGAAATGAGTCTGCTGGAGCATGAATATAAATGCACTCCAGCAGACTCTAGTGTCATGTGTATGAGCATCCCCATGCTGGAAAATGGCAACTGGGCACTTTGAACTAAAGTTTAATTGAATTTTAGTGCCCCACCACCATTTTTCAGCATGGATGCTGATACACGTGATGGTCAGTCACTTTTAATTAGCGCAACCTGCTAATTAAAGTGCATCCCCCCCTCCCCAACGGCTTCTAGAACACGTATAAAAATGCCGCTGGGTTCTCATCTCTAATTCAATTAACATTCTTTATAAAAGGGTGGGGGGTGTATCAGCAGGAAAAAGGAAAAGTCTGTCAGTATAATCTGTGATTAGAGCACTCCTGGTAGGTAGGTGATGTGGTTATAAGTCTTCATAGGCAAAGGAAGAAAATGAACCTTAATTTCCCACATGCTGAGCTACTATATAAAAGAGTACTGCAACTGCTGCTGCCATCTCCTCTGGTGGTTTTGTGAATTAGCCTTTTGTTTTCTGTTTGTCTTATGTGTGGTGAAATGAAATATTTCATTTCATATTCAATGGGAATATTTCACTCAGCATGAACTATACTTATCTTTGTTTTGAAATGAAACCAAAAAAATTGATATTTGATTTAGAACGAACAGAAAGTCATTTCCAGTATTTCCGCTCAGCTGAAATCAAACTTTTGGATCTGTTGGTGAACCAAAGCATCAGCTACTAGTCCTGTTTTTGAACTACTTTGATACCAATTGAAGTCGATTTAAAAAAAAAATCTCTTTGACTTCAGTGGACTTTGGATCAGCCTCTTAATGATCTGCTTACTAATAAAACTTTGGCTCATTAATAGCTCATAGTATACAGATAATTAGAAAACCAATGGGAAGAAAGAAGCCCTAAGTTACATCCTGATTTGCCAATGTGTCATGGTAAAAGTTTTATTTCAGTCTCTCAACTGCAACTCTGATTGCGTGTGGAAACCACCTGGTGAGCAAACTTGCTTTTTATAACAAATGTATCTTATTCTCTTGAGCCTAAGGCCATTTCAACTTGTTTTTCTTCTTTGGAGGCTAAAAAAGAAAGATGGAATTATTAGGGCAGCAGCAGCAAACCACAGTAAATACAAATAGGTCAAAGAGGGAATAAAACAAAAGCCTTAATACTTGTCAAGGTTGATGTGAGCAGGGGGATGAATATTGTTGGGGAAGGATAAAGAATGTTATCTTAAAATTGCAATTAACATTAATTAGCCTCCTGGGTGGTAGCTTCAGCAGATAGACCATAGATACAAGGCTTGATCTAAAGCTCACTGGCTGCCTATACACATGCTTGGGGCAAGGGGGTGGCAGGGAGGGAGGGGCATTTTTATTAGAGCTGTTCCTGGCCAGCTGCTGTAATTAAAACACCAGTGTCACATGTATTAAGCTCCCACATGTTTAAAAATGGCTTTGGGATGTTTTATCTGCTTTATCTAAATCTTGTTTGATGAGGTTTAGTTAAAACATTCTGTGGCCATTTAAAAGTGCTCAGGGGCTTAATATATCTGACACTGCAGAAATGCTGCAGTGTTCTAATTAGAACATGGAGTACACTCCATTGAGTCTGCTCCAATACATTTACTTAGAACGCAAACAAGCACCTGTGCAGGCACCATCCGATATCAGTGAGAGCGCTCATTGGTTCAGCAAGCTTTAGACCAGATCCTCAATACCCTAGAGACTGAGCAACCTTGTCATTATTCTGGGTCAGTGTCCAGTCACTTTGGTGGGGCAGTATAGGACAACTTTCATTACAGTTTTTAGTGTTCAAAGAAGATGCTTCATTCATCAACCTGCTCATCCTGAAATCATTGCCACACAATTTTTATTTAAAGTGTTCCTTTTAATAAGAAGAAACATGCTAAAAATGGAATGAAATTGTTCTATGAATTAGGTCTTGGGTGCATCAGACAGGTCTTGGAAGCCTTTTACCACCCTTTTCCATCAGCCAATTATTTACAGATACTGGATTAAACAAATGTATTTTAATCAAAATCCTGGGATATTTACTGAAATTCTCCTAAGATTCGTATGCCTTTTGGTTACTGATGGACTGGAAAAGTGAATGTGTTCAGTTTTTAGACTATCTAACATAAGCTGTAAAAAAAGTATTTTCAGAGAGAGGATAAGGGCCTTCTGAGTGCATTTCAACAAAAAATAATTTGCTTTTCAGACATATCCTTGACAGAATTGACACATAGCTTTGTATGTCAAAGGTATATCTGAAGAACTAATCTTTATTTATTTTTGGCTTTAGCAATTTAGTAGGAAACCTTTTTTCTTATGAACATTATCACACATTGTAACATTATCATGATAATATACCTTTCTATTTTGCTTATGTTCAGTTTCTCTTAAATTAATGTTAAGACTTTTTCTATTTTTCTTCATATTCTTTTTTCTTCCTTCCCCCCCACCTTCCTTATCTTTACTTCCTATTCAACTATGATTTTTTTTCAATTATAGTAATAAATATGGGCCCCAGCTGAGCTAGATCTTTTTATCTTAAGCATCTATGGAAACATTAAGTGATTTAGGTCTTTAATTTTTCTTCAGTTGTTTTAGTTTTTATTGTCCCTTCGTACCTTTGCACGTACACTTTTTTTTTTTCTCCTGGGTTTTCTCATCTCCCTCCTTCCAACAAAAATACTTCAATCACTCTAATGTTCAGTCATGGCCTGCTTACTTTAACATTTAGAAAAGATATATATATACTGTAATAAAGATGTAGATATGCCTAGAGATGAATGTACATTGTTAATGGAAAGGAGGTCATCTTTCTGCATTTAAGAATTTGTACCACTCTAAGTTTGTGGAACAAATAATTTGCACTTCTGCACCGTGAATGGCTCATTGCTTACACAACTGGCAGCACTAATCTCTATAATTGCCTTTGTCCTTTATTTGATGCTGTTATTGTATGTCTCAATTATAACTATAACAATTATTATATTTTATGAAATGTAAATGAATGGAGAGTAGAAGCAAGCAAATGAGGCAGGATAACTATAAAGTAATAGTATCCTTGGTTGATTACCATATTTCCTAAGCAAAGTATTTTAATTTTGCTTTGGTGCAATTTTTTTGTGATTGTTTTTTGACTTTGTAAACTGTTGCTTTGAATTGAAATTATACTCCACTCACCACTAGAAGTGCTGAAATATATCTTAGTGTTCATAGCAACAATATTTAGCAGCATCTTCCAGAGGGGAAAAAAACCCGCTTTGCCTTTTAACACTGTCAATTATCTCATTCTCAGTATTTGGGCTTTCAGTGGATAACAAGATTCCTAATGTTCTTTGAATTATTTTTAAATGAAAAGTGGAAGTGGAAATGTTTGGCAGAAAGTAGGCCACATTTGAGAGGGTTTTTCCCTCATTTGTTTTTAAAACAGAAAAATTAAAAACCATCCCACATTTCCTATCCATACAGCTTGTATTTATTCCTACTTAATAATGGAAAGGTTTTATATAGTAAGAAAACATAAGTGACTGGTAGGGGATGCGCGGGGGTCCCCCCAGATTCAGGAGGCACCAGTCACTTCTGTAAGAAAATATGGTGAAAGCTTCAGAGCTGACTATTATTACTTCCCCTATATTTTCAGTGAAAACTTTTAGTTCGTTACTTAGGTATGAGATTTGAAGTTTAACAAGGTAGGAAGGATGGGGGAGCAGATGTTTTGGCCAATGTTACTTGCAATTTCATTGCAAGCAATACCTTTCATTTGGTATACAGTGATGTAACTAGAGCTGGGAGAGTGGGGCCACTGTCCTGAGAATTGATTTGGGGTGGGAAGTAGAAAAAAAATGGCTGCCAACAGCGGTGCCAGAAATCACTGCTGATCCTTCAGTTGGTAACTGCCCTGAGTGTCGGATGCATCACTGGTATCAGTATAGTATGTTAATGTGAGTTCTCTAATAAGTGTGTTAAAAGTTTTCCCTTTCACTGGTATACTTAATATCCCAGAGATGTAATACTGGAGACATGGATGTTTTGTAGCACCACTTCTCTCTATCAAGTCGAACATGCACCATCCCCAGTGGATTGTCGCACCATAACTATTCTCAATCACCTTAACAGGTAAACTTGAATCTTCTGCTTACCAGAATCTCTCCAACAACTAAAAACACAGTCCTTCATAAATGACTAATCTTTTCTACTTGATATCTACAACACTAGTTGATATGTACAATATTCCTTTTTTCAGTCAAAGTATTTCAGTTCTTAGCTGAAACCCAATCATTTTCTATTTCTATTTAATTTTGTAACAAGCAAACAAAATGTTCCATAGAAAGCTTGTAAGCTTCTGGGGGAAAAGGCATTTAACTGAAAACCTGATTTTTCATTTGAAAAACAGTTTTGATGGAACATTTTCAATCTTCTCTGCTGGCCAGTCTTTGGTAAGGTAAAAGTTTCAATTGTGAAAATTGTTTTTCTCTGCACTGCTAACACTTGGGTCTGACTTGTTAAAATAGGTGCTGATGATTTTGTAAGCCTGCTCTAAAAAGTGTAAGAAAACTGTAATTCAAATATGATTGCCAAGTCTCACTGCTTTTATGACGTTGACTCTGCCAGTAAAAATTAAAACAGGACAGAGGTATTAGGAGGTAAGCCACATATTTATTTGATGCATCCGTTTTGACAGCATGTTGGCTGCTGTGTGAATTTTATTAGACTGAAAACTGCAATATGCAGCTTGCTTCAAAAAGCTCACCACTGGCAAAGGTGGAAGCATTTTGGGATTAGCACATAGCAAATTATGACATTCACGCAGGCAAGTTATTTATGTACTTTCCTTTAAACTTACTGTGTGAATGTGTTTACATTCATCCTGTATCTTCTAAGCTGATTACAGCTAGAATGGTGTGCAACTATTGACTTGCCTGGATTCTGATTCTTATTTAACAATACACCCAGATTAATAATTAAGTGCCTCTCTCTGTATAATTAGTATTACCTGTTCACTCCCAAAGATACGGATTCAGTTCCTTATTGATCACACATGGGATTTTATAACTTAAGGCCCTTGTAAATATTACCATGAAAGTAAAAAAAGAGGCTTGATTTTTTTTCCCATGAGTCAATAATTTTGCAGCTTCGCTATTCCTATTATATATTCTAGATGTAATGGGAGATGGTCAAATGAAACAATACACAGTAGTGGAGTCTTGACTTCAATGGGAACAAATTTAAATGAACACTGAGTGCTTTTGAAAACCCCACCTTACTTATTTATGATGTTCTGTATGTTATCGCTATAAATAATTAATTAGAGTGATCAGGATGTCACATTAGGCTGTGTCTCTGAGCTCCTTGTCCTAGTTTTGCATACCCAAGAGATTTAAACTGAGCATGACCACACACTTCAAATAAACTGTTCTGAATGACACCAAAACTGTTGTTGGCAATGTCCCCTTTCAGCTATTCCACTGACTAATGTGTTATATGTGCCCCATATCAGATGCTGCATGTTTTTTAACTATTGCTCACTCACTATAACTCAAACCTCTTCTTCACATATGTATGCTTGCATTGCATAGCTGAAGGGTAAACATTAGCAATTCAGCAATATTTTTTCCCCAGATTCCTCTAGTCATCCTAAATTTAATATGGCAAATGTTTTCTGTGAAGTAACTAAAATGTTTCAAGTAGCTTTACATGGAAGGTTCTTTCTTTTTTTGTTTCAGCATCTTTATGCTGTCTACAGCTTCTGAAGAGATCTGCTTACAGCACTGATTTCCTCTTCGGTCTTCGTATATCCCAGGAGTGGTTTTGGAGAAGAGTGAAAGTGATTCTGAGTTTTACCAAGGAGAATTTTCCATCCATCAGAAACAGGTTGAAATATATATATTCAACAGACACACACACATGATCCTATGCTATGTATTATTTTAGATATTTTTTTCAGACCTTTTCTTTAAAACGCCTTCTCATATTTCTCCCTTGCTTTTAACTAGATTGCAGTGTCATCATTTCAGTATTGGAGAGCTAAAATACTTTATTCTATGTTCCTGTTTCATGTTGTGTTTATCAAAATGTCTTGATATACTTTCATCATACATTCTCTTTTGGTCATGCTGGCTTTTTATAATACATCTGGACTGAACATTTCAGAATTTTACTTTAGCATGCTTCTCTCTTTCAGGATTGTGTAAATCCAACTGCAGACTGATTGACTCAACTCTTCTTATAAGTACCATTCTTCCTTAACCTGCTCATACTGTGCACTCCTCTGAGAAAAGTAGGATTTAATATGATCCACAGAATATAGATACTTATGAAACACAAATTTATCTATAGATTATAACTAGGGCTGCCAATCACAGTTAAAGTGTGCAGTTAACATATTAATTGGTTCTTGCATTTATCTTTTGAATGCTTTAATCATACAAATGGCTTTGGAGCCTGTGGGCTCTGCTGCTATCACCACTGCTTCCAGCAGGGCAGCAGTGGCAGTGTGGAGCAGCTGCAAGGAAACCCAGATGTGGGGGGACATGCATGTGCATGCACGCACACACGCACGCACACACACACACACACGTGTCTGCCTCAGGCTGCATGCAGCCAGGAATGTAGTAGCCTGGTCCTGTGTAGAGCAGTTCCCTGCAAGTAAATCTGTCGAGGGAAGGAGCATGGGAGAGGGAAAGGGCAGGGGGGGCAGATTGAGACCCCCACAGTGAGAGAGGGCATGGGGTAGGGAAACAGGGAAGGCCCGGGGTGAATTGGGCCCCGGGGCCAGGGTATGTTATAGGAAGGAGCCACAGGAGGGTCATCCAGTGGTGTGGGGCCATGTGTCCCTGCCACTGTGTACACTCCAGATTTGTGTGTGGATTTGCGCGTGGGATGGAGGCAGGCTGCCTGCTGCAGGCTGGGGCTCTACACCCAGCTGCCTTTGGCTTGGGAGCCATGAGGGGGCTATACCATGCATCCCCTGCCCACCCAGTGGCAGGAGGCACAACATGGCATCATGCAGTTCTCAGGGCAAATGCAGCAGGGCACAGAGCAGCCTGCCTCTGCTCTGCGCACAAATCGGGGGGGCACATGCCTCCCATGCCCGCTCTTGGTGTGTGTGCAGCGGTAGGGAGCCATGCCCCCCCCCACCCCTGAACTAGCAACTCGTGGCTCCATCCCATGACCCACCTCAGCTCCAGGGCTCTGTTCACCCTTGCACTTACCCCTGCCCCACTCCTTCCCTCACTATGCGGGACTCAATATGCCCCCCACTCCTTCCCTCCCCATGCCTCTTCCCCTCCACATACTTATCTGCTGAGTGGTGTGTGTGTGTTTGTATTTGTGTCTGTCTGTATCTCTGTGTGTGCTTGTGTCTATGCGTGTGTTTGTGTGTCTGCCCCTCACTCTGACAAGTCACTGCCACCCCAGTTCTGCTGATGCCCCTCACTCCTGACTCAAGTACCCTGCACCCCCACTTCCTGTGCTTCAAACCCCACGCATGCACCCATAACCCCGACACCTTCACAAATTCCTACCCAATACACACCCTACCCCCACCCCCCAACCATACAAAGTACCTGCATAATTTTATGTAATTTTGAAGGGGAGAATGGAGGATCTGGTAACTATAGGCCAATTAGCCTAACTTCTATCCCAGGGAAAATCCTGGAAAAATTCTTTAAGGATGTGCGATAGGCTTGCAGAAAATAGAATTCTGAATAACAGCCAGCATGGCTTCACCATGGGCAGGTTCTGTCTTACCAACCTCATCTCCTTTTATGACCAGCTAACTCACAACATGCATAAGGGAAAGAGGTTGACATTGTATATCTTGACTTTCAAAAAGCTTTTGATCTGGTATCCCATGATGTTCTCACAATAAATTTGAAGTATTGTGGGCTTAACTGTGAGACAGTGAGGTTGTGTACCCTCCCATGCTTGTCCTTTGATGCCCGACAAGACTTTTCGTCCAGAGAGGGTATACCTATTCCCTGGTACATTGACAGCTTGCTGGGTCATGCCTGTTTGAGCACTGTAAGTTCTTTTCTGCTATATCTTTGGTATTATAGAAAAAAGAGAGGCTGATCTTCAGTGCCCTCATACAGCCCTCATGCAGATGCCACATGTTCTGCGTCTCATGGCTCCACCTTCCCTACACCCCACCTGGCACTTCTCAAATGATAAACACAGGTAAAGAATGTTCTGAAAGTTTTCTCAAAGTCCTTTTTCAGTGTTGGGGGTAAACAAAATGAAAACCCAAGAAATCAGTGTATTTCCTCCACTAAGGAGGTAAAAAGTCCATATCAAAAGCACAGTCTGTATCCCAAGACCAGGGAGGTTGGTTTCCCTTCCCCTCTGATCAGCTCTTTTACTCACAACTTTCCATCTTGCCTGCACATCATTCCAGGCCACCTCCGGTCATTGTCACTGCAGAGAGCCAGTCTCCACCTTCTGGTAAGTTGCACAGCTCCTCCGAACAGGCTTCTATGGGAGCCACTTGCAGCCATGGTTCCCACGATTCACACCTGCCAGGGCAATCCCTCAGGTGTGTGGCCACTGCTGTACTGCCACAGTCACTTCCAGTTCTCCTGCCTGCCTGATCCGGGCAATTTTTAAGCTTTGTCACAGCATTCCACCCCCTCCCATCAGAATTGTCAAGTCCTTATAAGCCAGGCTCAACCTGGGGCTGGCATCCCCTGGTGTGCCTACCATACTTCTGGGTCGTAATGTGGGAGCCTTGACACAGCTACACATGTGCCCGATTGAGCTCCACTGCCATAGGTGGGTACAAAGCTGGCTGTGGGTTAGAACCCAGAGGGCGCATCCACACATGCACGCATGTGCACTTACAGCAGCTCAAATAGAAGCGATGCAAATTTGAGCCGGGGCTTTTTGCCTCAGCGCGCATGCTTGGACATGAACTTTGTTGTGGAGCAAATTGTCCCACTTGGGGCAAAACTCTGCCTGACTCCTCTTGGATCTGCACCCAGGGGGAGCTAGAGCCCCAAGCCAGTACATGTCCTGTGCCCAGCAGTATAAAAAGGTGTCCTGTCCTGTCCCCATCAGTACAAAAAGCTGCCCTGGCAAGTAGCTCAGGGCTACTCACTTTCAGGAACTTCTAGGACCCAGTCCATTGGTACCTGTGGACACTACCCCTTGTGCCAGCTGGACTACTGAAGCAGCCCAGAGAGTTCTCTGCACACTTTACCCACTGAAGCAGTCTGGCAGTGGGGGCTGCTCCTTGGCTGTGACCTGCTACACACCTACCAGACCTGGATGGGGACTGCACATCCGGTAGAGGCATCTGGCCCTCTGGGCTAGCTGCCAATGGGCTGTGGTTGCAGGGTTGGCCTCTGTGCAGCACTACTGCCATGTGTGCCCCCTGCCTGGCCATCTGGGCAGCTATTGCCCAGAAGTTGTTCCCAGTGTGGTGGCCTGCTTTGAACTGTCAAAGCATGTCCTGATGGCCCCAGTTAGCCAGGAGGTCAGCCACAGCCAGCTGGGTCCAAGGTGCCAGTTCTGAGCAGGCAGTGTTCTGCCACTAGCCTCCCTAGCAGGAATTCTGATGTTACCTATTGGAAGACTTAAAAATCCCTGAAAAGAAATATCCCAAAGTCAGTATATAAAATACCCCAAAATTCATGTTCCTCCATATGTAAAACAAAAGACCACTATAAAGAGAGGGAGAGAGTGAGACAGAGATGGCGATCAGTTGGGCAATGTTTAGTTGATATATCTACAGTGTTAATGCAATGTGGAAGCCTACCAGTGTCTCTATCATAATAATAAAGTGTACTCTAAATATATGTATTCAGGAATTCATGAAACATGAATATATATTGTGCTTCCCTTCCACAGGGGCTGTGGCCTCCCAACACAGGCTATGACCCCCCAACATTGGCCAAATGGCCCCCACAGGGACTACCACCCCCCCCCACAAGGCCCACATGCCCCATCCCAGCCCCCTGATTGCTGCCC
>NW_017728992.1:83668562-83668786 GCF_001723915.1 Gavialis gangeticus | reverse complement strand
ACCCGGACCCCCCAATTACTGCCTCACCTGGCCCCAACCCCTGGCAGCTGCTACAGCCTCCTCAATGGCTGCCCCCCCACAACCAGAGGCACCATTACTTAAAAAACAAAAAAACCCTCCCCCAAATCCCCCCAAAGTCTCTACTTTCCCCAGAAGCAGGGGTGGGGGAGCTCCGGGGCATTCTGGCAGAGGCCTTCCCTGGGCAGAACAGCGCAGTGGGGCCC
>NW_017728992.1:83662703-83663562 GCF_001723915.1 Gavialis gangeticus | reverse complement strand
TCCCAGGCACACTGGAGGGCCACAGCCCCACCTCCCAGGGTCCCAGGCACCCTAGAGGGCCACAGCCCCCCTGCCCAGGGCCCATAACTTACCTTACACAGCAGCAGCAGGAGTGTGGCGCTCTAAGCCTACTGCTGCCAGCTTCCAGCTCTTGGGGACTACACACCGAGCCCAGCTGGGCCCTGCCAGCCCTGGGGCTGCTCTGCTGCCCTGCCAGGTCATTCCCATGGTGGCAGGACCTGGCTGGGCTCAGCATGCGGTCCCCGCACACCACACCAACTCCCGCCTCTACCTCACTGTGCCTGCAGGGAGGTGGCGTGCGGTGGGACCTGGCCCAGCCTCATGCAGCTCACTAATCTGGCTTTGCACCAGAGCGGTCTCACGGCTCTGGGAGGCACAGCTCCTGTGTGTGCCTCCCAGAACCGTGCGACCCACTCTGGTGCAAAGCCAGACTAGCGAACTGCACCAGCCAGGTTCTTCTGAGGCTGCTCTGGCCACTTGCCCCCCGCAACCCCGGGGACATCCCCCTGCACCACTCCCCAAAACCCCCCACGTCCTCTTGCCACCCCTCACACTCACCCACACCCATACCCCTCCCCCCATTCCCAACTTACTTTGGACAGTGGTGGGGGCAGCAGGAGCACCAAAGAGACGTTCTAGCTGAAACCAGAGTGTCTCTTCTGTAGGACTGACTGCCGTGCTGGCTCCACGCATGGTCTGGGACCGTGTCTTGCTCTGCTCTTCTGTGGAGCAGTTTTTTAACCCCCTGGATATCCAAGGATCTAATTTTGTCCCCATGCTGCAAGTTTGCAGTGTGGGGAACATTTTTTCATTCCTGCACGTGCCTCTTGATCCATCT
>NW_017728992.1:83651870-83657703 GCF_001723915.1 Gavialis gangeticus | reverse complement strand
CCTCTTGCCCCATCTCAAAGGGGTTTGAGATGGGGCAAGAAGCACATGCACACTTGTTTGGACATGCCCAGAGTCCTAATGAATGGGTGTGTCATCTTGGTGAAAAGTGGTGAGTGATGTCTCTCAGGGGTTGGTGCTTGGTCCTGTGCTATTCAACATATTCATCAATGATTTGGATGTGGGGGTGAAGAGCTCACTGGCCAAGTTTGTGGATGACACCAAGTTATGGGGAAGTGTGGTTACACTTGAAAATAGGCTGCAGATACAGGCAGACCTAGACAGGCTGACAAGTTGGGCGGATGGGAACCAGATGAAGTTCAACATCAATAAATGTAATGTGCTCCACCTTGGGATGAACAATCCCCTGCACACCTACAGGCTTGGCAATGTCAATCTGACCAGCACTATGTGTGAAAGGGACCTGGGAGTAATAATAGACCACAATATGAACATGTGCTGGCAGTGCAACACTGTAGCCAGCAGGGCAAATAATACTCTGGTGTGCATCAATCGATGCATCTCCAGCAAAACCAAGGAAGTGATTCTTTCACTCAGCACTGGTGAGGTAGCAGATGGAGTATTATGTCCAATACTGGGTGCCATCATTTATCAAGGATGTGGTAAAGCTTGAGAGAGTCCAGAGAAGGGCCACCCATATGATCAGAGCCTTGCATAGCAAGCCATATGAGGAAAGGCTGAAGGACCTGGAACTCTTCAGCCTGAAAAAGAGAAGCCTGAGAGGGGACTTGGTAGCAGTTTACCATTACTTCAGGGGTGTACATTAAAGGCTCGGTAACATCTGTTCGCCAGGACACCCTTGGGGAAATCCAGGAGTAATGGTCACAAACTCCTAGAAGACCGTTTCAGGCTCAACATTAAGAAAAACTTCTTCACAGCTAGGGTGTCCAGACTGTAGAATAAGCTCTCTCCAGGGGTGATGCAATTGCCTACCCTGGAAATCTTCAGAAGGAGACTGGACGGTCACCTTGCTGGGATCACCTGACCCCAGTTTTCACAAATCCATAATCACAAGCCACAAAATCACAAATCACAAGCCATAAAAATACTATAAAAATCACAAATCACAAATCCATAATCACAAGCCATAAAAATCACAAATCCAAATCCATAATCACAAATCCATAATCACAAATCCATAATCACAAGCCATAAAAATCACAAATCACAAGCCATAAAAATACTATAACTGTTAATTAATATTTCTCCTTAGATAGCAATGCATTTATGGGGGAAAATAACCAGACATTTCATTTAAGAGAGAGAAATATAAGAAAATAAAGCTTCTAATATATGAAAAATAAGCAGGGAAAGTGAAAGGAATGAAGGATATTGGAATCATGCCCATGTGGCATGTCTACCTGCAAGGTTTTTTTTTCCAAAATTAATATAATTTAAAAATAATTACCCCAGCATTCCTAATTCAGATTTATTCTTTTTATTCAGGAAAAACCATAAAAACATAGAAAATTAGGGTATGAAAGGACCTCAGGAAATCATCTAGGAGGTCATTTAGGCTCATATTTAGCTTGTTGTCCACTATAAGCCCTAGGTCCTTCTCTGCAGAGCTGCTGCTTAGCCAGTTGGTCCCTATTCTGTACTGGTGCATGAGATTGTTCCATCCTAAGTGCAAGACTTTGTACTTGTCCATATGGAACCTCATGAGATTTATTTTGGTCCAATATTCCAATTTCTCTAGGTTTCTTGGGGACCTAGGTTTCTAGGTAGGGACCTTTCAGTGTATCTACTACTCTCCCCAGCTTGGTGTCATCTGCAAACTTTTTGAGGGTACACTCCATCCCATCTGACAGGTTGTTGATAAAGATATTGAACAAAACTAGCTCCAAGGCTGACCCCTGGGGCATTCCACTTGATCCTGGCTGCCAACTAGACATTGAGCTATTGATTACTACTCTTTGAGCCTGATGATCCAACCAGTCTTCAATGCACCTTATAGTCTTCTCAGTTTGCTTGGAAGAATGTTCTGGGAGACGGTATCAAAAGCCTTCATAAAGTCAAGGTAAGTTCAAATCCTATGGCACTTAATGTATAAGGACAAGGTGATAGCTGAAATAAGAACTTGCAGTTGTGGTTCTCTTGAAGGTTAGATTCTGGTGACAAATGCACAGGTGCATTTGGTAGAGGTTGCAAGGTATTGCTTTCCATGCTGTCTCTCAGGACTGGCCTGTCATATTGTGCAAAACCTGTGGCTGCAGGGGGCCCTGAAGCCAAGGGCCCCCCAGCATCTGGCCATTCGCCACTCTCCTTCCTGCCCCCCCTGCCGCTGGCAGCCAGTTTCGAATCTGGCTGCTTGCCACCTCCCCTGTCGCTGGCTTCACATCCAGCTGCTTGTCTTTCCTCCCACTGCTGATGCAGGAGTGGTCTCCCTGGTTCTTGTTGTGAGTCTTAGGGTGGTAAGTATCTAGAACAGGGGTGTCACCCCACCCCCTGGGCTTCCTTGTGGATTGGGCATGGCAATAACAGTGTTGGGGTGAGTGGTGATTGTAGGCATTAACACAGCTGTTCCTCACTCCCTGACATGAACACATGTACCCAGTGGGAAATACCTCAGATTTTGGCATGGACCTTGCCCTGATTGCTCCATCCCCAAATTCCTGCCCCCCACCCCATAAGCCCAAGCACTGCAAGTTAACACCCCTCACCTAGAAAAGTGAATAAGAAAAGAATGCAGGTAGTCCTTGACCACTCATGTGAAAGGTAGCATTTGTTATCTTGGGTTCACTGTACCTTGTTCAAAGGCAACAGAGTCACTGTTCTAGTTTTGCACACTACAGGAAATCTAAGAAGAATTCTAATTGGCTCAAACAGAGTTTATTCTGAAGCCTCCTGTCATAACACTGGCACTCTGCACCATTGTTCTGTGCACTTATGTTTATGGAGACAAACTCTTGGCCTATGCACTTAAAGATTGTCAATAAACCTACATCCCAAATTGCTACTATGGGTCAAAATGATGGATTTAATTTAATTACAGCTAATGAATGGGTCAACTAAGAGATTGTAAACTAACCCCTCTGTCAATAGATCTGTGCCATTTAAAACTAAATGAGGATCTGGCACATCACTTTTCTAGATTTTAAATTCAAAATTATTTCAGAAAAGATTACATCTACAGCATCTAAATGTCTAGAGAAAATCTAGCAAGAGAAGCATTGACAGATTCATGAAACAGTTCTTCATGCTCATCTAGTTTTCCCTTATATATTTAGTTTAATTCATAATTTTCCACAGGTGAGGAACAGTAATGAGAACAGCTTGGGTTTGCCAGTATGGATATGTGTGCTCTGCTAAGGACCATGAATTACCAACAACATTTTGAGTAATGAAGCACTGTTTGTTTGGCACTTTTGTACATTTAAAAATCAAGCTGAAAACATGATGCTTGAGAAAATATCTTTAAAAAGAAAAGCAACAGAATGTCTTAGATCACACCTCAGCATGGCTTTAGAGTGAATTACCAGTATATTAACCCCATTACAATTTGTGTGGGAGTATCTCTACAAACATATGGATATTGGTCTAGGTATCTAGTGGTGATGCAGTGTATAAAGACTTCTCAGTATGAAATATATTATATTTCATCCACTGCACCAAATGCCTTGATGGAAAATATGTAGGAGAGACCAAACAACAACTGTGTACCAGAATAAAGGCACACTAGAAATCTACCACAGACAAAACTACACAATTACCTGTGGGGGCACATTTCTCACAAGAAAGCCATTCTCTCTCCAATCTCACAGTTCTAACCTCCAAGGGAATTCACAAAACACCTTTCACAGATAAGCCTATGAACTTCACTTCATCAACCTGAATACAAAAAATCATGGACTAAATATAGAAATTGGTTTTATGACACATTCTAACCTGCCTAATATCTGACTCCCCACGCACCTGTCCACTATTTACTAGTGACATTCATTCCCCTTCCCCTCCTCCTCCCTCCCCTCCCCTCCAGTCTGTGTCTTCCCCACTGACTCCTCAATATACATCTTCACTGACTGGCTTTCTTGCATGCATACCAGCCTCTGGCTTCTTTACTATTCATTCCATCCAGGAAGAACACACACCAACTGCAGATGCTTCCTCAACCTAATGAAGGGTATTTATACCCAAAAGCGTGCAAAAAAAGAATTTTTCCAACTATCTGAGTTGGTCTAATAAAACATATCATATTTACCCAAAAAACCTTGTCTGCCTATGTCCTCAGACCAACATGGTTACAACTTATACCCCTAAAGTGCTTTCATACATACACTAGAAGGACTGATGGTTGCCTACTACAACTAGTACCAATTAGAGTTGTGAACTCTGCCAACTAAAGTAAAATGCAGTCCTTTCCTATTAGGTGTAAATAGCTTGTCGTATTATCAGCCTTTAATGCAGGGAGTGTCTTGTATTGTATTCTCATGATCCCAGTGTTAACCATAGTAGAATTAATTGAAAAAAAGTCTGCTTTAGAAGGCCAGTACTGTCTGGAAAAAGTGAAATGCTAATACAATGACTAGAAAGGGGACAGATCCATTTATTACCATTCATACACCTAAGTATATTTTGAAGGAGGCTTGTGTGTGTGTATGTGTGTATTTCATGCCAAGAGTTATCTTTAGAACTAGTGCTGGATCCATACTATATCCTTTCCTCCTATCTTTTCTTTCTCCCCATCAGCTCAGCAGCACCAAAGTGGCAGAATGAAGTCCTACCACTCTGTTTCTGAGATTTAGCATTCCACAAGGACCAAATCCTATTTCTCCATTATACATCCAAGTGATACTTACTTAGTTGCATGACTGCAATTTCTGGTACATAGACATAGTGTGGATTATATGTCCACCAGTGCAGAAATGGAACTACCCTGTACATGTACCTGCCAGAAGTAAAACAATGGAAGAGGAGGGTAGTCCTTCCAAACTTTAAGCTCACTAGCCTGATGGCTAATTTACTTTGCCAGGGGGGTAGAAGACTTATGTTCTAATCCCACCTCACCTACAGGAGGTTTCACTCCATCTCCCACTGCAAGCAAAGTGCTCTAGCTACTAGACAATAGGATAGGCATTGCTTAGGGCACTCTTTAGTCCTACATTTGAAGCTGATCCACTGCACATTGTTACTGGATGAATAGCAGAGTGACAGTTTCATTGGCACCATTGTTAAGGAGAAAATATCTTAAATGGTATAGGCCTGTTTCAGAGTCATCCATCTCAGGTCATCTACAGACTTTTACTAGTTTAGATAACTGATCAGCAACTGGTCTAAACCTATACCAGAACAGAAGATCAGTGCACACAGACTAGTATAAAAGTAGCATAACCTGGTCTAAGATAGTCCTGGATCAATATGCACTTAATTGATTTAGCTTAGACTGTGGAACTGAACTTCAATACCAGTTCCCCTATTAATTCAAGTTAGGTTGCTATTTACTAGCATCCTGGGCTTTTTTTGCAGCTCCCCAATAGCCTCCCCTTGCAAGGAGGTGTGCTATAGCACTCCCCCTACACTTTGCTGCTGCAGCTGAGCACCTAGCAGACCCTGCCCCTGAGCTGTCACAGAGCTGAGTCAGAACAGACCCTTTATACAGCCCCAGCTCCTGCCTCTATTGTCTGTGAGCCATGGGCATCCATCAGCTCCAGGCAGGCAGTGCAGTGGTGGGGGAGGAATTCTCACCCATGCCTGACAGCCCAGTCAGGATCCGTGGTCCTGCACTCATTCATGGGGGTTTTCCTGGGCTCAGTATCAGGTCTGTGTGTGCATCATGGGGTGTTTTATGAAAGAGTTCATACAGACACCTCCCCCC
>NW_017728992.1:83641894-83651736 GCF_001723915.1 Gavialis gangeticus | reverse complement strand
CCCCCCCCCCCCCCCAAGCTGCCTGCCTGCAACTGACAAAAGCCTGTGGCTGACAGATGACTTAGAAGGGGGAGTGGCACATGGTCACCCATATCTGGCAGCTAATCAAGGGAGGCCTGGGCACACAGTTATACTCTGCAGTCTCCAGAAGCCTGGGGAGCCCCCAGAACCCACTGGGAGGCACGTAGGCTTGCCCCCAATCTGCTGGCTTTGGCCAGTGTAGGCAGCCTTTATGCACTCCCCACCCCTCACCCCATCAAAGGGTGAACATGTGTTCTGTTCACCACCCATCTAACTTACGCTGCTTATAGAAAACAGTGTAACTTAGACTCTGCCTCAGGCTTTTCGAATGTTTGTACTTAGCCTCAGAGTAACCATGCTTATGGCTTGTTCTCCTCCTCCTGGCCCCACATATTTTCTCTTCCTTCCTGCCCAGTGGGAAGCCTAAAATTTAGGTGTACTTCTCCCTTGGCAAGTACCAGAGACACTAGCCCACTGGGCTCAAATATGGGAGGGCTGTCTTCCTATGCTACAATCAGTCACCACCTGCCAGAAGAAAAGTACGGCATAAGCATAACTGCAGCAAACTGAAATTGTGATTAGTAAAAAATTGCTGAGATGCAGCTACATAAATGCTTCTTAGGCTCATAAAGGTGAAATAGGATTTAGTCCAAGTTTTCAAAGTCCACACTTTTACTTATAGCTACCGTGCCTGGGATTTCAAGATTACATGAGATCAAGTGAATTCAGTCTGGCATCGTAATCTCACTATCTCAGACACCATAAACTGTAAAACAGTCTTTCAAAGATCAGTGTACTTACCTGAAACACAAATACTTTTCAACTTCTAAGTCCTAGATTCACTCAAATCATTGCAGTCCTCATAATTTTGTCATCTAAAACCAGAAAATTTGCAATGGAAAAGCAGTTCTGCTTCTTCAGTGCTGTTTTTGGCACTGTTTAAGTTGTTCATCAACATGTTTGATTTTTGTCTCTGGGCACAGAAACAGGAATGAGATTGAGCTTAATGGTTGGCAATTAAGCAATTTAGTATTTTGGGGACATATGACCTGAAAGAAATCTCTCTCTTTGGGTCTGATCCCATTTTTGTAGTGATGTTATAATAGCCACTTAGTAGCACTGTGCAAATTAAGGGTTTGCTAGGTTTTTCATAATAAGTCTTTATTTTTAGGAGTTTTAGTTTAGACAAAGGTTCCTTTAACAAATATGGTTTTACAGTAAGATGTACTGTAATTTATTTTGTGATATTTAAAGCTTTTTGTGAGTTGCTAGAGAGCAGAACTAGAGAGTGCCATACACACATTCTGTATAGAAGGTATGTGTGGGTGGAGCTGGGAGGGGTTTTTGAGAATGTTTGAGGTGCATGTGTGGGACTGCTGGTGTGGGTTTGATGTGTACATGACTGAGAGTGTGGTAGAGATTAACTGATGGTGTCCAGTTGAGAGAGAGAGAGTGTGAGGGTGTGATTGGAATCAGCGTGTGCCTGAGTGCCTAAGCTGGTTGAAGGTGAAGAGCGGGAAGGAGTGCTCCGTGGAAGTGTGCCATCT
Source organism: Gavialis gangeticus (assembly GCF_001723915.1). Taxonomy (NCBI): domain Eukaryota; kingdom Metazoa; phylum Chordata; order Crocodylia; family Gavialidae; genus Gavialis; species Gavialis gangeticus. Next base: position 83,650,168 of record NW_017728992.1, on the reverse strand, counting down.
AACACTCTGGTGACTCGAGGGTCTCCAGCATCTTGCTCCCCTTCAGTGGACTCCACAGTGGAGGCAATTAGAGTTGGCTCCCTGAACCTTTCTCCCTCCCGGTGTGTTTTATGGTTGTAGTAGCCCTTTGCCCAATGGTTGTATGTATCACCCTGCTCCACCTCCCTCCTCTCCATCTATTTGTATTAATATAAGTAACCCCTGTTTAATAAGTAGAAGGTAAGCCACTGCCAACTCAGATTGGACTTGTGAGGTGGACAGCCCTCAGGATCTCAGAGGCTGCAGCAGTTGAAGTTTAATAAAGATCTCCCTTCCCTTTCTTAATAAAGTTTATGCCACTCTGTGCCTTGATAATAACAGTGTGAGGAATAGGCAGATAGTTATAGATAGATATATTATACTTAGATAGATACAGATAGAATAGTATAGTTTGGTGTAAAGGGCATTATTGATAAGAGTGTGTGAGCACTGTGTTTAGTGTCAATACTACTTACCTGTTGTTTACTATTTGTGTATTTAATAAACCTTTATTTTTCATTTAATTGATTATCCATGTGTGGATCCTAATTAATTAACTCAGACTAATTGCCGGGTGGGCTAGCGGTAACAGATCCGCCATGTCCCATTCATTAATGTGTCTGAGGCCAAAAGACCACCCGCTATTGCAAGTCGGACTGAGGAGTCAGCCACTTATTGAATGACCCTAATTGGGCGCTAATTGTTTCCCTCACAACATCTGAGCTCTGTCTCTGAGGTAGGCAGTGGAATACAGGTTTATTTATGTGACTGAATCAGAGAAGAGATCTGAACCTGTGGCTTGTATCTCTCAGAAGAGTACTACACCAGATGGGTGAGAACATAGAAGGTGTACACTATTTTTCCTTCTGTTTTTTGAATTATTCCAAAGTCCTCTTGGAAATTCTGTTTTTTATATCCAACTATCCAGTGCTTTAGAAAAAGAAAGAATATAATATCTACAAATATCCACAAAATAAAATGATTTTTTTTTTAAACTTGGCAACAAAATGGAACATTTTAGCCACCAAACGAAAAGATCAGTTATTCTCATAGCTCCAGAAATTGTCTCAAAGCTCATCACATGCTTCCTGGGACCTAGTGTTCATTTCCCAATGTATAAATAGTAGGCAGGATTGTTAATGCTCTGTCTTAAAATTGTCCTTGCTTACTGTGGCGTAATTTTAATGTTTATTTTGATAGAGATCTATTCTTTCATCAGATACAGCAACAGGCTACTCCCTTCCTTTCAGAACTTTCCATTTTTCCAACATTATTCTATTTTATACTTTATTCAGTAATTAAAGGTCTGTGATCATTATACCAATATCAGCTTGCAGGGACGCGTAGCTCTCCTTGACATAGAGAACTATGCCCTCACCCCTTCTGTCTACTCAATCTCTCCTGTACGGATTACAGCCGTCTACACCTATGGTCCAGTCATGGGTGGAGTCCCACCAGGTCTCTGTTATCCCTATGACTTCATAATTATTTGCGTTAAGCAGGAGGACAAGTTCCTCCTGTTTATTCCCCAAGCTCCTGGCATTTGTGTACAGGCAGGCAAGTGTCCCCTTGGGGGCTCTTGCCTTGCCCACAAATTGTTCCAGGGCTGGGGCAGGGGTGGGCTCCCTTAAGTGCCTTGGTTTGCTGGCTTTGCAAGGGTTGCTCAGTGGGCCAGCAGTGGCGGTAGTCCCCCTGTCCCCTAACGGGCTTAGTTTAAAGCCCGGTGGAGCAGGTCAGCCAGTCTAGCTGAGAAAAGCCTCCTCCCCATGGAGAGAGGTGGAGTCCATCACTTCCCAGCAGCTCACTGCTTCTCTCACCAAAGAGTGGACTGTGGTCACGGAAGCCAAAGCCTTCCCGATGACACCAATGCTGCAATCTTTGGTTAACTACCTGGACACTCCTCTCCCTCCTCAGCCTGTAGCCCGAGGCTGGGAGGATTGAAGAAAACACCATCTGTAACCCCAGACCCTTTGGCCTCACTCCCAAACCCCTGTAGTGCCTCATGACCTGGCTGGGAGCACTTTAAGCCATGTCATTGGTGTCCACATGGATAAGGAGCATGGGATAGTTGTCAGTGGGCTGGAGGAATTTAGGGATCCTCTCTGTGATGTCTCAGATACAGGCTCCCGGGAAGCAGCAGACTTCCCAGGCTAAGGGGTCAGAGCGGCAGATTGCCCCCTCAGTCCCCCTCAGGATGGAGTCTCCCACGACAAACACTCTGAGTTTTGTCTTGGGGAGAGCAGGGACGGTAGCTACAGTACTGTCTGTGTTTCCTGAGGGAGCTAGCAACTCATCAGGCTCTGCTGGGGCTGCAAGAGGTTCGTACCTGTTGCATAGCTCCAGCGGGGCAGGGGCCTTGGCACGGTGGGCCTTGGGGCCCTTGACCACCTTGGTCCAGCCCCTTGGCTGGACAGAATGGGAGGTCCCTGAGTCCTCCCTTGTCCTGGAGGGAAACTGTGGGAGAAGGGCCTGGCAGCAGGAGTCTATCTCCAGCTCACAGTCCCTGATGGCATGCAGTCTCTGCACTGTGGCCTGGAGCTCCTCCAGCTGGTGCACCAGAGACCCCAAAAGGGAGCAGAACCCACAAGGAGAGGTGGCCATGCTGTGGGCCCCAGAGCCTGAAAAAGCAACAGGCAGCCCCCGCAGATGAGAGCCAGGGCCTCCATCTGCTCCATCTGGGTGGATGCCTCTGAGGCACCAGAGCGGGGGGCCACAGACCCTGAGGGGACCTGCAGGGTGCAGCATGTGCCCATTCACGTCATACCACAGGTAGGCTGACTGTGGCTGGGAATGCCTACCCTAGGGGCTCACAGCCAGGGCCTCGGGCCCTCCCGCTCATTCTCCTGTGCAAACTCCATGCTAACTTGCACACTGGGCAGACAAGCACACCTGTTTGTATGGCCTGTTTGTGAGGCTCTGGTCATGTGGCTCCCTGGGGGGCTGGGTGAAGTAGGGGCTGGGGGCGGGGCAAGACCCTCCTCAGTCCACTCAGCTCCCTCCTTTCACTGTCTGGGCTTAACCCCCTCCCACCACTTACCTCCAACTGTGCTGGGGATCGGCAGGGTGCTCCATGGGTACTGGGTTATGACCTAACGCAAAAGTAATACTACTCAGAAAATTGGAAAAAAGTTTCAAATCTTTAATTTTTGCTTTTGGAATGGTCCCAAACAGCTCATTAAATGACCAAGTGGTATAAAAAATTACTGTAATTTTCTGTTTCTCTATGCAAATAACATTTATGGAAATGTTCTTGGCTAAAATGTGAGAAACAGCTTTCGTGACCTCAGATATTCATTTTTTTTCAAACAGGGTCACATACTCAATACAAATGTTCAATATAAGTAGTTAATAAATTATTTTTTTTAAGTGGATACCCCAAATACTTAGGAAAGGAAACTTAAACAGAGAAAATGGAATAAGTGGAAGTTCTGATCTTTCAACCTCTTATAATAAGAAGGCTAAATTTCTCTACTTAGAAATCTACCATTAATGGCGGATCCAATTTACAGATTGTGGTTTGATAAAAATATGGATATTAGCAGTGTCAGTCAGCCATTCAGTCAGTGACCTGCAATGAATGCTTGAATCATAATAATAAATATAAAATGTAATTCTGAATTAACCCATGCTGTACAGCACAATGTTAAACGATAACAGTAGACTTGTATTAATAATGTTAACCTACACATACTCATTCAAAGATCCTCTCCTAGCACAAGTAGACTGCAGGAAAAAAATGAAGATTGCCTAGAAGCAAGTTTTAAATAAAAGAATTCAGAGCTTTGTGAATAATGTTGTTGTCTTTGTTGGGTTGTTTTGTTTTGTTTTGTTTTGTTTTGTTTTGTTTTGTTTTTGCCTGAAAAAGTATATTCCAGCTTTATTTCAGCATCATTACAAACAATAAATATTTTTGCTGATCCTATGAGGGGAAACATTAGCTGCCTGAGAGTGTTATAGATCCCTGAATACGGTTTTTGAGCCTACATAGAATACTTGCATGCTGTTTAAAATGTGCAGTTAAAAATTCCTGCCAATATGTTAGGGAGGAGGGAGAGGAGAGAGGGAGGTAGAATTTAGTGCCTTTTAAATCCATAAAAGAGTGTATGGGTTTATTGTATGTAGTTTGTCTTTTTATATTTGCTATTATGTACATGCATACAAAGACTTATTCTATACACAAGGCTGTTCTACCTACAGATGCCTAGGGGTCTGGGATACACAGTTTCTATTGCCACCATAGAAAATGAGCTTCCTAATATCCTATATCATTTTAAAAACATCAGTTGGAGCCATGAGGGTTGGAATAGATGATAAGAGAACTACAGAATTAGAAGACCTGACTGTGAAACAGATGAGCAGTCATTCACATGGGTAGTCCTACTGAAATCAACGGGACCGTTTCTATTCGTAAATTCTCATCACTGGGAGCAAGATATTCAGACTTGTAGAATCTGTAGCAGGGACATTGATTATATACAGTAATTTGTTGGTTTGCATGTGTTTTCAGTGATTTAAGCATTTTGTACTGGTTAAACCAATTTTATAGTGATGCTAATAGCTTGTGTTCTTACTGAAGATATACCATTGTAGACTTCACTTATTCGAATGGACTGACTTTTGAAAGACTGTTTCCCAGGTATTTAAAACAAGAGCTAATATTTCTATAATGCTTTGTATTAATAAATAGACTCTTCAGCATCTAGTAATCAAGCTTTTGGGGGGGGGGTTGTTTTGGTTTTTTTTGGCTTGGAGTAAACCGACATTTTCCAGTCATCTGTAGACTCTCCTATTTTACAGCAAGTGTTACTTTCTTTTCCTTTAAGTAAATAAGAATGACAGTACATCTTTTAGAAAGGTAACACAGTACGATTTAGAATGACAGCAATGTTTAAACAGAAACAGAATACATTCTTTAACTGTTTCTAGCTATAAAATAGGTGTGAAATGTAATCATTTTACAGTTTTTCTATGCATTGTTTTATGTGTTATAAGTCAGATGCTTTGAATATGGGATCATAAACTATTTCTAATATCTTGCATAAAATAATTTCCTGAACATCTTCTATAAGCTATTATCCATAAGACATCATGTTTTATTTTTGGGGGGTTTTTTTCTTTTTTTCTTCTTCGAGAGCATTATCCGGCATACCTATATTATTAAAGATCCTTTGATGGGTGGGGAAACATTTTTTTTTAAGTCCATGTAAATGGCTTATATAGACAAATTGTACTCTTCCAACTTCCAAGAAAAAAAAGTTCTCTCCCCAACCATGCAAATAATTCTTATAAAATCTCCTATAGGACAGCCTGGGAAGTTTAAAATCTTCATGTTGGGTACATAAATATAAAGTAGTAACTCAGTAGGTTTGGGGAGGTACAAGTTGCTGAAGCTGAAGTACTTATAATCTATAATCCTCATTTACACATGTGCTGCAAATGTCTAGGAAAGTGGACACAGATTAGGCTGTAACTTATGGAGTATGATATAAGCATTTTCACTATGATCCTGTTAGTCCGTTCTGGCCTTATGACACATAGCAGAGAGGTGTAAAGTGCATTTAGTATAACTCACAGAATCATAGAATAGAATAATAGAAAAGTAAGGCTGGAAGGGACATCCATAGGTCAATTAGTCCAATCCCCTGCCTAAGGCAGGATCATCCCTATTCAAACCATCCTCTACAAATTCATTATCTAACTTTTTAGCAAAACTACAGAGTCAGACACAACCACAAGACATTAAAACCCTAACTTACCAAAGGTAAAGTAGGGGGGCCATAAATGAGAATCACAGCTTGACACTTCTAAACCAGTGATTCTCAACCAAGGTGTCACATCACCCTGATGTGCCCTGAGATTGCTTACAGAGTGCCTTAGAGAGCCACACCATGTTAGCACAGTTAGTTGTGCAAATAAAATTCACAAGATAAATTCAGAGATTTCAATTAGGAATCCATAGTGTCAGAAATATTCTGACCTGTTGCAGCCTTTCTGAGCTCTTCACAACAGAAGAATTTCTCTGTTATTTTTCTGTAGTGAAAAATTATTTAAAATTAAGAACTGGCATTTTCAGAGGGATGCCTTGGGTCTAACAAGGTTTAGAACCATTATTCAAAAGTGTTGAAGGCCCATATTTCCCTGTGCAGGGATATGAACAATAATTCATTGGCATACCTAAAGTGTAGAGAGCACTCACAATGGAACATCCACATGGACCCTCATCACTGCATTTCCAGATTCAGATTATGCAAATACATACAAGATAGCTGGATATCCCTGCCTGGACACCACCACAGGGTAGTCCTTCCCAAAGGGATGGGCCTATCAGGTGCCGAATGCCTTCTCTAGGGTGCTGAATGCCTACTGTTAAGTAGAATTAGTGGGCACTCAGGTGGTACTCAGCATCTTTCAATAAAGGATGTAACTTACTAGAATGTATCAGTTGTTTCAGGACTTAAATCTTGAAGTAGGAGGGAAGTTAATTCCCCATGCTGGTGCTGTCCTTAGTCTGTCTCATAGTAGCAATTTAATTTACATCAAGTGTGTTGTTAGGTATGTGTTACAGACAATTATGCGCTAGAAATCACACTTAAGAGACCACCTCTTTCTACATAGATCATGTCAAAACACAGAGTATATTTACCCTGTGGACTGAAGTATAGTGCAGAGATATTAGAACTAGCTTTAAATGTTCCAGCTTGGGTACCACAAACAGTCTGTGTCAGGAGAGTTCAGCATGGACTAATTTATACTGGCAACATAGAATATGAAAACAAAATAGAGGTAAGGCAAAAGAAATACAAATGTTTCTAATTGGCACACCTGTTTTCTATATAAACATGCAATACATAAAGGAATGTATTTTGATATTCACCTTAGTAATTTTCTACCACCCTACAGAAATTATGTTTTTACTATAATCATGTGAAAAAAAAATTACCCCTGAGAATTAAGCTGGTAATTGCTCATTTAATTTGTGATATAAACGAAAATGCTAAAGGATTTTTGGCATGCATGGGGAAAATACATTTTTAATGCATGCAGTAGCCATCATTGGCTGTAACAGAATATATCCTATCTAATACATCTTGTCAGAATGGATGGCAGATTTTACTGAAACTTTGACTAATGAGACCATTGTTTTCAATATGAATTTCTTACCCAACAATATAATTGCCGCTGACAAAAAAAGTCTTAAAACACTTGCAACAAAGGTGTCAGGATAATTTTCCATTGTCTACCTGCAACAGACATCTCTCCCAATGATAAAGAGAAAATTCTGTGCTTTAAATAAGAACTAACTAGAAGTCTATGAAGTTTTGGAGAAAGCTAGCTTAATATTTTCAGTTAATGAACTGAAAACAGTTTAGAATGTGCACACTTGACAAAGACATATTTTACCAATTAACAAATGTGTTACAGGTAGAAGTGATTCTTCAGCCCACTTTAGAACGTGCCCAGAGGCAAATGGCACAAACAGTCTTTAATATAGCACATCACATGCAGAGTATATGGAGGATTTATCTATTGGATCTTTAATAGTAATCATCCCTCCCAATCTAAAATTATATGCAGTATTTGTCTCTGCCCCCTAACCAGCAATGGGATTCAGATAAATGACAAAAGCATAACTACATGTTAGCTCTAAATTTATATATCTCTCTTACCAGAGAGAAACAATCTGTGTTCAGTTTCTCTTGTCTAGTGTGGGATCGAGCCACCCCTCTGTCCTAGAGGGAAGACAACAGCAACTGTTAGTTCTGCGATTTCAAGAACATGGAAGGAAGGACTTGAACCTAGATCTGGCCACGAAGTAGGGCTTATGGGAAATTTAGGGTTTGTTTGTTTTTTTTATATCCCAATATGTGGAAACTCCCCAAATCATTCAGCCGCGCTCTGAAACTGTGGTAGTTTCACACAGTAGCTGTAGAGTGCTTTGAGGATCCCAAGTTTAGAACAGGTGGACCCAAAGCTGAGGATCATATGTTCCTTAAATTCTAGTCCCTGTCTTAATGCATTGACTATTTAGTGTTCCTTAGATAAGAGACTAAATCCTAGGTGTCCTTCTTCCACGGGGAGTGACTACCTTAACCATTAGACTATAATATCGTTTTCTTTTACACCCTGTCTTTTGTTGGCCAATTTTCATGAACATCCAAGCAAAATAGACCATGGTCACTAAAAGGAGCAAGAAAACCATACTGAAGTATAACATACTTTGCCTCTGTCTTCCTCAGTAAGGACCAGAACTGCCAC